>NC_136073.1:364553334-365003444 GCF_964261635.1 Lissotriton helveticus | reverse complement strand
CTGTTCCACGCTCTAAAAGCAATCAGTTAAGGCACACTTTGTGCTTTTCCTGCAGAATAGATTCATGCTATCTATTTTAAAGTTGTGTTTGTTAAGAAAAGCATGGCTGAGGTTGCAATGCAACTGGTTAATCCTGCGGCAGGATCACAAAGTATCCATCACCAGATCCACATAGAATGGTGTTCTGAGTGGGAAACATCATTAACAACGAAGGCAGTACTACGCATAACGTTTACAACGAGCACTTACCACGTAAACGTCTTTCCAACGCGTATGCCTTTCAACGATCGTATTTACCACGAAAAAAAAAAAAACGAAGGATTAAAAAGGGGGGTTGGGGGGGGTCTCCCCCCCATAAAAAACGATCCCGCCGTGCCGAAAAAAACAGTGTCATAAGAGAGGAAGCGGAATAAACTTCCGCTTCCTCTTTATGACGTAAGAACGACGTGGCAAAGAAGATGAGGGAAAAACGAATTCCGTGGTAACGCATGCGTGGAAAAGGCATGCGTTGCAACGGAATTCGTGGTAACAACATATAACCGTTCTGAGTTAGACACTTCTTTTTGCATCAGCAAGAGGGTCATTGACAATACAGGAGAGTCCAGTATGTTTCATTGTAGGGGAGCTGAAAAAAGGCGGGTCTTTTGGCCTGCGCCCAATGTGGAGATTAGCCAGTTCATGTTCTCACCTGCACAGTGTAGATTTAGCTGTTTGTGCTCATTTGAGAAAGCAGGGAGGCAGATAGAACCTCTCCACTCACTTAAAGGGCAGGAGGCAGGTAGAACCTCTCCACTCCCTTAAAGGGCAGGAGGCAGGTAGAACCTCTCCACTCCCTTAAAGGGCAGGAGGCAGGTAGAACCTCTCCACTCCCTTGAAGGGCAGGAGGCAGGTAGAACCTCTCCACTCCCTTAAAGGGCAGGAGGCAGGCAGAACCCTCTCCACTCCCTTAAAGGGCAGGAGGCAGGTAGAACCTCTCCCACTCCCTTGAAGGGCAGGAGGCAGGTAGAACCTCTCCACTTCCTTAAAGGGCAGCTTGAACTGTCACAACACTTCACAGCGCAATAGCTGTGTGCAGACCCCATTTAATTTGCATCATGTATTTTCATTGGGTACAGTCAAGAGTGCTGTATGTAGAAACTTATAAGGTATAGGGAAGCCCGTGACGATAACTTCACTACCCCTGCACATTTAACTCCCAATTTCTCCATACAGTGAAAGTCGTAATCCCCCCGTATTCGATCTCGAGTCAGGCCTCCTGCATAATATGACAAAGGGCAGGATTTCAGTCGGTGAGCTTTAGAGGAGCAGGCTGCTTCACTCATCCGAGGGTTGCTTGGGGTGGGGGGCGGGAGGGGGGGGAGAGTGTAAGATGATATCTCATGACATTTTGTAGAGCATGTTGAAGGGGTAGAATGTACATGATTACTGCGATCGTGAAATAGTTGCAGACCTGAATTTCGAGTAAAAAAAAAAATATTGAACTACCAAAATATTAAGAAAAATATAGCCTTCTAAAAATCGTTTTCCTATGCTTCACATTGAAATGGCTAAATATCGGGCACCAAAATTTCAACAAAGAAAATATAGATAGCCTAAATATCGACTACAAGAAAGCAGATGTTCAAATTAATGGGATGTCGTCTGCAGCAGCACCTCCGAGAGGTGGGGGATTCAATACAGTTTAAACAGCCTTCTACATCAGGAAGATGCATCGGGTTTCGTCGTCTCCATTGGTGGAGGTATGCAGATGCTGCCAGAGCACACGTCTTGTCAGGTCCATGGCAGGGGCTAAATCCCAACTAGCAACAACCTTCTTTCCCTACCACGGCACTCGATCCATGTACTTGCATCCTTCTGCAGTGCCCTACTCCTCTGACCTACCACAGGGGCGCCACATTCTTCAAGTGTAGGTGGTTTTAAAAAAATATATATGTTTTATTAGCATTTAGCGTTTTCACACTTGTACATATGACCAGGTAGAATACTATCCAAACATCTTACGATAGAGGCAGGGTGCATCTTTTTACAAGGCCTTGAATTTATAGCTTTTACGTGCCATTTGACTATTCCAAACCCACATTTTTCAACCAACATTTGACACTAGTTCCTTATCACATCATATTTTTGCCTTCTGTCTCCTCCGCTCTACTTATCGGTACTGTGTACTCAGGGGAGTGAAGTCAGTCTATAAAGCTACTAAATGACTCATAATCATTATATTATTTAACTTGTCCCTTTAACAGGGAAACATTAGAACTGTGTGCCTACAGACAGTATTACTATATCTTTCAGCTATCGTTTGGGGAGGGTTATTGCGAAGAGGGGCTGGGGGAAACTAGCTGTGTAAACTGGGTGAGTTTTGGAACTATTGGTCATTATTTGTCCATGTCCACCTAGGTCTCCATAGTTGTGTCACTGTCATGTTATATGTCTCCGTCCATGCTCATTTGTTCTCCTTGAGATATCAAGCCCTCATTATCTCTGTCGATAAGTGGGTTTTAGGGCGTCTACAGAGTCCCCTGCTTTCTTTTTTTGTAGGGCCCATTCTTTTGCCCTTGACCAGCCATCTACATTCTGTTCCCAGATGTCCAATACTGGGCCCTTCTGGGATTTCCAGGCCATTGCCACCTGTCTGCGTGCCAAGACAGGGACTAGGTCTACGAATCGTGTACCCACTTTTTTAGTCTTCGATTTGGGGAAAAATCACAGAAGACATATTTCGATAGAGTTCAGGAGACTCCAGGCCAATGTTGAATTTAATTGGATTAGGACTGCGCCTCAGAAGCCTTTCAAATTCGTGCATCCCCAGGTCATATGTATAAAGCCCACGTTTTGCTGCTCATATTTAGGGCACCCCGTGTCTCTCCCTAATACACCACGTTCAGTCTGTGGGGTGTGAGATAAACCATGTGTACATAGTTGAACTGTATACGTTTCAGAGCTGTATTTCTAGAGATCATTTTTGGGCTCTTTAATATCTGGGTCCACTCCCTATCCTCTATGTCCCTCTCCATTGCTTCATGCGATTTGCCCCTTATACGCTCTAGTGGTGCCTTCACCATCCCTATTAATGCTCTGTAATGCCATTTTACCAAGTGTCTGGCAGATCCCAGTGTGGTCAATGCTTGCAGTGTGTCATGTCTTTGCAATTCTTATTGGGCAGCTCCCCCAGAGTTCCTTAATTGTATTCACTACAGAGTCATAATTAAGAAATTGGCCTCTTGACAGTTCGTTCTGGGCCAAATATACCTCAAGTGGAATTAGTGAACCATCTTGATATAAATCCCCCACCATCATGACGCCAGCCTCCGTCCAACTATTCAACTGCATCCCCAGGAAAGGGGTGGACGGGGTCCCCGTCGAAGCCCAACCAGGGTATGTTTAGTGCATATAGTGGTATTCCCGCCGTATGCCTTTGGCATCTTTTCCAGCAATATAGTGCACCCCACAGTAGTACTACTGGATCTGGAACCTTTGCGGTCGTTTGTAGGAGTATGGTTATGAGTGGTCTCTGGGTGACAGCATGGGTTGCGGTGTTCAAGAGATCATGGTTTTCTCAGTCTACCCTCTGGGCTAACCATTGCAATTGTGGTGCCAAATATTATAACTCAAATCCAGGGACCCCTAGGCCTCCCTCCTCTGCTACTCGTTGCAGTACTGCCAAGGATATCCTATTTCTTCGCCAGTCCCATATCAGGTTACGTACCAGTCTATTTAGTACGGCAAACCACGAGAGCGGGATTGCCACCGGTAGGTTTGCAAAATAGCATAACAATCTTGGGAGTATGATCATGTTGGTCAGCGCGATCCATGCCATCGTGGGGAGTTTCATTGAGCGCCAAATAGGAACAGGCGTCCCCAAGGACCGCATTACTGGCTTTAGATTC
The DNA here is from genome assembly GCF_964261635.1 of Lissotriton helveticus. Classification (NCBI taxonomy): domain Eukaryota; kingdom Metazoa; phylum Chordata; class Amphibia; order Caudata; family Salamandridae; genus Lissotriton; species Lissotriton helveticus. The sequence continues at coordinate 364,999,557 of NC_136073.1, read as the reverse complement.
CCTTCTTTCGGGTCCACCATATTGTGGAATATTTAAATCCCCAAATACTTAAAAGAGCTGGGCGACCAGGTCAGGCCTACAGGAAGACCAGTGGGCATGGGTTCCCCTCCATTACGGAGAATATATAGGTTTTCGCTTTATTCAGCTTCAAGCCAGTCATGGTGGAATATTGTTCCGTAAGGTTCAGTGCCTGCACTACACCATCCCTCCCCTTTCCGAAATATAACAATATATCATCCGCATATAATGAGATGATATGATCTCTTGCCCCCAAGGCATAAGGTTTGTCCTAGGTGTCGGAATAGCTCCATTAATGGGTCAATGTCCATGGCAAACAGGAGAGGGGACAATGGACACCCCCGTCTAGTGCCTCTGAAGATATAAGGTCCTGATGTCACCCCCACGTCTTGACCTGTGCTGTGGGATGGAAGTACAATATTTTGACCCATTTAATCCAACCGTCTCCCAGTCCCATCTTGGTCATTGTAGCACAAAATAAATCCCCACCTAATGGAGTCGAAGGCCTCCTCCAAGTTGACCGTCATTACTAGTGCATCAGGGTAGCGCTCTCTCTCCGGATGATGTAGAATATGAAAGAGTCCCCGGATATTTACTAATGTGGCCCTCGTCGGTATCAACCTATTTTGGCCACCATGAATAAGATTTGTCAAGTGTGATAGTAGTCTTGATGCAAGAAATTTACTCAATATGTTAAGTCTGGAGGTGGAGAAGTGTGGCTCAATGGTTAGAGCGGCAGACCCTGATGCAGAGGTCTGGCCCGGACCAGGGTTCAATTCCCGCCTTGGCGGGTCTTGGGCTCAATTTCCTCGGACCTGATAATTCTCACCTCGGTGCCTAATCTAATCATGGGTCCCACTCTGCAACTCTGGGCAATAGCTTGCTTAATCTCCACAACGGTCCCAACAGCACTAGGATGCCTGGCCTCACCTGGGGGGTGCCCAGGAGTGGGCACTTCACAGGGAAAGGCCAGGAAGGGTTCCACAGCGGTATGTGTACAGCGCCTTGAGACCCCTTTGGGGGTGATACGTGCGCTATATAAGCACTACATTTACATTTACATGTATTCAGCATAGAAAGTGGTTTACAATCAGATACATGCGCTCCCACTTTCTTCATTTTCAGGAGGGGGATCACCAAGGCGACCATGGTAGAAGCTGGTAGTATGCCCTTACGCCAGGCTTCTTTAAACTGTAGGGGTTACGTCCGTTTCGGGGGCCCGGTAGGACGTGCAATATCTTTTCAAAAAGGATTACCTGGCCACCAGTTTTGGAACAGCTAATTACTCATGCAGATTTGGAAATACAACACATCACGTCATTGCATTTTAGCTCTAGAGAGGGTGCCACTACATGAAATATACCCAGAGAGCAAATCACTTCCAGAGAAAGTTGTCCCCGCAGTATACCTGTTTGAAGCGCTCAACGAAGTGAACAATACTTAATGTCATAGCGCTTACAGGCATTGTTTAAATCACCGACTGGTGTAATTGTTTGAATTAATCGTTAGATGTGAATTGATTGTGGTCATGTTTAAGTTTTTGAATTATCCAGTTTTTTATGTGTTTATTAACATTTATTCATGAGGAATGTATAAATGAATGAAATGTGTATTCTTTTCATGTTTTAAAAAAATGAAAGGATGTTTGAAATCAAGTTGAATCAATACAACTGTGAAAGTAAAATGCAATGACGTGATGCGTTGTATTTCCAAATCTGCATGAGTAATTAGCAGTTCCAAAACTGGTGGCCACTTATGCCAGGCTTCGGCATAGAGTGCTTCCAGTTTTGTTCTCAAACTTTGCCCTAGTACCAAGTACAAATGCGCCAGTAGACCGTCAGGACCCGGTGTTTTTCCCTTTGCCATGTCCTGGATGGCCTCTCGTATTTCATGGGCCGTTACAGGGTCCCCCAGTCCCCTCCTCCATTCTGGGTCCAATGTCCGCGTTGGCAAAGGTCTCTATAACTTTACTATGTTTTCAACTGTCTGAGGATTTGATTTGGGGACTCGTATAGGGTCTTATAATGGGTGCTATTTTTGGGGAGGTATAACATTTCCCCCTCTGCATTCGTAATTTGAGCTATTGGCGCTCCCCTGGTTTCAAGCCGCACCAGCCATGCTAATAGTCTACCTGCATTACCACCCTCCATGTGATTTCTGGTGCGGTATTCGTGTAGATCCGGTTTGCAAAACCTCTCCAGAGTTCCATTATATTACGGTCTCATATTTTCTAATAGCCTATGTGTGTCTGTGTTCTTCGAGAGTTTGCTCCCCTGCTTATACCGGACCGACTCCAGTTGAGTGACTTCCCACACTAGTTCTTTTCTCAATCCCACTGTCTTTCCGAGACAGTGTCCACGAAACGCCACCTTGAATGCTTCCCACTCTGTAGCTCTGGTGTCAATCTAACCCTAATTGTGCATGAAGTAGTCAGTAACCATCTCCTCCAGAGATTGTTTAAAATACTCATCTGATAGTATGGCAGCATTGAGATGCCAAGTAGGTTTCACCTCAGGTTCTTTCATTGGTCTAAAACATAGAAGGAGAGGGATGTGGTCAGAAAAAGTATGACCCAAGTATTCTGTATGTGTTGCCAGAGAGGTCAATGTGTCAAAGCAGACAAACAAATCCAGCCGTGTATGGAGACTGTGTAGGTGTGAATAATAAGAATAATTGTGTGACAGGTTTTCTACAAATGTCCTCAAACTTCCACTGTTAGCCATTCCTTAAAATCTCGCACCAGCTTAGAGACCGCTGTGCCGCGTAGTGGGGGAGTTGAGCGATCTAAATCAATATTCGCTACACTAGTGCAATCTCCACTCAATAATACCTCGGCTCCCTGTACAGAGGACAGGGATGCAGACAATTTCTCAAAAAACAAGAGTTGGTCATAGTTTGGGGCATATATACTCCACAGTACTGTTTCTCTTCACAGAAGTCTACCCTGTACCAGTTCAAACCTGCCTTCTTGATCTATATGTGTATGTTGCATCACAAATGGTGTGCCGGCTCAGACAAATATCAATAGGCCCCTTGAGAACACAGAATAGGAGTAGCGTAGAGTTGTCCCTGCGACCTACGCCTTAGTCTGATCCCTTCTTCTGCCGTCAGGTGGGTTATCTGCATCATAACTATGTGTGCGTCCCTCCTAATTTCATAGCTGTGTATTTTATGGCACTTAATGTGTGACCCTAAGCCACGCACATTCCAAGATAGCAGCTAGATCTCTTGGTGAACTTGTTTGGTCTGTGTCACAGTCATGTTACCGCTTTCTCACCGTCCCCCTGCCCCTCCCATATTCTACAAGTACTAATGCCATTTGACGACCACTAACCCCCATGAACAAGTAACTCCCCCTCCCTTGGGTAGTTTCGTAACGGCTCGCAGCCCCGACCTGTAAAAGAAGTAGAAAGTAAGAAAAACAGATGACTCCCAACTTTCCCATGACGGAGTTCATCTAGATGGGTGGTTGGGGGTGCAACCAGGGGTAGCTGTATGAACCACTTGTCCCTGCACAAGCTAAAACTGTGTTCCATTAGCCATCCTGTTATTACCTATCCCTTCATCGTTGCTCTATAGGGCCTACTTCAACATTATAACATAATAATCTCGTTTCTTCCCCATAGTAATCACTGTGTCCGCAGGTATTCGGACTTCCTTCCATTCTCCACAATTCGCTCATCAACTGCCTAATGTCTCATTTCCATTGCTCATCCTTCTTCCCCTGACCCCCCAATTTTTCTGGGCTTATCTCTCCTGGTCGGTCTCAAATTAGTTCATCCACAGATTCCAGCGTACCCAACGGGAGCTGCCAAGCATTCTTGTGCGGTTTGTGACAAGTTGTTTTTTTTTCACTGGGGGCCTGCGGATCGATCTCCTCAGTCTCTTGTGCTGTGGTTTGGGGCCCTTCTTGTCCTTCTGCTGATTTAGGGGTTGTGTACCTGCTTTGTACATCTCTAGCCATGCCCATACTTCTTCTGGAGAGTCATAAAATTGCGTACTTCCGTCCACCTGTAGTCTTAGTCTAGTCGGGTACTGCAATGCGTATTGTATGCCTTCTGCTCGTAGCGCATTTTTAGCTTCCAGAAAGGAAGTGTGTCGCGCTTGAACATTTGCTGCAAAATCCAGGAATATTGACACTGTCCATCACATACGGACAGTTTGTGCAAGAGTGTTAAATTACGGTGTCCTAGTCTTTATAATATCACATTCTTGCCACCACTGGGCATGGGGGTCTACCAGGCGCCAGAGGTCTTGATGGGACCCTGTGTGCGCTTTCCAATGCAAAGAATTTTGAAAGAGTCCCCATGTTTTCTGAAGCCACGATTCTAGGTATTTTACCATGTCCGCTCCTTCTGTACCCTTCCGGAACCCTACCACTCTAATGGTATTTAGGCAATTGTACCCTTCTGCGCCCTCAGCCAGTCTTTCCAGGGTTGCCACTCTGGTAGTAAGATCCGCTAATTTATGTGAGGCGTACTGCTGTTCTGGTTTTATTTCTTCGAGCATCAGCTCCACCTCCGTCATTCCATCTACAAGGTTGTGGTGCTCTGCTTGAATCAGGCCCAAATCAACTGAGACAGTACCTATGTTTTGTTGTAATGTGGCTTTGGTATCGGCGATGGCTGTCTAGATTTTATCCAAATGTGTATGAATTTATTGTTCATGGGCCTCTGCGGATTCCTCATGCTCGGTGTTCTGGGAGGATTCCCCATCATCAGGTAGACCACTCCCTGATTTAGGCTTGACTTTGAACATTTCGTTCTTCAGTCTACTACTGTGTATAGTTTGTCTGTGCTTCACGTTGTGCTATCTTCTTATGCGTATCGCTTTAACGTCCCTTTTGTGGCATTAGATCCGACGTATTGAGTCTTATATGCATGTCCCTTGCTCATTCAAAGCTCTGGCTTATTCCCAATGTGTCGTTCAAGCTGGTCTCTTAATCGACAATGGGCCTTTACTGTATTAGGTTGACAGTGCCAGATGTTGCTTCACATCATTGTTATGCAGCTACAGCAGTGCTCCCTGTGTCACTCTTTCACGTCCTTATAGTATGCTCACCTTCCTTAATGCAGTTGTGGGGTTCCTAATCTCTGCCGTCCAGTGCAACAACCACTGTGGTACTCAGTTTACGCCCTCTCGCTCGTATGAGGCCTTATTGTTCCGTGGGCCTACCACTCCGTCTGTTTTACTGGTGTGTATTGTGCGCCAAAGAACTGTCGGGATAGGTGGGGTCTCCTGAGTCGTGGTATGGGTACATTCCTCATCGCTGCTTGTTTAGGTACCCAGCACTGCGGTAATGGATGGGGCTCCGCTTCCCCCTGTTCCCCAGGCTAGAACAGGGTCACTGTTCTGCTGCAGTGTCCTCTCCAGTCGCTGCCGCCAATTCGCCAACTGGAGTTCAGCACCCTCTACTCACCGCAGCATGTTAGGCCCAAACAAAGCACCCACCGAAATATTTCACTTTCTGGCCACCTCTTCTGACTTTCGCGATCAGACCCCAGTGCCTGCATCCACCACGGTCTTAGTTGGACCTAGGGCATACGCAGCTCTTCAGTGCCCCTCACGTCTCCGCCTAGGCTTTGCTCTCCTCACTAGTTGTTTCCTTCTTTCTGGCATTTGTGGTGTCTGCAGGGGCACCCATGGAGAGGCAGACTCCTTTTTTCTCTGCCTGCATCACTAACACGCCATCTCACCTCGTATTTCACTCAAGGGCTCAGCTGTTCCTTGTGGTCTGGCGGTGTGTATCCATCACCCCCTATAGTTGCGGCACCATGCTCAGGAGACTTCCAACTCTGTTATCAGCGATCTGCAGGAGTCGTCCAATCCAGTGTTCACAACCAGTTCTCAATCGCGGTGGTTCCTGGCTCCCACTCCAGTGTATACACTGCCGGTACAACCTCACGGACTTCCTGTTGGCACTGATCCACAACCGCTGGGTCAGCAGTCGAACGCAGCTGCGTGACCACCTCCACGCAGCTCACGAACTCCAACTTCGGAATGGTCTGTTCCTCTTCAGCCGAGAAGGGAATCAGCTCCGGTGCTTATGTGGGCACGATTAGGTATTATTACGGCTACGTTGCTCCTATGTTCTGGATTTTAGGCCTGGGCTAGGATAGAGCTGGACACTGAGCGTCTGCTCCAGCCGCCATCTTGGCTACACCCTCCCTTCAAGTGTAGGTAGTTGCCTCATGACTGGAGCTCATGGTGGCACATCATCTGGCTCTGCATGGCTGCATTCCAGGGTGACAGTTAGCAAAGGCTCTAATGTGCATCAAAACTGTTGGTCCAATCAAAAACAAAGAGCCCAAGCAGAAGGCAATGAGGGAACTAGATGCTACCTGGCAGAAACATGCTATCTTTTTGGACCAAGTCAATGACATGGAAACACAACTACTTAGCCAACTGTACTTCTGCCCGTTTCTGCCCAGTCCATCATTTGATAGTACCATTGCTCATCATGCCATTATTCTAGTGACAGTCGCACAGCAGTCATACATAAGAATGGGTAAGCATACCCCTTTCAGAAGGATTCCTTTTGAATACAGGCATGTCGCTCACTTTCAAAACCCAATGCTTAGAGCATAACTACATGAAATTCACATTTTAAGCGAATAGCTTATAAATTATTGTCAGTATGGTGAGAGAAGGACTTCCATGAGCCTCCCACAGTCTTTATCATGATAATCTCACATTGTAGAACTAAACGGGTCTTACTCATGGGGTGCAGATTATGTTCAAGGGTCATGTCCGGAGATTAGACCTAGGTACAGATCTGCTAACTATCTTTCAACAAATTGATTGCCTAGATCACATTGTTCTGATAGCTTACAGTCAAAGTCTACTGGTGAGAGGAGCTCAAACTATAGATTTTTCACCGTCGCCTATAGGAAGATTTAAAGTATGCTTTCATCCAAGTTATACTAGTGTCACTCAAATAGCTGCACCAATGACTCTACTGGTGAACTTTGATAACCGACTACATACATGAGCATCAATGAGATCAAAATAGAGAGTGCCACCAGAGGTGGCGTGCAATTACCCTCCACTACACTTCACTGTACGGAGGGTCTTGCCACCTGTGGAACCCATGGAGGATGGCAGGATCCACAGTCCATGATCAGCCCGTAAGAAACAAAGACGATGAGAAGACAGCTCATGTCTTTCTTTGTGACAGTAAATTTCTTTACCTAGCTTTAGCATCACTCCATACATACATACATACATACATACATACTCTCAGCAACCATCACCGATGCAGAGGCAAATGATTCTCAAAATTACAAAACACATTCTCAATATATTTAGATTTGTGGCTTATCTTTCGGTCTTTTTAATTCTCCAATATCCTTCCTCCAAACAGGTATACAATATTTCATTTATGTAGGGTTTTGAAAAGTGGTAAAGTGATTTGTCTATGACTAAGACCGCTTTTCATGTGTGAAACAAATAGGCGAAAGGCAAGAGGATCTGTAGTGGGGGGCTCCGATTTTGGCAAGACAGAATTTTTGCATATGCTTTTTGAAGTGATACACTAGCAATTATGCCTCAAGTTTCACAGGCGAGTGTACACCAGACATACAGAACAAGAAAAGGAAATGCAGATCTCAATGCATTCTAATTAGGAGGCAAAAAGAGATCATTTACCTAGAAAATTATGCCGATCTGACCTGGCTATCACGCAACGCCCACGCGCAATATAAAAGCATTTCATTTTCACAAAGCGACACTAATTGTACAGATGTGTAAAACATCGTTTAAATCAGTAGGCCAGTATGAACAATGCCATTGGATTTTCTTTCATAAGGTAAGAATTTGTACATTTGATAGACCGTCAATTTCTGCTAATTGCTATGGAACGTACAACGTAGGTTACAGTAGAGCAGCAAATAAATTGGCCCCACTGGGAAATCAGGAATTCAATCTGTGTGTGACAGTAAAACTTTCAGCAATTTCTTTTTCACAGCACGCCCACTTGAGAGCTGTAATTTAAGTCTGCAAACAGTTTGCCAACGATTGTTAACAAAAATACCACTACATCAACAACAATTTATGTTTTGGGGGAAAAACATATTTTCACAACACATCGATGGTTTGAAACACATCATTAAATAAAATACTGCACATTGCTCCCATCCCACTAAAATGCACATCATTTTTTTAAAATCTTTTAATAATTTTCAATCTAAAGTTCACAATTCAAGAGTGTTAACTAAGAAGTTATTCAATAAAATACGACCACTACCACTCCCCCGCCCTCCCCTTTTTTTCTCCCTTTTCCCTTCCTCTTCATTTTTGGCTTATTGCATTTCATACTCGTAAATTAATCATTTACACATGTCAGATTTATTCTTTGTGTATTGTGCTTGTTTATTTCTTTTGTTGTATCAAAACTTCAATAAAATCATTTTGAACTTATAAAAAAAAAAAAAATACGACCACTACACCACACCCTTTTCCAAGAACATGATAGATGTGAAAGTATTGAAATCTAAGACACCCTCCACAGAGTTGTTCTAAGGAACACAGTAAACATACGTTGAGAATAGTGAGCTGCCTGTGAAATGACTTGGAAATCGGAAGTCCACATTACCCACCTTGATGACACCTAGTCGTACCTGATATGCAATTTTATGTTGATTTGTTCTATACAGATGTTAGTCTCTTGTTCTACAGCTGCCTGTGTGAATGAGGAGAGGCTGAAGATGATTGCACCTATTAACCCTTTTGGAATACTACTACTAGCAATAGAAGCCTTAAAATTATTACCAACATTGTTACTATTAGTATTACTTGTAGTGTCACCTGAATTGCTGTTATTTATAACAGTTGTAGTAGGAAATAGTATTAGCACAGCAAGATGGTGATGCCTGTATTTCAAGGGAGGAAGGTAGTAAGAAAGCGGTTTTCGTCTGCTGTAACGCCAGAGCCGTTTCCAACTCTACTTGGGCGCCAGTGCAACATTCCTGTAGCGGTTAAAGGCTTTAAGATTAGACCTCGGATCCTCTTGATTTGATCTGAGCACTCTACACAACACTATTACATCCAGCTGTGTAGATGCCTTTGGACGTATCCTCGCCTGCATTCATAAACTATCAAACAATGATGTCATCAGCCGGGCTGCTGTATGTTCTGGCTGAGCTACATGGTACAACTCAGTTAATGCACAAATAGAAGTTTATGCTTATTTGCCCAATTGTACTTTCATCTAATTGTTTAAAATATTACAAAACACTGATACTGGTCTGAAACCATCTTCCCTCACTATGTGTCATAAAAGGCCCTGGTATATGATGTATTGGTACGTCATTTTCACACAGCGTTCAATCTCCTACTGGTGTCTTTTAGGTCAAAGAAGGAGAATACAACTCAAAAGAAAAATAGAAGAGGTTTTAGTGCGTATCAACATAGATTTTTAATTTCCTCCTATAGGACGGATGGTTGGAAATGTCTCTTAGATCCTGGGGGAGAACATGTCACAGAGAGAGAGCAAACTAAGGATAAGAGCATCCACATATCTGGATTTGTGGAAAGAAGGAATTTACAGAAGATTGTGGTTAGATGAGCTTAACACTGTAGCACGGACATAGGTGACCGGTGAAAAGGAAGGCCGGATCTTTGCTATGCATAATCCATTGTACAAATCAGAGACTTTCAAAATAATTCCTTTGGGTCTAAAATTATGGATTACAGTGCCCAAATACTTTCTCTGTTACCATTGATGTGCCTGCAAAACTCCCAATTGTATTGCTTCACAGGCTTACACATTCAAACAATCAAAACAGTTCTAAATTGCATTTATTACCTCATTTGTATTCAACTTCAATCACACATTTTCGCAAACGAGCTTCATGGCCTATTATAAATTTGCTTCCTCAAGCATTATGATAAACAGGAGTACTGCATGTAAACAGTTTGTACTTTTCTGCCCACAAATCATAAAGAATTTAAAAATGCCTCATAGGAAATAGGAAGTATTTAGCTCAGCTGCATAGCTGAAAAGACGCACATAAATCTCCGATAGGTTGTGCAGGATGAGTTATGAGTGACCCAATTAATTTTTCGTTTGAGACTTTTCTCTGTTTGTTACAGTGTAGAAATCTCTCTGCGGTCTGTAATGAGCAAATTCCACCACTAATAACTTTCAGCAAAACACTAAAATGTATTGTTCTTAAAGTATCTGGTACAAGATTGTGTGACATTATAACGAAACGGGATATGTTGTACGGACTATCGTTCATGTATTCACTGTATTTTTACTTTCTGCCATTTTATTTTGAACATGGATCTTTATTTAGCAATTATTCATTCTGTTTTCATTATTTTTCTTGAGTTTTGTTATCATGTGGAGTACTCTGCCTCCTTTCAAATTCATGAACTTTCAACAAAACTTCGCAAAACAAATTTTTGTCCCAATAATTTAAAAAAACTAAATTGAAAACCACAACATACTCACCAGATAATCCATGTTCTGACAGCACAAAATAAACAGAAAATACTTTTAAAATTCCATCCAATTGTTTGACAATGATTTCTCGTTACAAATTCAACTTGGAGTCATGAATTACATGCAGGAAAAACTCTGTCCGTTGATGACATACACACACAATTGACAACAAATGGTCTTTTCATTAGTGTGGCTGCACAGCTTGTAGCATTTTTTAATAGATTTTTTGGCTTGTTCATTTCCCAATTCTAAAGCTTTAAGCATGCCACGATTTTATGCTCCTTCTGTCAATGATATCATCGACAAAGGACAATGATTAAAAGACAAATGTCATCAAGGGAGAAAAATAAGCAGAAGCATAACAGCCAAGTGAGATCTGTAAAAAAAACCTGAACCAAATACAATTTTATCTAGAAGTCTGTATGTCTTCAAAAAAAAGTACAGATTATTATCAAATGAACACATAGTGTTAACTCTTCCTTATTAGCAAAACATTGTTTTCCTTGGCGGCCACTCGCTTCAATTTAGCTTCCTTTAATTTTATAGCCCAGCTCTGACGGCGAAATCAATTTTTATGTGCCCACTTCCTAAGTTATGTGCACAAGCAGAATGAATCATACTTTCTTAGTGAGGGACAGCCAAACACATTGTGGGAAGTGATTGCTCACATGCTTGCAAGTAAAAGGAGCTGAAAAGGTTGTTAATCAGAATATTTGGTCAATAACTAGAAGGTACATTGTCTATATCAAATACGCTGCACCGCTAACCTGAGTGCAAAGTCTGACAGCCGAAGGGATCCATCTGGAAAATTGATTGTCTACAGCGCAGTAAAGACATGAGCAAAGAACAACATCTGACTTCTGAAAGGACAGGAAGCACAGGACATGATGAGGCACTGGCGTTAAACAAACAACTCCGTCATTAGGATATACCCAAGAGCAAACGCTATCGATTGGTCTATAACACAAATCTATTTTTTTAAGTACAGAGAGTGCCGCCAAGCAGCTTTAAAAGCCCAGAGTGTGGGCATCACTGATGAAAACTGAATAGTACATCACAACAATCATTAGTGAAGGCTCTGGGCTAGGCAGGTTGCTTTGAGTTATTAGGAAACCATAGGCCAAAAACTCATGTGACTAGTGGAATGATAATGCTGCCCAGTGTGGAATGCGGCACGGGATGATGAATTGACTGGCGATGAGAAGGCTGTAACCTGCAGCTCTGTGGATGAAGGATTGCTGGAAGTCATTCTGTTCCGCAGCAAACAAATACATTACACAGACGCTGCTTTCCAGCATTTATCTTCCTGCAGATGGAGCACAATATTGCAACTCCAAAAAAGTAAGATTCGTGTGGGTGTTTGGTGTGTTAAGGCTCCCACAGAGAGTCTGATTGAAGCAATGTGGCATTCGAAAATAAGTGAAACTACAGAAAACTGTGAAATGTAATTAGACTGAAAACAAATTGCCATCAGGTCCACCTCAATATGATATGCTTACCCTTAAAATGAACATAGATTACAAATAGCAGCATAATGAACATAGAAGCCATGGAGCTTATATCGCGAAGTACCAAAATTTGAGGATGCATCTGAAGCATGATGTTTATGCTCAGGTCGGTATTTATTTATTTTATTCAAAGTTTTATATAGTATTAGTCAGATGTATCCTAAATTGAAGACACAAAGGCTCGTTTACCCTTCCTCTTTTAGATCTTCTCCCTTCTCAATAACAATAGTCACTGTGACCCGATCTTTAATAAACAGCCGGCCTATACGGTGCCATGGGCCGCATAAAACATCCACAGCTCCTCAGGACTTCCTTTAGCATGGACTCTGCCTCCCTTCTAGAACAAACACATTCTTTCAGTCAATTGCTCCCTAGCAGAAACTAAAGTGAGATTTGAGCCTCACCATTCACGCACATTGAGGACCCACCAACTTTCACAGCTGCTGTCAATTGTGCTCCTATGGATTAGCAGGATTCAGAATGGCCACATGCAACAGCAAATGATTGTCATTCGATCCCACATTTTTCAGTATTTTTATTTTTTTTAAGCTTTTTATATAGCGCAAACTAGACCGGAGACACGGGTATCAGAGCGCTTTCCCTGAGCACCAGTTTTGTTACAGATTGACACATTCTTTTTTTGTTAGGCATGTGGAGATTAAGTGATTTGCCCAGAATCACAGGATGTTGAGCGTCGTTGCCGAGACTCTAACCCGGTTACCCAACTTTGAGGTCGACCACTCTAGCTGTAAGGCCAAGTCCTCTCCCCCTAATTCTGGGGGCAGCCCTTCGCTCAGCACATCGGTTCCTCTGGTATTCTGCACCTCTTCACACTGGATAGCCAGTCCCTTAGTGCTGAAGTCCCCGCCTACCCCCAGCACCTTATCACATCTCGACGTGCCCCACCAGTGCTGCATTACAGAGTATAAGTGTGTATCAGCCTACAATCACCTCTCCCCAGTTATCCAGGAAGTTCAGCCTGGGGGCGAGCTCCAGGGGGTCTGCCGCCACCTCAAAGAGCCTAGTGTTGTCAACTCCTCCCAAAGGTCCTCACTCTCAGGCATTCCCAGAGTGTGTGTAGCAGCGTGCCCATTTACCTGCATCTCCTCAGGTAGCGATAATGACTGTCATTCTTTAACCCCTTCGACGCTCATGACGAGCTGGGCTCGTCATGGCGTAGCCTCCTCGCACGCTCATGACGAGCCCAGCTCGTCACGTAAAGTGCGCTTTCGCAAAACCCAGCGTACGGGCGGAATTCGCCCCGCATGCATGCGGTTAAGGGACCCTCGTCTATGCCGGCAATCCGGATCTAGCTTTTGCTGCTTGTTTGGGTTTAAGGGACGAGGCCCAGAAATCCAATTTCAAGGCCAGAGTGAGTTTGAGATATTTCCACTCACTTCGAGACAGCTATAATACGACATTAGATTCATTTGCACAATTCAGTTTCATTGGCTTTAATTACCAGTACTTCACATAAATATTAGAAATATGGCATCAGCGAATCATAAAAAGAACCTCAAAAAAGTGTAAGACTAACCAGATCATGCAAGACCAAGAAATTAATTTATAAGATTACCGCTGGATTATACCCTATACATCAAGCTTCTCCTTATTACAAATAAGTGTGCACAAGTGTAGGCTGCTTCTAGAAATCAATGATGGCAAGCTCATACTTATTGTATGAAGCTACAAACGTGTAATATAACACCATTATGTAGGATATATATTAACTGTGATCCAAGGCAGATGTTTGCCTCTGTTCAGTTTGGCTGATTGCTATGAAATAAAGCAATGAATGAGGCTTGTGCTGAAAAGTATACTGCACGTTTTCATATGTTTAAGTGAAGAGTTTCTGGATTTAAATAGAAAAAACGTACAGAACTAAATATACTATCATCTGTCACTTAAATATACCTGTGGTCTTAAACATGCAGCAAAACCGGTCAACGATGACGATCCACAAAGATTGAGAAGAAGATTTAGGCCACCCAATCACTGACGACCAGTGGGCTAAATGCTGCCTCAGTAACGAAAGAAGTCTTTCTAAACAGCAAGCATAAACTACTCCACTTTAAGTTCCTGCGCAGAATATACATCACCCCTGCTGAAGCCCACAGACTTGATTCATCTAGACCCCATAACTGCAATAAATGCGCTGCCCCACACGTGGAGTTTGCACAGCTAACATTGACCTGTCCAAAACTCCAGTCCTACTGGGAGAAGGTACACAGAACACTGGGTGACATGATTGAGCTTCCCCTCGTCCCCACACCTGAAGTGGCATTACTGGGCTATGTGGTGAAATTCCCCCGAAGCGTTAGAAGGTTGGTTTCCCTCAGTTTGCTGCTGGCCAAAAGAGAAATAGCTATTCACTGGTCCCCACTTTGTAAGGTTGGCTGAATAGTCTGGCATATTGGAACACTAACTGTGAAGTATACTCCAGCATACTGCCTTGCTCCTCTCGTCCCAAAGACATTTGGGGTCCATACAGATCTTATGTCAAAACTCTACGATAAGCCTCAGACTCAACTGGACGGGGCATAGTCCCTGAAGGGGTGGGGTAACCAGTTTCGTCCTTCTTAAAGGTTAGCTTAATACTGCTCTTTTGCTTCCAACAGTGTACAGGACTTTTTGATTATGTTGCCTCTTGAGACTGTCTTATGCGGGTGGGCCAGTGGACCTTCTGTTGGACGGCGGGTGTCTGCGTTCGGGAGATGGAACGGGCCTTCAGGACTGCATTCTAAAGCTCCACTGAGATTCTTATTTTCCAAGATGCATGACATGTTAACCTTAGTAATGCTGTACTACGTAAGATGTCTTCCTTTTTTAATTGTAATGACAATGACCGTGAACCACTATGCTTGAGTTGCTATGATGTGCCAAAATGGTAAAAGTAAAAAATAAAATTATATATATATATATATATATATATATATATATATACACACACACATACATACATATATATACATATACATATTCATACAAGATGCCTGTGACATGAGAGGCACACTGCAGGGCTCTCCCCTCCGGGCTGCTGTGTCTCAGCGCGCTTCTCCACGTTGCAAAGAGTAATGTGCCCGACGCGTTTCTGGGGGACTCCACCCCCGTCATCAGGGGCTGCTTCCTGTCGATTCTCGATGTGTGTCACATGATTTATGGACATTTTCTATCAGGCAAATCCATAGACAAGCATGTGTCATCTTTAGCTGGTGTATGTATATATATATATATATATATATATATATATATATATATACACATATAGACACACACACACACACACACACACATATACACTTTTAAAATTGCTTAAATTAAAAACTATATTAAAGCAAGTTTCAAGATATAACTTAAGTGTTCCAGCCCAAAACCCAACTGTTTGCATTCAGAGCTGTGTATCGGAGTGTAGCACGTAGAGAAAGGATTGTGAAACAAATTTAAGGAATATGGTTTCACCGTCAAACGAGCAACGCATACATTTTAAACACAAAATATTCAACAGGAAATGTACTATAGCAGAAACAAATCCAAACAAAAAAAAATCATGCAAATACCAAATCGAATCCGGAAACAAACACATAAATGTTTCATAACAAACGTAAAAGACTAATATGAACATGATAAGCATAATCAGAATGGGATAATAGAGAAGACCACTCTCTCCAATTACACAGTGTGCAACTGAAATATTAAAGGAGAAACAAATGTGAAATACTGTAGAGCAACAAGAAGGAAAGTGTCCACCCCATCCACAGACCAGCAAGTGGTGGTTATAGGGCAGAAAAGCCTAGATGGTGTGTCAATAGATCACTATTAGCTAATTAAAACGGAGACGTGAGTATGCGTGTTACAATAGATTATTTCTTGTTAACAAACATTGGCACAGCATCATATTCTGCCATCTGGGGGGTGTTGAAAGCATTCATTTGGGGGGGAGTGAGCTCTTTTAAAGGCACGAGTAAATAAGCTGAAGAAATCACAAGTCAGGTCCTTACAGTCTGAACTTGATTTGACCATGTTAGCGTATTCCATATTTGGTACACATATAGCCATATCAGATCTAGTACAAGCATGCCAAAATCTACAAATCCATAGAAATAGTCAACTAAAAAACATGCTTTCAGAAAAATTACGAGGAAAGCGAACTCGTAGGTCAATTTTTAGCATGGTTGGTTAAGAAGAGAAGGAACTATCAAAGCGATCTTTGATACAACAGAGAATAAAGTAGTCACTCAGCTCGACTCCACTGGCAAAGTCTCCCATAAATATTACACAGGCCCTTATCCGCTAGCTAACAAATCCACCCGAGTGTATCGAGACATTCTTGCACCCGATTTGGCCATCAGTTTGAACAAGCGAGTTGCAAGTCACTGCTGCTGCCCCCTATTACAGTAGCCAAGGTGAGGAAAGCAAAAAAAAACATCACCGAATGTGAAGGCTTGCGGGAGTGAAGCTCTACCCGTCAAAGTCCATAAGCAGTTTGAAAGCAAAGAGTCCAACATTTTGAACTTCATTTTATTTACGGAAGCTGTGATTTTGAGCTTCCTCAAGAAGGACAAGCCTCTCGATAACCCAGACTCATATCGTCCAACCAGTCTGCTGAATAGCAACTATAAAATCTTTGCCAAAATGATCAAGAACAGACTGGCCACGCTAGCAGAGATTCTGGTTCATATAGACCAAAACTGCTTTTTACTAACTAGGCTGATTTCTACTATCACCAAGTTCTTGGTATAGGCTATAACTTACTATTCAGCAACCAGCTTACAGGCGGCCATTATCATGTTAGATGCTGAAAAAGCCTTCGATCTAGTTCAACAGGCGGTCCTGTTAACTATATTAACACGATTTGGGCGACCCCAGAAATTGGATCTCCTATCTCAACTTGACTCAATACTGTGACAGCCCAATGCACAACTTAGGGTCGACCCTTGACCTAATCATCTCCAACCCCTACTCCATTCAGTTCCAATCGATTACCCCTTGTGACTGGTCGGACCACCAATATATATCACCTTCCCCATCTTAGAACATTGTAACACCAAAAGATGCCAACCCAAGAAACAGAGACAGAGACACTGGAAAAGATTGTTGCAAAATACAAACGTGAACAAGCTCATATCTCATTGTAATCTGGCCCTGCTTCCTCCTGCGGGCATGTCCGACACCCACGAGCTCACTGAACACTACAACAACTCCATGTTGAAAGTCCTGGATGCAATTGCACCCCTACAACTGAAAAGAAAGTCCAACAAAGATTCCAAACCATGGTTCAATGACAGCTTAAAATCAGACAGACGCAACCGGAGATCAGCAGACCGCACATGGAGATCCATTCCATCGACCGAACTACTTAAGCTTCTGAGATTGAGAAGGAGTATGTACAACAAACACATCAGAATGGCGAAAGCGTCCTTCTTCAGAAACCAACTGGACAAAGCCAAAAATCGCCCCAAAATGTGGTTTGATCTGATTAAACTTCAATCCAACAACACTACCATCCAATCGACACTCATCTCCAGTCCACAACCAAATTGCGAGGACTTTGCCACCTTCTTCCTTGAAAAATCTAACAAGATATTATCTGATCTAAGGTCTGCCCTTTTCAATCTACCACTCTTACCAGACTACCCCCCTACCCTTGCAGCCCCAGCTTGTTGCAAGTCACTACCCTAAAAAAAAAAAGGCCTTTGGAGTTAATTCTCTCTCTTCAACAACACATCCATTCTCAACATTCTTTCTACCCTGAAGCCCTCTAATCACTTCAATGATTCCCTTTCCCTCTAATTTCTTCAAAGAAATGATAAGGTCACTAGTCCCTCTCTGGGCCAAGATTATTAATGCATCCCTTCTTCACAGTGAGATCCCTGACTGCTTAAAGTCAGGTCTGGTGCTGCTTATTCTTAAAAAACCTACAGCCAACCCGGAGGATCTGAATAAATTCTGACCAATCACAAACATCACTACTCTGGCAAATGTCCTTGATAAATGTGTTCAGGCACACCTGTGTAATGACACTGAGGATTTCCAACTGCTGGATCAATTTCATTAGGGCTTTCATCAGGGCCACAGCACCAACACAGCCATCACATATAGTTGATGATGCTCTTACAATGCTGGACCGGAACAAATCCTGCCTTTTAATCTTACTTGACCTCTCAAACATGACAACCTCCTGAATCTTTTGGAACATAGGATGGGGTTCTCTGGCTCAGTACTAAAATGGTTTGCCGCTGTTCTACATAACATAACTTGAAGAGTTCAAACCAAACAAACCCTCTCCAATTCCAGTCCTGGCACTCTGGAGGTTCCCCATGGGTTATCTCTCTCCCACTCTTTTTAACCTATTCTTTGAACCTCTTACTGAAATCCTCAAAGCATCTAACATACATTATCACATGTATGCGGATGACACTCCGCTGTACATGAAAATCTCTTCACCGTTCGACATCAAGACACTCAATGGAACCCTGCACAAAACCCAAAACTGGTTAACATTTACCCATCTCAAACTGAAAGCCCTCAAAACGAAATTCCTTATCATCTCACCTCCCAAGCAAGCCCTCATTGTGAAGAAATATATGAAAAATCTCTGCTCTCAAAATGCACACCACATATCATTGATTCTACGAGATCTCTGGGAATAGTGCTGTAAGAGAACTTGAACATGCAAGAGCACATCAGCGCATCGACCAAAGGAGCGAACTTTCAATTGAACATTCTTAGGAAACTAAAACCCTTCCTTCCCCCGGATGACTTCAAATCTGCCGTGCAAGCATTAGTTATCCCTAGACTTGAATATGGCAGTGCGACCCTCTGTGGTCTACCAAGGTACAGTCTGGCCCCTCTCAGGGATTCACTGAATGCTGCTGCTATGATCATCACTGGCTTCAAGAAAACCAACCACATTTCCCTGGATTTGAAATCTCAAAATTGGCTACCATTCGAGGCAAGGATACAACTAAAACCTGCCTGTATGACCCACAAAGCACTTCATTTCAGCCCTCCTCTGTACCTTACAAATAAGCTAGTTCTTTCAGGACGTACCCACTCCTCTAGGAGCTACAGTACCTTGATGCTTAAACCAAAGAAATTTTAAAAAAATGAAAACCTATAATCGAGCAGTCTCAGGTATTGCCCTGAGAATCTGGAACTTCCTACCTACGGAAATTAGACTGATTCTATCAACAGAGTTCTTCAAAATGGAAGTGAAAGCTTTACTTATGAGTGCTTCTCTGCGCTAAAAGCTTAGTCTCGGCCGTACTTGTTTTGCACCGCTGCCTACCTATGTTATTCAGCAATGTCATGGCTCCGATTTCCCCAGTTTACCTTTACGTTTGTTACCATTGCTGTACATTGCTGCTGCTTTGCCACAATTGTCTTTCCGTTTGCATGTCGCACTTCTTCTGTAAAGTGCTCAGATACCCGCCTTGTGTCATGTTCATGCTTAACAAAATGTTTAAATAAAGAAAAAAAATATTGCAAAACCTGCACAAGAAGGCGGATGCCAAAATCATTGTTAATTCACAAATGGTAGGGCACATCACAATCAAGAGGGGCAAAAGACAAGGGTGCCTTATGTCACCTGTTCTTTTTGCTCTATTCATTGAGTTTCTGGCCTTTGCATTGAGGTAAGATGTGTGAATCAGGGCCTCAATCAAAGATGCAGCAAAAATTAAACTCTTTGGGGACAATAAGATATTATATCTGGCAGCTGATGAGCAAAACATCGTAAATTAACTTGCCAAGAATTCACAGATATCAGCGAGTACAAAATTAACCAAGTCTGAAGCTCTGCTCCTCAAGTACCCAGTTAGCTCTTCACGCTGAAATTAGGTCACATTATTCTCACACTCGCCATATTAGATACCGGGGGATCCATATCACAACTAATTTTGTGGAGTGGTTTCACCTAAATTATACTACCACCCTGAATAAGGTTCATGAGTTACTACTCCAATGGCATTCATTACCCCCATACAAAAAAAAAAAGTAGAGTAAAGGACAAAAGTTTCAATCCAACACAAAAAAAACAAATCAACGGGGAAGTTAGTGTAGTAGATTCTGCATGTGCATATATGGAAATATAAAGTCATACCAGTGCTTAACACAATGGGACTATATGTCAGAAATCAGAGATAGTTCGAAATGGTTGGAGGTCTTACTTGCATACCCTTAAAAAGGATGTGAATCATGGTTTGTCCCTTGGCTTGTCCATTTGCACAAAGCAAATCGGCAAGCTTTTCGTACTCTGACACCTATCCCCTGCTACCATTTCAGAAAATCTTATCTGGGGCACAGCTACACTACAAAGGTTTTTCATTGCCTCATGATGTTAGTCAAATCCCTGTGCATACCAGAGTTACAAATTACACGTGCCGGTGCTAAAGACTGAACATGAGATGGATTTTGACTAAACTAATAATTGTACATTGATCAAAGATTTATCTCCAACCACCTGGGACCTGGTCTCTGCCTTCTTCAGTCTTTCACTTGACCACCACTTCTCCTCACCATTTAATCACAACTTAGGGCCTGATTACGATGTGGTCGAAAATTAAACCGCACGACTCCTTGTCCAATTCGATTCCAACCGACTCGCGGTCTGCGGTTCCGCCGGACCGATTATGATGCTTTCAAACACAGTTTCGGACTTCCTTTGACTTCAATGAGTGCCTGTGTTCCGACCGACATCACTGGCACCTATGGGGTAAGGGGGTCTGCTGAGAACCTTGCACCCTGTTGCGGGCACCCCATGGTGCCTGCCACACTGTGCAGGGTTTTACAGGGGGGTCCCTTGGCTAGCCCCTCGAGCCCAAACCAGAAAACTCAGAATGAAGAGGGAGGCCTGCTAGGGGCCCTCATAGTCAGTTTCCAACAGCCTTTCCATGTCGGGCAAAAGGAGTCGGAAAGGCTGTTGTAATCCAACATCCCAATTGGTCGGTCAGAAACGCTGTCCGTTGAGCTGTACGAATCGGCTCCAACCGACTCGGATTCTCTGAATGCCAGTCGGAACCGATTCGGAATGACTGAACGGTTCCCCTTCCGACCGTGAGCATCGTAATAGGTCAGTCGGAAAGGTTTCCGACCGAGTCGGCGGATGGGTTCTGACGTGGTCTAGGAGAATCAGACTGTCGGTCGGAGGCTTTCTGACCGATATTGTAGTGAGGCCCTTAGTGTGTCTGCTCTAAGATTCCACAGCTTAAGGAAACTCTCCTATTAGACAAATGCACCAAGTGAGTTTGGAATATTAGTGGAAGGAGGGGAGGTTCCAGTTGACAAAAAGTCTTTTGGTTCTATATACTTGAGTTAATTTACGTGCTAACTCATGGGCATGTAGAAACTGTAGTTGTCACTCTAATACGCAGCACAATCAGGATCATTAAAAGATGTACAGGACCTGGAGACATAAATGGAACCAGAAAACAATCTGGTAAAAAGGTGTGGTGAGATCTGCTCGGACATCTGCATTTAAAGGTCACAGAAGCAAACTCAAAAAATGTTTTGTGAAGCTCCATGAACCAGACCCACAGTTTGCTCTGGTGACCTAGCTCAGTATCCCAGTGCTTCTTCTGTCGATCTCTAAGTTGTGCAGAACATTACAAATCGGTGACCTGTGTATTTGAGACAGCACTTTGGATTTCAAGTGGCGTTGTAGAATCATATATTCAAGAGATGAACTGTCCTGCATTATCTTTACCAAAGTCAAAATGGCATGTCAGTGCATGCTTAAATTGTATGCAACAGTAATATTCCATTTGAGACAGTTAAAACTTCGGCCACATCTGAACAAATGCCAGTGTTACACCAAACATCTTCCAGAGAGATGATATAGAGTCTGTCCCAGTAGGCAAAGACTCAGAGACACAACGCTAGGCACAAGTTAACCATACTATGATGTAGTTCTATTCTTCCACTGCAGACACCAATGGAGATTTCCATATCTTTATTACACTCCTAGTTGGTGCT
Source organism: Lissotriton helveticus (assembly GCF_964261635.1). Taxonomy (NCBI): domain Eukaryota; kingdom Metazoa; phylum Chordata; class Amphibia; order Caudata; family Salamandridae; genus Lissotriton; species Lissotriton helveticus. Next base: position 364,977,612 of record NC_136073.1, on the reverse strand, counting down.
GGTAGACTAGTATACTAAGGACCTATATAATAAAGAGCCTGCACATATCCTTTTTGCCCCCATAGCAAGAGGGTCAATAGTAAGGAACGCTCATTCGTTCACCACAACTACCTGAGACACTCAATAATTTCACAATGTCTTGTAGCGCTAGTTCCCCATCATATATCCATCTCAGCAGGGCAATTAGTGCTATATGACGGGACTTTTCATCCTATATGAGGGTATGCACTAGTGCTTCCATTTGTCTGAAAAAGTATTCTTCTCCTAGCATGGGCCATTTTGGAATATACATAAACGTTTGGGCAGTGCAATCATTTCCAAGGCAGTGGCCCTAAGCAGCAGAGAAGGAGGGAGTTTACATCAGTTACACCATTAACAGAGCAAGCTGTACCAATGTATATATTTCTGACAGATATACAAAAAATGATTATTTTAAATATCATAGCCGATTAGCTGCAGATTGAATTGTATCCGTTTAGATGAGACTCAAAAAATAAATAAGCAAACAAATAGAAACCACAGCTGACAGGTTTATAGAATCCCCACATTATGTTTCCCATCAGTTCTCTTCATTGCCCTTCAGTACTGATGTGCCATCTGCTGCCTAAATGAAGAGTAATGTGGCATTGCAGATAGGTCCTCTGTAATTGCTGATTTAGATGGTTTCCCATAATTCAAAAAGCTCTAAGTCAACCTAGGCTTAGTGCTTGAATGCCTCAATCAAGAGTACTTCCCGTGACTTTGTTACATTCGCGTCACTGAAAATCTCCATTATCAGCAGACATATTGGTCGACAGTAAGGGGTTGCTTTCTTGAATTCCATGCGCCATTATCGTTCAATCACAGTAGAGACTCAGACAATCTTTCATGACGACCACAACAACACTCCTTTAATGGATGTATCCGAAATGAAATCCGTGGATGTCAGAGAATGTGAAATGCTGAAGTATACCGTAAATTGCAAGCAAAGGCCAAAATATTGATTTATTTTTGCCTGCAGACAAATGTGACTTTTAAGTCATCCATCCATCCAGCTCTAAAATGTCAATGAAATATAATAAAATATAACACCTTGCAATAGAAGAAGGACAGTAACTGCACGGACTAGAGCGTGTAGCAACAAGACCGTCTGCAGCCCGTTTACATGAAAGATCCTAAATGTATTTGATACACATTTTATATGGGAAACAACACAAACAAGGAAAGTTTACACTTATGTATAAAATTGTGGAATATATATATATATATATATATATACACACACACACACACACACACTTTTTGCTTTCCTTCTTTGCCTTCTTCCTCCAACTTCTCCTCTTCACTTATTTTAGAATCCCATCCAGAGTTCATGGCAAAACTCTACAGATGTAGCAAACTCATGTAACAGATCACAAAAGCAACCTGCACCAAGAACTATGTAAAGCTGCTTTCTAGGTCACAAAAGTGACTCTCTCCATGGTGACACTGCCTCAACCCATACTTCTAACCAGTGGTCGAAGTGGGAACAAATAGGGGAACTGTGTGTGGAAAATCAGAGGACGGGAATAACCCAAGGATGGGATCAGTGGGATCAGTGGGATCAGTGAGTGGAGTTAGAGGTATGGCTAGACTGCACAAAACAAATTTTTAGTATTTGTCATTTCACTGACCAGTTACAGCTTATTATGTTATTTAATTAAATCAATGGATACACATGATTCTTTAAGGGTTTAATATGAGTTAGTGACATTAAAGTACATTCACAAAGTGGGACATGTTTCTTATCACAGAATGTCCCAAATACTGTCAAAAGTGGAAGCACAAGACATTTGTCTCCGAGCCATGGAGCACTTCTCCTCCCTTTTTCCAAAAGAGCAGTTGAAACATAAATGGCAAAATATCCTAGTTTTGCACATTTTTGCTATATAATTATGCCTCTGCCATATAATACATCTGCTGCATAATCTGAAATGTTTAACTTGTAGCTCAAACGGATCAAAAGTTACTAAAGTTGCATTGGTACTAATAAGGAAAAATCTTTCCAGAGACTGTTCGCAGGTGTAAAAATGTCAAAATATAAAAAGTATCAGAAAACATACTGCATTAGGCTGCAGCCTTTCTTTTTGCTGCACAATTTAGTCAACACTGCAGCATAATATTTTCCTCTTTTGCTGCATAATTCCAGTGGTCCCATAGCATGCAGCACATGTTAAAAGTGCTTGTGTATGGAGCAGAGAGACTGACATTTGCAGACTTAGTTTGGTGTGCGTGCAAATCATGCATTGCTGATTCCTGGTGAGTTGCAGCTACTACTGCCGAACAAGGCCAATGGAGGTACCAATGGGTGAGGCAGTTTGGCCTCAAGGGCAGGGATGGATTTAGCGCAGGTGGCTCCCTGTGCAACAATGTGTGTTGGGGCCCTCCAATGACCACCTCATCCACAGATTCGCTCACTACCACCCTTTAACAGTGCCTTCAAGTCTCCATGACCACACTCTCTCTAATTTGATTTACAGCGCCACTCATACCAGTGTAGGGTGTCAGAGTACTTTACATCGAGCCAATCAAATATACGTGTGTAATTCACTGTATAGGAATGGTAACATAAGACTAAGGACTACAAGCTGTGGGAGCCACATGACAACCATACTAGTGGCAATATAGTTTAATAGTGATTGATTTCTATCCAAATGAACACTTATTTCAACATTAGGATAATCAAAGACTGGAGGGATAAAAAAAACCTCTCTAATGTATACCTTGCAGCCTGCATGCAGCTCTTAGATGACAGTTATTAGTTAACTGTTCTGTTAGGATTTTAACTTATAAACTGCAAGTAACAAAAGTATCTCTCTGACAAAAGCAGTAACGCACTGACCTATTCAATTCAATGACTTTATTCAGTTATAAATCATAAATAACCATAAAAGTACATCAGTAAACAATATACATCATCTTGGCTAAAAAGAATAAATTTAGACAATAACAGCATATGCCAGAAATTTCATATAATCATTTTCTTACGTAAATGGAAAATACTTTTTAAAAAGGCCACAACAGAAGCCACTGAGAAGATATCCTCCAAGAGTTGTATAGAGAGAAAAGCAGGGCGACACTGTCTCAAGTTCATGTATTTTAGGATAGGCATGATCCATCTTTTCCTGGATATAACATAAAATTTGCAAAAAAAGAGAATATGTATATCCGATTGTACAGAAATGTTATCACATGGACATTTACACATTTCCCTGGACCAGTCATTTACAGCAGGAAAGCTCATCAGTTTCCGATGAGTTTTTATGGATATCTAACCCCTTCAACCACTAACTCGAAGTATTGACATAATCCATTTCAAGACTCCAATAACGTCATTGGACAGCTGAAGAAAAAAAAGCCAGCAGATATATTTATTTAACCTCCGCCCACTCTTTATCGACATCCATTTCCTCTTGCAGATTAATAAGAACAAAGAGTGTATGACCTCCTGCCACTGCCAGCACAGGAAGCTGATTTGAGAACATAAAAGCTAAGCTACTAAGACCTGCAGAGCCAATCAGAGCTACCATCACATATTATGAAAATGTATGTCTGTCTCTCACATTTCCTCATCCATTACAAAGCTAAGCGATGTGCTCAAAAAATAATAACCGTACCCCAGTGGTCAACATGCATGACATGTAAACTCTTCTCACATAGGCTCAAAGTATATAAAACACTCTCTCAACCACACACCCATACTGTGTAGCGTGCTACCCTGGCAGACAAGCACTGTGGTGTGCCATATAGAGAAAGTAAGCACTTTATAAATACTATAATACAATACTATGTACACATATACCCGAAGTCTAGAGAATAATATTAAGTTACACTGAAATAGTGCTTAAAATCAGACATGAGCCATTCTTCAGCTATTCAAAACTGTTTAGGTTCAAGCAAGAGTAATTAGCAAACACTAATGGAGGAGAGCTAATAACAGTGAAGCACATACTTGATTTTTATATTTAGCTAGATTCTACATTCTGGATTTCCCTAGTGAAGTCTTAGCAGGATCATCTGTCATACGAAAGGACGCCAAGTCACATGACAGGAAGTGTTCAGCTGTAGAACTTCTTTCCATCTTGTTCAGCCTACACTTGGTATATGATACCAATAGTGCAATAGCCACCAAAACAGTCTATGAAAATGCCAATGCTTGTTGGACTCGGCCTATGCCCAGAGTACGCATCATTCCGGATAGGGTTTTAGGACTACTTGTGTTAAAAAAAAATGGCATTTAATGCAGTGGTAAAAAGAAAAAAGAAGTTAATGAAAATAATAAACATAACTTCATAAAACCAAAATGTGTTGTTGTAATGTTATAAATATTTGATGTTTGGCATTTATTGATACCCATACCAGATTCATACTTTTGCAAAATCAAATATAGGTCATAGGGGAGTGCTTTTTGGTTCATATTCGCCTGGATACGATATACTGCACTGCTGCACATGTACTCATAGGTTAACCACAGTGTTACCTTGCATTCTAATGACAAACAGAATAACTACACCAACAAGATGTTGCATACTTGCTGGAAACAAACATTTTACGCATTGGGGAGAGGAGTTGGCCCAACGGCTAGGGCGGTCAACCTCGAATCTGGGAACCAGGTTCGAGTTTCGGTAATGACGCTGAACATCCGGTGATTCTGGGCAAATCACTTAATCTCCCCGTGACCAACCAAAAAGAATGTGTCCTCATGTAACGCAACTGGTGCTCTGATACCCGATACTTCGGGTCAATTTCGCGCTATAGAAAACTCTGTAGAATAGTTGCTCTGTAGGAAATAAATTCAACCCAATTTTCTTAACCTAGAGAGTTTATTTCCATTGCTGCCATTTTTCAGAAAGGATCAAAATTCTTGGTGGACCCATGGTGAAAAGCTGTGCACCAAAACTAGACCAAGCAGAGACCACTGCTAAACACCTTCCCTGTCTAGTGTGCTATAAAGCAGCACATTTCAGGGTAAAAGAAACCATTTTTGAAATATCCATTAACATTGGTAAAACCCAGGAATAAAACAACCATGGAGTGCCATACTTGGGCATTGATACTAAAGGACTGCTCTTTGTATACGAAAGTGAGCATGGTGTTTCAAATACATATTCCCTGCATGAAATGTCAGTAGATTTACGGTGATACAGAAACACTTTTTCCAAATTGTTACATTTGCAATAACCTGTAACTTTTAGGTGGGATTACAAATTGTAATACTGCCAAGCACATGCAGCATCATTAACTGGATTCTAGGGCAGTCACTTTGTGAATGCAAGCAATTTACAACCTTCTGGTGCTGTAATACTAATAGTCTTATTAGCAGAAGTTAAAAACATACTTTAAATGGTAATAATTATTTTATATGATCGATAAAACAAATGCATAGCCTACTTAAGCTGTCCTGATAATAAAAAGCATAAACTATTAATTTTAATAGTAGATACAGCAATGTTTAACCCAGTGCTCAAAGAAGTGATTTTGTTGTTGCTAATGATAATTTTAAGTTGTTATGGTAAAGAGAGGTGTGATAAGCTATGTTCAACCTAGTGACATTTCTCCGAGAAAGACATTTTGTACACGTCCAAGCTTTTGCATTTGAAATTAGACGAATTGTGGCCACAAACGTTAACAACAACAGTGGAGTGCTTTGTGCAAACAAGTTTGTGAAGCAACTTAAGACAATTTTTGCGTTCCAAGCAATATCGCACCGCCCACAGACCACCCAGGCGTGGAACAATAGAGAGACCATCTAGTTCTAGTAAGTAAGAAATGGACTTACCGTCCCCAGGTGGGTGTCATGCTTCATCATTGGCCAATGAGAAGCATGACACCCGTGATATGCGGGTGGTAGGCGGGGGGGGCGGAGGGGGGGGGGTGCAGAGGCCATTCCATACAATGTTTTTACATTTTTTTTTACAAACCTTAATGGTTTTTATCCATTATCTGGGTCCCATTCAGATCAAAGGTCAAAAAGGGATCCAGAGGAAACCCAGAATTATGGTATTTCCCAGGAGTGCACTTATGTTTTGTGCATCTGGTTTGCTTTATGAGATGTGCATTTTCAAAATATGACTGCTCCATCAAGACCCACAATTAATCGGTTTATAAAGACTGTCACAGAATAAGCGCTGGGATGCCTCCGGGTAGCCATGCGCGATACAAATATGTAATCATTCATTCATAAGCAGACTGTGGCTATACAGCAAAATCTGCATAGGTTTATTTATAACATAAAACCAAATCTACTGATATTCCGATCCATGTATTGCTAAAATAATCAAATAAAACTGAACTACAGATTTGGCAGCTCAACCATGCTGGCGGCATTAATTATCCAACCCCTCACTGAAGGACGCTTTGCTTGACAAAATGGAGCATCACTTCGGGGTGTGAAGTCAAAATACAATTGTGACCAGAGGAGAAAAAATAGAATCTATTTGCAAGTTAGATACTTATGGCCTTATCATGAGGTCGGTCAGAAAGCCTACGACCGCTGGTCGGGGGCTTTCCGACCGACATGGTAGGTTTACACTCTGACAGCCGGCATTGTAATTCGGGAGTCAGACTGTAAACCTACTTGGTTTCGACGGGCTACTTGAGCCCATCGGACGCCGCTCATAATCACTTAAAGACGGGGTTTCCGGCATCGTGATTATGATGTCGATTTCCAACAGCCTTTCCATGTTGGCCTTTCCAACATAGACTGTCGGAAAGCAACTTTGGGAGCCCCAAACAGAGCCCCCTTCTCCCCAGGCACTCCGCGTGTGGCCCTGGAAGGTACCTATGGCCACATGGTGCACGGATGTGCAAAAACTTCCATTGCACAATTGGAGCTTGTACTGCAGTGTCGGACCGCCACACATGCTCCCCTTGTAAAATGAAACTTTGCGACCGCATCCTAATTGCGATGTTGGGACCGCCGACTGGAAGTCGATCGGTTCCGCATCTGCTGAGATGCCGTTCAGAGGCAACTCCGACTGACATCGTAATCAGGCCCTTAGTGGTCTTAGCACTGAGAGGTATTGAAAATTAACAGTCTTGCAGGACATTTTGGAGTAAAATACTTCTCCAAACATCCCTCTACTTCCTGCCTCACTTCAACGGTTCACATTTAACAGGCTTTAACTGGGTTTATGGGTCAAACTCTATTATGTCCTTAGTGGTCTACTGCCCCAGTAAGTGTGCCTATCTCAGATCTCTTTTGAAGTGATATAGCCAGAATTCTGTCGGTCTTTGCTGCGAGCATGGCATTTATTAAACCAGCAAGAGCATAGACATGATATAAACAACATCAAAGTAAGTGATTAAATTGTACAAACAAATAAATGCATAAATAAATAAGCAAATAAATAAAGTGCAGGGGCCTACTGTTTTTCTTAGGAGCCTGCTGGTGGGGTTGTTGAATACCATTGCTGCTCAGTCTGGACTCCACCCCAATCCGCTTTCTTCCGCCACTCTACATTTCCTGTTTCTTGATCTCACTTTTGCAGATTATTTTCATCCCTGCTTTTCTCCCTCTGTCTCTTTTTCCTATCTTTCTCTTCTTACTTATTTCTGCTTTTCCTGCCGCTGTCTCTGTTGCTCTGGATCAAAGTCTGATGATTGAAAAGAAGTCCTGGTCCTCACCACCCACAACCGCCTGCACAATTAAAGCGCTAGATAGATCATGGTAGCGTAGTTACTTGATAGCTGCATTATACTTGTATATAGAGTCATCTTCTATTAGGAGTCTAGACTAAACAGCTTTTGTAGAGATTGGCCTGCATGCGCCTCTGATACAATAAACTCTAAATGCCGTTCTGTATTCTAGGCTCACCTCGAATTCAAAAGCGCCTTAATGTGCAAGCAAACTACTAGGCTCATAAAGTATAAAACCGTGCTGTAATGGTATTGCAAGTCACCCATTCATTGTTTTTAGGCCCCAATACACTTCGGTAAATGGTTAAACTCAAACAAGACAATGGTTTACCCATTGAAGCCAACTTATTCAACTATTAATTATCGATTGACTAGGAACTAACCATGTACATTCAGCTCAAATCCTTCATTCATATCAACAGCAATTACTTACAATTGGACAGTTTGGTTTTACTTAGATAACAGACAAATGACATGCAGATGTTTGAGTTAGGGACTAAAATACAAAACGTTTAATGGAATGACCTTCCCCGGTCCACACACTTACCAGACCTCCAGTAGACATGCGGCGAGGACGGCTTGTCTTCATCTGAACTCGCCATTTCACACGGATGCATCTAACCACAAACGTCTCAGGCTAAACTACCGCAAAGTCCAGACATTATTAGTAGAGGTTAAAGGCCATCACCATGAAATTAAATGAGAGCACTGTTAGTAGAGTTGCGAACATGACATGAATCAAAAACAAAATCAGAAGACAACATATTAATCATTGTTCAGCTGCCCTTAGATTACATTGCACACAATCAAAACATTTTGAAAATGTTTTTTTGTTAATATCAAATTCCTTCAATTCTTAAATCAAACATTCCAAAAATTATGACTTATTGGAAAAATGCACATCTTCATCAGGTATTTAACTCATCTGATATGTTGTTAGTTTCTATTTTTAGAATTACATACCACAACAAATTTGACAAACACAATAGCAGCAATCATTTCCTGCATGCAATTAGGCATGGTGATTCATTTCGACTATGATGGACCAGACTTTTTTTCCCTATGAAATACTCAATTTGCATGTTATGCCAATTTTCTTCATCCAGGGTTCATCTAGATATTACAGACAATGCAGAACATGCTGAAGGTGAATAACATGCAGCTTGTGGGGTTACAGTAAGGAGGAGTCCTAATATCAGCACAAAAGAAAAAAACGAATTTATATTTAGAATTAATGATTAATGCCAATCAGTTTAAAATGGGATTGAAAGCATAATTGAAAGATAGTCGTCTTAAAATCTATGTAAATTATTTTTTGGGAGAGATGGAGTAGTATAGATTGTACTGAATTTATTAATTGAAGTGCTTTCTAAAAGAGCATAATCGCATGATGCAGATGTCTTGCACCTCTCTGCGATCTGTAGATAGATTGGAAGACTTTCAGCCGGAACTACTAGAGCGGGTCAAAGAAATCATTACAAATTTCTTGGAGGATTGCTAGAAACTGTTTTTTTTTATCTCTTATCAGCATTTGTTTTCAGGTTTAATTTGCTCTGAATTAGAATACAGAAAAAACCTTACATACATACAAATATAAGCTCTCAAGCTATAGGTTTAGACGCGATATAAGGACTTCCATGGCTCCTGCCGCACAGCGCCCCATGATTTTTTTTTTTTATTGGCTGATATCTAGACATCCCTTACGTCTATACTGCATACTCAGAACTGATGTAAGCTCTACAACAAAATTAAAAAGCCCGTATTGACATAAAAAACAGTGTACATCCATCACTAGTCGACTTGCGCCTAGGATTTCGGACTTTTAGGCACTTGGCATTGATAAAACCATATTGGAACCCCGTCATATACTTTCACAATTAGATCTGGTCTCCCATTCGTAGTCCAGTGGAATTCCCACAAGATTATAAAAAACTGCAACAAGTAGGCATGGAAGAGTTGCGCACAAACACATTTTTCCTTTTAGCATTTTTCTCCAGTGGTAAAACATTTCACTTCGTAAAAAGCTCCTCGTCCTAACCCACCAATAAATATGTGGTTTTAATCTCCGATTTTCCAATGTGAAAGCTCACTTGCTACTGCCTTTTACATTAGTGGTTTTCCCTTCATTTTATGACTAGGGATTAATCTGCAAAAAGCTTTTGAAATTCAATTTTTTTTTAATTATCGGTTTTCATAAACTGTGCTGGACAACCATCGAGGAATACCAACTTGTGTACTAAAGGTTGAAGATTTACTCCAAAAAAAATCTCTGCAAAAATGGCACAATGTATGCAGTCACTAAATCGGATCTGTGGGTAGAAATGTCCACCGGTCTTGATTTCTGGGGATTGTGATCATCAGTAAATATCACTTGAGTGCACCAAAACTTTGTGAATCGGCCTGTGTCAAATAGAATTGGTTCAGTGATCTCTCTATATATCAGGAGGAATAATCTGCTTTGCTATCGTAGTTCCAAGAAATTAGTTGGCTGTCTAGGAGAGAGGTCGTTATTTTTATGTTGTGGTAATATGAGAATTCGCAGACCTAATTTCTGTGATTAGTGGAAAAATTGGCCACTACTCATTATTGTGTAAAATAAATTGCCAGATGATGACATAATCTACACTACAAGAGATGTGAAATTGGGTTGATTTGGTCTCCTTATCCAGGATTTTTCCCTTATCTATCTGTTCACATCACTTCATAAAATAACAGACAATTTCAAAACACTGCCATGTATTTTAACTATAAAGTAGAGAAATAGCTGAAGACATATGCGAGCCAGAAGTAGTCATCAGAAAGTACAGTTTAACAACAAAGCACTTAAAAACACAAAGGTTTCGCTACTATTTCATTTGTGGTCGTTTGCAAAACAAGAAGAGATTAAAGCCATCTAGAGTAGGTCCATTTTCCAATAAATCAGCTGGCCCATAAGAGATCTCATCAAGCGATTCATCCGTGTACTTCCTCTTCTGAGGTCTATTTTAGTGTCACGGTTTTCATTCAATTTCTTTTTTGGCATAAAAGATTAATTGAAACAGCTATTTGAGCACGTGCATTCAGAACGTGCTCCTGCAGCATGCGACTTGAACATGATCTTCAGGGGATTGCGACAGTGGAATTTGCCACACGGTGCATAAATGTAATGCACAATCTCAAGAAAATGGTTGCTGTAAGTAAATACATCCAATACAACCATCATTTTTTAAGATTGGAATGTTTATGAAAGAGAATTGACGGCAAAACAAATAACATTTCAAAGGCAGGCTATGTTAGTCTTTTTTTTTTAATTAAATTTCAGTCCTTGAATTAGAGGCACTGTAGAGTATGGATGGGCTTCCAGCCGCTGTAGCCCTCAGTGAGCAGGACGATAGTGCTTGATGTAGAATGCAAGACCTGCCGCCCTAATGTGTCTCACCTGGTCAGAACTACGATTAGGAAATGTATTTATTTATTTTTTCAGTTTGTAGAGCGCGGCAGCTACCCAAGTAGGGTAAGACTAACGTAAAAATTCTGCTACATTCTACTGACCACTATGAAGACGGAGATGACATTTGTCTTAAGGCAGCAGTGATAGACCTCTCTGAACGATAAGTTTCTGTTGTCGAGCTAGCACATTCTGACAGCCGGCAGAGCCGGCTGGCTTATCATGTCTTTGTGCCTTTATAAAGATGACTATGGGCAGATTGTGTCTGAATCAGAGACAGATGCGACCAAAGCTGACAAATGTAAGGTAAAGTAGACAGGAAAGATGACACTATGTCAAAATCTCAGTTGACAGCTTAGTATTTATCCAATCAGCCTGCACCCGTGGGATGGCTTTTGAGCAGCGTTTTTGTTTGTATGTCTCAGCGGATGTTAAAGTCAAAATGTTCCACTGCGATATGGGTCTTCTCATCGATGTCTGGCACTGATATGGCGTTTCTAAAATAAATGTATGGTCCCATTTAAGAACGCGCTCTTGGACATACTTTGTGGAATTCCTTTCAAACTGCAGTGCATGGGATATACTTGCAAATTTGCTGAAGAGCAGCTATCACTCCGTTATCTTTACTTGTTAAACAGCAGCGCTTGATGCACGGTTCACAACACGCTTCACAAAACACTTAGGGTCTGATAAACCAGGCCTCCGCCTTTAACAAATGTGTGACATAGTTTAGATGCTGAGTAGATCAGTGGTAATCGAACATAGAAGTCTACTGAATACAAATGATGGGCCAAGATCTACTAAGTAGCTACTCGTCCAGTCACAAAAGAGATATGCTCCTGCTAAAAAGGTCTGATGAAACCAAAAGTCATTACTGGCCTCACGTTTCAGCTGTTGTTACCTCATGTACCACATACCACATATGGATCACTGTTCTGGGAAAGTGAAAGAAAACAGCATAAATATTTTGCATGATAAGATTTGGAAAATGGGGTCAAAGCAGAATGCAAATAAACCAACATGTTTCTCTCAAACTTCTCCCTACACATGTCATGATGATATGGTTAATGAAAATATCACTTCATTTTCTGTTAACCATTTGGACTCTACGTTCAGAAACATAACAAAAAAAATAAATGAATTGGTTCACTGGCTCCCTCCTGCAATTGTAAACTTTCTTTGAATGGAGTACATGATCAAGTCTAGAACTGGACACAATTCGGGGTTAAATATCTGTTGTTCTCCTGAGAAACCTCTTCCATCAGTTCAGAAAGGGCTGCAGCTGACATTTTCAAACTCCTCCGAAGACGCATTGATTTTGCCATTTTAATATTGGTTGGCGTTGCTCGCCCTTGGGTAACTGTAGTACGTACAAACCACTGACAATATGTATGTTCTTCCTCAGAGCTATGCTTTCGAGATTTTTATGTTTATCTCCCAAGATGGGGATTATGTTTTTTTCCAATTAAGTATTTGGGCAATGAAGTTCTATTTCACGCTTGGAGTATATAGACCTTTATTATAAAGTTAATCAGCGATGGTGAGAGAGCCTAAAAACAAAATACGAAATAAATGAAAAAATGGCACCTTCAACTAACTGGCTTATAAAATGCGAATTTCTCAAGGATTTATAGTATTCTTTGTGTACGGCATAACATATTGTGTTCAGTCCCTTCACGTTAAGCTGTGTCTGGGGGCTCAGTAGGCCAACGCACTCCAGAAACCCGTGTTTAATCTCCTGGCCACAGGTTTAAGTCCTGGCTGGTCTATTCAGCGGTTCACCCTCCTTTGGGCCAGAAAATGCGCACCACGGAGGTGGAAACAAACACCTGTGCTTCAGCGACAAGATGCCTCAAGAAGCAAACATGAGCTTTACAAATACAGATTATGTTATGTTAGGAAGGCCTCAAAAGAACGTTAGAGCATAAAAATAATGTTTTTGACCAGATATTTAGTCCGTGTAGACCACTGGGTCTACACTGATAGGGAAGACAAGATATTGCAATGTTATCAACAAAACAAATGCATGTTGCACCAACTTGCCACCCACATGGCCTGATGCAGAAACAACATGGAAGACTGGAAACCGATTCTGCACAAGTTTTAGACTTCAATGCTGCAACTTAATATACATCAACCTTTCACAAAAACATGGATAAACGGGCAATAATGTCAAAAGGATTATGAAGATACCTTCACAAAAAGATGCTGCTTGTGCAGAATTGAACTCTACTACCTCCCTACTGGTCTGAGAATTGCTTACAAAGTTCTGTGCTACTTGTGCAAAATGTACATGCGACCAGAACTAATCTATTCGAACTGCTGACTATGGATCAAAATGCAAGACCTGATGTAAACACACATTCCAAATTATCCTAGTCAAAAGGATAACAAAGAGATCCAAAATAAAGTGCGCAGTTCATGAGCGCTGGACCAGAAGTCACCTGTAGGCATCCTTCTAGAAATATATGAAAGTGCACCATCACAGACTGGTTATGTAAACATTTGTATGACTCAAACTTCCAGACAAACAAGGTCAGGGCGAAGGATCAAGAAAGATACAGAAGTATTTATCAAGACTTGAAAAGCGGCTACAAGTTGTTGTTGTGTGAGTCTTGCCTGAAAAATAGGTATGCTGCTTTCATTGAGCCATTAAGGGCAGTCAGAACCAGCCTTTCATGGGTGACAGGCGTAAAAATGTAGTCATAAATGAGAAAAAACTGACTTGTCTGGTTTACCTCAGAGAAAGGCACATAACTGCATCATCAAATGGGGGGCGCATGGACCCCAGCAGTCAGGGTGCTAATATTGGCGTTAAATAACGCCTGAGAATTTCACATCTGGGACCCAAGATGTAGAAGACCTGCATGGCAATAAAAGTTCACTAACTGAGAAAGGCTCAAGAAATGTGACGTAGCGAATGGACATTTCCCCCTTTACCCTCAAAATAACAAAAATACCAACCCAAAATGGTTTTGCATGCAAGCATTTCTTTAAATGGGTAAGAGCTGTGAGACACAGAGTGCCTAGATTAAGCTTAACGTTAAAAAGAGTACAGAACTAATGAGAAAGGAGAGGCTAGCGCACTATAATGGTTTTCAAATTCAATCCAAAACTACTTGCCAAAGGATTAGCAATGTCAATAGGTCTAGCTGTAAATGATTTTTTTTGGGGGGTGTTGTGAAGCATTACACGTTTATAGCAGGGAGTATGCATTTGCTCGATAGCAAAGTACTATAGCATAATATTGGCATAGGTTAAAAGGTCAGGTGACAGTTGCACTGAAAAGCCTGGCCCATCTGGGCTGCTGCCACAGAACAACAACATAAATTATCTAGTTATCTAAAAGCCTTTTAGAGCATTACAATGACATGTGTGTGCCCCTCTCTTAGTGGTCCCCACATAATTGTTTAGCGACAGTTGCACTTTTAAGCCAGACCATAAAAAGGCTAATAACTAGAATGCATTGGGCCGCATCCAAGGTATGGGCGATCACAATGAGTTTCTGTTAAATTAATTAGAAAAAGTGTTGCAGCACTCCAGGCTAATGAACTGTACGCCTTATGGAGAATGTCGTAGCTGCGGTCTTTCAGAGTGAGTTCCAGAGAGACATATAAAGATTCATGGCCAATAAGATGGTTGATAGGGAGCGATTCTTGTATCTCCCACATACCCCCAGTAATCCATCATGATAAGGCTGTCCATTTGGATAAAGCATGCAAGCTGCCATCACAGAGCCACTGTGAGGTGGGGGAGCTCTGACGCCAACAGAGAGTTCACTGGGCACTGAGTTGCAGCCAAGTGAGATCCCAAGATCATGCAAAGCAGGGTGCTGACAAAAAGCCGGCAGAAGGCGAAAATCAAGGACGGCGAAGATCGAAATAAAGGAAGAAGAGTCAAACCAAACAGCTTGGAACAGTGTTAAAGACAAATCAGGACGAAAGGGTGTATGGCATGCATCCATTGACCACTGGAGTGCCAGGTGCATCCAAGCTGTAATGGTGGTTGGAATCCAAATGCCTGAACAATTGGGGGACTGCAGTATTTAAGAATGGGGGCAATGATAGCCGCTCCCCCCCACACACACAGGGGGTTAACTTACTAGAGTAACAGGTCGGACAATTTAGTCCTGCTGTATGGAGTGTGGCTCCCCGACCGCAATCCATGTGCAAAGACACAAAGTCCATAAGGTGGACATGATGCACCCTGAGGACTATGAAATATGAGAGATTAGGCACTTGTGGCGATGTGCACCTATGAGAACAGACACTGCGACGGTGATACAAGTACTGAAACTTGAAAACACCAATGCATGTGGAAGTAGGAACTTTCGGGCAGACCTGGCGCCACTGAATAATAACGCCTGAGTAATTCAATGCAATCACTCCGAGCCCTTTTATATGCCCCCCACCTCCTGTCCTGATCTGATCCCTTTTACTATGAATTATAATTTCAGACAAACTGGTCTCATATTAGAGGGCATTCTCGAACTGGTGCCAGAATTGAATTTGCTGCTGACCAGAAGGGGCGAGTTTGGTGGAGTGGTCGTCCAGTGGTCCTAACTTTTGGCCCTGGTGGAAGATGCTGCTGTTGTCTAGGTACATACAAGACAATGTTCCCTTAAAATATACTGACAAATAAATTACCAGAATTTCAAGGAGAAAGAAAATATATGTGAGTACAGTCAGTCAATGTTAGAGGTGATTAGGAGAGACAAAAAGGTGAATGATAATTTTGCTACATACTTTAATATCTAGCGTATGGTTGGCAAAGAACTAAAGGAGCAATGGCTCTCCAAATAGGCTTAATACCCAATGGACAAAGGTTCCTAAAGACTGCAATATCAATGAAAAATATTTGTGACGGTGACAGTGAGTAAGATAATGAAGATATTGATTACACTGGTCCACCCCAATTAAAGCATGCTTGTTCCTTAGCATAATTCTTAACCTAGTAGACAGTTATTCCAGGTAATATCATGAACTCCTGACAAGTGTCTGCTGTCAGTGGTATGCTCGATGGACATGAAAACAGCTTTTGATTCACTGAGGTGGGTCTATCTATATCTGCTCATTGACAAGATGTTATTTGGACAGCAAATAATAGGTTGGCTATTATTATACACAGACATGACGGCTGGGGCCTGCGCAGTCCAGGTATTCTCTAGCCAATGGATGACAGAGACACAGATTTCCACAGTGCCCAATTCTGTTCACCCTAGATATTGAACTATTTGCCTGCCATGTCAGGGCCCGCTTGTCTGACTGGAACATTCAATTGTCAGGAGTACAGCAAATCATCCAACTATATGCTGATAATTTTCTATTGTAAATCCCAGAACCATCTACTCAACCGTCAGCTGAGATAGACAAGATGGATAGTTTCGGATTTTTGTCTGAATTGCAAGTTAACTGAGAAAAGTAATGTTTATTCCCATCCACACTGTATCAGATTTTGATGGATGGAACAGATCCATCCTTATTAAAATGGGGTGGTCAATCATTCAAGACCTGGGAATTCAGGCCTACCTCTCTGCTTCTGACTTGATAGAATGAAATCTTTTAAATCCATGGGAATGCTTTTGAACTAGGTTAGAATCTAGAAGAGATTGCCATTGTCAGTGATAGGAAGAAATGCCTTATAAAAAATGGTAATGCTCCCACACTTTTTATATTTTTCCCTAAATTTACCTTTCTGTTTGGGTGAATCAAGGCTCGTTGTTGTCAGACCTGGTTTCAGAGGGACGGTTGACATAGGTTAGCTCTGGAGAGGTTTGCATCCAAGTATCTAGGAAAGGCCTTTGTGTAAACAACAACTAATGCCTTCCCAATTGCATTCGTGCTCAGATGGATGGTTCTAGACAAACACAAGAAGCATATTATTTGGACAATACAATATGGCCATTATCCCTCCAGGAGACCTTCGTGGGTGATAACAACCCAGCTATTGCAAGACTATATTATTAACATTGGTGCACATTGCTGCAACAGGTATATTAAGTGAAAAGGCAATGAGGGGACCTATACACCCATGCTACCTTTCTAGAGTCTAATTAAATTTGCTGAGGGGGCTGCAAGAGTAAACATACTCTATAGCACAGAGCCTTTTTTTATTGTGGCGAGGGACTTGTACAAGTCTGGAGCATTAGGCACATTTGACAACGTCAGGAAGGCTTATGGCATTCCAAATAGCAAATTCCTGTCAATTAGTTTTCTGACCCAAGCTGTCAAACTGCCTTTGAGGTCTGGAGCAGAAGAACTGGAGTATACAGGCTGTTGTCTGAACTGCTGTCACTTGGGTTGAAGCAGAAGAGTGGTTTTAAATCTATATGACCAAATTCTGGAACAGTTCTAACCCAGCTGAAGGATACAGGGTTAGAAGATGTTGAGAGTGAGTCGGATATCATGGAGAAGTTACACATGACAAATTACATGGCTAATGTCTTTAAGAATAAATGCCTTAAGCTCACTTAACATAACTTTTTTTAATCAGACATATCTAACCCTAACCAAACTGTGCAAGATATTTGATGCCCACTCAGATTGCTGTACCAAAGTCATATGGAGGAGACAGATTTCATGCACATGGTATGAGACGTCCATTGCGATACCCATTCTGGACCGCTGTGATGCCACAGATTGTGCAGACCACCGGTCAGATAATGCTGGGTGTGCCAAAGTTCTGTTTACAGGTGCTTCTCAGAGACTAGCACTCAGTTAGACAAGACTGTGGGTTTGTGTACCCACGCCTTTTATTGGCAAAACTAAAAACGGTTATGTACTCTAAATCGATACTGACTTCTAAAGTAACGCAGTGGAGTTGGGACTTAGAGAGGCGGGCACTGGCTAAAACACCCACACTGGTGTCAGTGACCACTAGACTAGTAGACCGAGACCAAACTCAAGAGCAGGAAGCAGTCCTGGGGAAACTTAGCAAACGCTCAGGTGAAAAACACCCCTGAATGAGAAGAGATAAGTTACAGAAGAAATTGGCACTGAAAGATACATTGAGTTATGCTTGTTTTGGATCTATATGTCTAACCTGAACTTTGGATCTTTTCCTAACCAGAAAACATATTCCATTGCCCTGGGCAGATACTTTTGCAATCCGCTTATAGAGAAGGTTTGTGTTCATATTTGGAAAAACATATCTGTTAACACTATCTCAAGCCCTTTGTCCTATTAACAGCTCCACTGACCAAGTTCCACAAGCTTTACTTGACGAGTATTCTATCTCCCTACGAAATGCCCATATTTTTGTGGTCTCCCTGGTCAAGAAACAAGATAACAAAAAAAGCAAAATGATCTGCAGTTCACCCTGGACTTAAATAGTATGAGGAGAAACTTCATGAATTTGAAGCGCTCCTGGTTAAAGAGGTAAATTGGACTGGCAAAGGGTAAATCAGAAGTGCACAGACTTTCTAAAAACAAAATCTAAATTAATATACTATTCACTTATTTTGTGCTCCCAACCTAGTAGCAGCATTTTTCTCGATGCAGAATGAAATTAAAAGTATTCTCACTAATGCAATAATGGACTGAGCTGAGAGATGTAATCAATTTGCTGATTACTTGTTTCAGAAGATTGACTGGCTCATATGTGCCTTGCACATTCAGAAAATAGCTCCTCCTCTATTATAGTTACAGCAAGTAGTCCATCTGTGTGTACCAATTTAAGTGAATATAAACTTGCTAATGAAAAAAACTAACAAGCTGCCCGTATTTTCTTATTGTCACGTGTCAAGGGACAGCACAAATTATATTCAACTGCTTAATCTTGTTGACCTCACCTTGTACCGTCTACTGTCACTTCTCCCCTAGACTCCCTCTCCTTCTCTTGGTGTTCCTTGACATACTCGTGTAAAACCTTTGGTTTCATATAAAGCAGCTATATAAAAACTTCAATTAAATAAATCTTATAGCAAGGGGGTACAGACAGACAGGATTCCAAATGATGTGCTACCAGCTAACCTTCACAAAGAATTACTAAAACTAGATATTACTTATCAGTAATTGAGCACTAATGCCTCACTTCACACTATGAAAGTCCCTAATGCACTAAAATATGTGTCATTCAGTCGCATAGTAAAAAGAACACTTTAGACTCAATCTAAGCCAATTATAGCCCTTCTTCCGGACTACTATTTATTCAATTTATAGAGATTAATGGCATTCTATATCCTTTTCAGCCAGGTTTCGGCCTTGGATGCAGTACAGATGTAATGGCTGTAGCAGCCTTATATGAACTCAGGGCAGATTTCAGATACAGACACTCACAGCCTTTGTATTACCAGAGCTATCTGCTATATTTTATTCTTCAGACACTTGGCATTACCAACTCGTCTTGGGAGTCCAGGACACAGTGTCGGCTTGTCTCTAAGATATCCAAACTTTGCAATTTCAGAAGGTAATACCATCTTTCTGCGTCTCCAGCCCATGGCAATGTAAGTATGGAATACCTCAGGGTTTCATTCTGTCCCCTTTGTTATGTAATCTGTATATTCTCCTAATGTCATAAGCAATCGAGTCAGTCAGTCAGTCAGTCAACTTTATTCGGTTTCAACATATAAAACCATAAAAGTTATCGATACATAAAATATCATAAAAAGATAACAATTCATTACAGTAAAAAGTCATTTGGCTACACTTTCTATAAAAAGGTATACTGATGATACACAAATAATTCTGAAGATAGCCAATGATCTTGATGCCATTGCTGGCAATTTATTTTTCTACATACAACAAGCTGAGAATGGATAAGCTGAAACCAGCAAAGCTCAAAGGGGACAAGGCTGAGACACTACTCCCTCTTGTGTCAACATCGTTCTAGTTTTAAGCTGTTCAGCCTCAAGATTTTGGGCCAATGATCTCTGCACAGAACTTGTGATTTTAGCTAGACACCGGAGTGGGCCTTACATCCTAGCTCATCACAATTGTCATTGCATTCTTCGCTCTTTGTAGGTTGAAAAGGATACTTTATCTATTCACGTTTCCACACAAGGTAATGATTATTAATGCCGTAATCGCAGCATGCATTAACTACTGCAATGTGTTCTGTCTTTATCTCCCATCTAGGACGATTATTAAACTCCAGCTAACTCAGAACATGCCACCAAGAATGATCCTGGGTCCCTCTACAGGGCACCACATCTCTCCTACCTTATAAATGTTCACGGGCTCGCTCTGAAACAACTGTAATTAAGTATATGTAACTTGTTCACAAAACTATGTATAAAAACTACATATTGCCTCGCTCTCACCATCTTCGTTGATATTGAACTACCAGTGCCCCTATATCAGCTGATCAAGGTCTGTTATAAATGCCTACATTTAAGAAATGTAAGCAAGGAGGTGGAGCTTTCTCAGTGGCTGCAGTTCTTCACTGAAACTAAAAGCCAAGAGTGATCAGACTGAATAGTAAACGTCAGAAGTTTAGAAAGGCATTCCTTTAGCACCAAGGTGTGTTTGGGTGTATGAGCACTTTATAAAGCTCTAAATAAAAAACACAAGATGAGCAATGAGTCCGACAAGCATTGGCTGGATGTTGCAGCCATACCAGGAATGGAACAGCATTTAACAAATGGGTTGCTAAAGTGTACATGGTGAAATATAGTTCAAAAATGGTACCGACATTAGGAGTTGTAGAATTGGTTCATTTATCACTTACTATTAGTCAATCAAGCCCTTGCTTAGATGTGCGCAGCCACAATGAATGAAGGAATGACTAGTTTGTAAAAGCGCATGAATCACCCTCAAAGGGGTATCCCCAAGCTGGACAGCAACAACCCAGATGAACAGTTACAGAACAGTTCGGTTTTCAAAAGTTTCCTAAAGGTAGGAAAATTGTTGCATTTACGGAGGCCAAGAGGCAGAGGATTCCAATATAGGTGGGCTAGATGGGAGAAGGATTTGCCCCCAGAATGGGACTTCTTAAAACGAGGGATAAGAAGAAGTGATTTGTCCCTGACCGTAGGGATCTGGTTGGCCGATAATGGAGAAGTTTATCTGTTAAGTAGCTGGGTCCTTTACCGTTGAGCGCTTTATGTACAATTCAGCATATCTTGAACGTAATTCTCTGTCTAATGGGTAGCCAGTGAAGCTTGCGCAAAAGAGGCGATGCGGTGGTTCTGGATGGCATATTCTGTACCAGGCGGGCTGCAGTGTTCTGAACCACTTGCAATTTATTTCCCCATACCTCATAAGCTGAAAAACTGTGGTACTTGAAAGGGGTGCCACAAATTCACACGGACGAAAAACATGTTGGACTCGCACCCATGATGATTTAATCAACTAAGGATACAAACCACCAGTGTTTAGCTTCTGATACAATGGCCACATGGTACTGCATTCAGTCCCGCTTGTCAGTACATAGCTGGGAAAAGATGTACCATACACTTGTCCTTGGTTTATGTGATTATATGTATATTATGTATTTGTCCTTATCAAAGTAACTGACAATTAATAGTTAGTTAGTTAAGAACTGAATGATTGCCTTTCATAAAGAAAAGAATAGTGTAAGACCTACAAGAAAGTGATGTCAGATTAACCCAAATGTCAGCAAGTCATGTCCAGATTAACTCTTTGCAAGTCATCAGCAGTCATTTAATTCCATGACAGTCACAGAGACTGTTTTGCGATCAGTCCCATATTGTGGAGGATTAACCATTCGACAATTGTTTCCTAAAAAAGTAGGTGCCGCCTTAAAAAACAATTCTAAAATTAAATGCACTCGCATAAGGGTCTGATTTGTAAATCACTGGTTTCCTGAAAAATGTTGAGACCTAACAATTGGAAGCGTACCACTTTAAGTGTAACGGTATGAAAAATAACTCTAGGAAAACATTTTTCATCACGTTAGAAATGTGTGCAACATGCATTATTTCACTTCCAAAGGAATCTGAGCAGTACAAGTCACCCAACAAATGGTAAGGACCAACTATAACAAGCCGATTTACTGTCTTGCTTGACAAAAGTCAGGACTGCACGAACAACTGTACAGGGGCACTAGAAGGAACTGTTTCACTGAAGGTATTTGAATATTTTAAGCGTAGCAACACAAGTTAAACCTTTCAATGCTATGCCTTTTGAATTAAGGAAAAGAGGAAGCCAGCCCTTAATGATGAACTTGGAAATATACACAAGCCTCAACAGTTTTTAGATTGTTTACGTTCTGTGAATCAGCTCAAGGAAGAATCTGTGGGAGAACAAATGTTTCTGACACTGAGATCGAAGACAGCAAACAGGTCATCGCGCAAATAAGGACTCTCACACAACTCTGAATATAGTATAAAAGGTCACCTTTATTACCAGGACAGCCAAAGACAGACCCGCAACATAACTTTTCCAACAAACTTTATCTTTATTTATTTCTCCAAACCTTTCATATAACCATTTCCTTTTTCCAATTCTTTCTTTTCCGATAACATAACTTGTTTTGATACCATCCTTGAGTTTTCCTTCTTCTTTTTCCATCTCTTCCCCCACCTACCCTCCCAAGCCCTCCCCCTTAGAGAAAGGATGAATCCGCTCTAGATTATCCAATCCCCATCACACACGCCGACGAGACAACAAAAGAGTCTGCCTGAGTTGTCCTGAGGTGACATCCTGACACATTGACCTAACTCAATAGGTAGGCATGCCTGCACGACTTTATGATCAAGCTGCGAAAACTTTCTTTGCAGCCTTTTTTTTTTTTTTTTTTTTATTTTTATTTAACAACGTAAAGACACCACAGACACAACAAAAACACCAACCCTTGATTTGTTGAAATCCGGGCGGGTGGGTGGGTCAAAAAGCGACTCCACAGTTCACCTCACTCGCTCAGAGTGACGTCGCCCTCCCTCCCCACCCTTCACTTGACCCTAAACCCCTCCCACCACCCAATCAGGTCGCGTGAGGTCGTCCCTCGCGCGAAATCCCCCAGGGGGACATTGGCTTTGCCAAGTGCCCCTGGGGGCCCATCGCGCAAATAAGGACTCTCACACAACTCTGAATATAGTATAAAAGGTCACCTTTATTACCAGGACAGCCAAAGACAGACCCGCAACATAACTTTTCCAACAAACTTTATCTTTATTTATTTCTCCAAACCTTTCATATAACCATTTCCTTTTTCCAATTCTTTCTTTTCCGATAACATAACTTGTTTTGATACCATCCTTGAGTTTTCCTTCTTCTTTTTCCATCTCTTCCCCCACCTACCCTCCCAAGCCCTCCCCCTTAGAGAAAGGATGAATCCGCTCTAGATTATCCAATCCCCATCACACACGCCACCCAGGAAAACCCTTGAGTTTTCCTGCCCCACCCTCAGAAAACCCTCCCCTAATGCAGAAAACATAGTCCGCTCAAGACAATACCTAATGACGGAGAAGGAAAAACCTCATTTCCCCAACTTCTTCCCTTCCTTACTTTGGTTTGGAGCACCACAAATCGACACACCAGAGGTTGGCCAACGTATCTCTGAGCTCCATCAAGTAGTATGACTGCCCCATTTGTGATAGATGAACCCCGTCTTCCCTTAACAAGTGCATCATTTCACCATTAAAATGCTCATGGGCAATGACCGTAATTCCCATTGCCACACAGTATGTCTTCAATGCTTTGTTAACTTTCTTGCGGGCCCTCTCAACCGCGGCATGAACCCTGGCACCCCTCCACTGGCTCCTGTACATAAATTCTGTCCACACAAGCCTGGCCCCTTGCCATCTGTCCTTAATCACAGCCAAATCCAGCTTCATCTGCTTGATTAAAGCAAGACCTGAACACTCCACCAAGTCATTTTCCCCCAAATGTAGGATCAACAGATCTGGAATGCCCCACACTGCAGCCATTTTGTTCAGTACTGAAAACAACTCCCCCCATTTCATTCCCCCTAAGCCCTTCCAAATCACCTCATGATCGTTGCCATATAGTCCCAGCCCTCTCCCACACAGCTGCTGTTCGGCAAAGTTCGCAGCCCACTTTACTATAGAATGGCCGACAATCCATGTCCTCTTTTTTCGAGGAAAATCCGCCACTCGACCTGTGATGGAAAAAGTAACATTAACTAACTGACTTCCACAACGAGTAACTCTTTTTTTTTTTTTTTTTTACAACCGGACATATTTAAAACAACAATTCGATTTCCATCTACCAATTCGCTGCAAATCTTCTGCCCCCCAACCCAACCTTGCCGCTTCTGTAGCCGCACCTATTCGGAACGAATGCGTCCCAAAACAGTGCGAATTTTCACCCACGAAAATCAATGCCTTCCGTAAAACCGCTAGAAACTGAAAACAAGTTAACTGTGTTTTGTTCTTATGGCAGAATATCCCACCCTCTCGAAACACTCCTGAAGCCATAAATGCCTCCCACTCCCCAACAGGACAGCAACCCTCCACCCCACTCCTGCCCAGTCGCACCAACATCCCTCTTCCTGCCTGGTCTGTCTTTGACCTTCTCAATGTGATTTGCAACACACCACTACCCAACAGAGCAATATCAGATGACCGGATCCCTTCTTGATTACGTAACCCCAATAATTCTGATATCCTAAATGCACCGAAAAACAACCATATCATGCATAACTTGAACCGAAACCATTCCCACTCATCATAACAACAGGAGGGCAACACCCCCAACAATTTATGTAACAAATTGAACGTAATGGGGGCCCTCAACTTCTTTGCCTGCCCAAAGGACCTCCCAAAACCCTTCAGCATTTTCTGTAAACGAAAACCTTTCTGCACCTCACACCCCAATTCTAGCTGACTATAAAATGAAATGCCCGCTAACTTGCCAGAAATGGTGGAAGGCGACAAACCTTTATCTATTAAACTCAGAACAAAACACCACATAAACTTTTCATCCCGCACCGCCGAGCCATCCCTGCCGTGCTGTGCGGTGTAAATCAAAAAACCAGACCATGCTAGCTGATAGCTGCGACGCGTGGCTTCTGATAAGGACTGCTCCGCAAACTCTGCCATCCTCAATTCCCCAGGTCCCACATGTTCGGCGGAATCGGTGTTCTGCATTGGTCCGCTCCAGGCGCCAACTCCCGAAACCTCTGCCACTGGCAACGAGACAAAGCGTCGGCAATTGAATTGTTGACACCAGGGATGTGTTGGGCTTTAAACACAATATTCAGCTGCAGAACACGCAACATGAAGGCCCGTAACAATTGCAACACCTTTAAATCCTTTGCCCGCTGCCCGTTCACCAGAAAAACCACCGCCATGTTGTCGATGTGAAACAACACGCAGCGGTCTCTGAACTCTTCGCCCCAAATCTGCAGCGCCACCAACAAGGGAAAGAATTCTAAAAAGGCAATGCTGCGGCCTTGCTGCAACCACTGTGCCGGCCACTGCTCTGCACACCACCTTCCGTCCCAGAACACGCCGAAACCTAAGGCCCCAGCCGCGTCCGAGAATATCTGCACTGGCCAGACTGTGTCCTCAGACACAAAATTGATGGACACGCCATTGAAATCGTCCAAAAATCGTAGCCAAATGCTCAAATCCTCCTTGATTTTTGCTGTCAAACGTATGTGGTGATGCGGCAAGTATGCCCCAGCCAACGCAAAGCCCAGCCGCCTGCAAAATGTCCTGCCTGCCCTGACAACTCGACAAGCAAAATTCAAATAGCCCAGAAGCTTCTGGACTTGCCTCAGCTGCACTTTTTTAGCTCCCAGTATTTCATGCAAAAAAGACCTGATCTCTTGTACTTTTGTTCTGGGCAAACGGGCCACCATCTCCATTGTGTCTATTTCTATGCCCAGGAAGGTCAACCGAGGCGTTGGGCCTTCCGTTTTGTCCTCCGCCAAAGGCACACCAAACTCTTTAGCCAAGTCCTGGAAACAAGCCAAGACTTTAGTACATTGCTCCGTCTCCGCTTTGCCCACAAACAAAAAATCATCCAGGTAATGGCATACAGCTGCGTGATCTGATCGCTGGACTACACACCATTCCAAAAATGTACTAAATGTTTCAAACAAGGAGCAAGAGATAGCACAGCCCATGGGTAACACCCGGTCCACGTAATATTCTCCTGCAAAGTACATACCCAGCAAACTAAAATCAGCTGGATGAATAGGCAAAAGGCGAAAAGCGGCCTGTATGTCACATTTTGCGAGGTCAGCTCCTACCCCTGCCTTGCGCACCAATGCCAACGCGTCATCCACTGACGCATATGCCACTGCTGAATCGGAAGTGGAAATGAAATCGTTAACTGACAGCCCCTCCGGCCAAGACAGATGATGTATCAGGCGGAACTCACCCTTTGCCTTCTTCGGGATAACACCAAGTGGTGACACAATTAGGTTTGGTAAGGGACAAAATTTGAAAGGGCCAACTACTCTGCCTAATTCCACTTCTTTCATTAACTTCACCTCCACCACCGACGGCAACTCCTTAGCTGACTTCAAATTATCAGCCCAACGTGAAACTCTGGGGCCTTGATAACCAATCCTAAAGCCGAGTCTAAACCCCCAAAATAACTTGGCCGCTCCTTCCAAATCCGGGTATTTTTCCAATGCGCTCAACATGGCCTGTAACCTAATTGGAGTAGGCGCCTTTTGGCATAAGAGGCGGCACAGATCCTCTCCCCCCCCTCTGGCCCCTACCATGATCTCCCGGGTGTTGGTTAGGGAAGCATTGGAAGACAGCATGTCTGCCCCCACACTGGGAGCATTCATGTTTAAATTTACAATACTGGCGCACGCAGGAACCTCTGTTGAAGCTCCAACATGCTCCAGTTGTGGGCAACTGTCCACGTCCGACGCCAATTGCCCCTTGTGTGGCGGGACGCTGAGAAAAGGGCCGGTAAGGAATCGGCAAACCACTGGCTGTGTGGATCGTGTTGGCAGAAGAATGACCTGTCATCCACTGCAACCACAACTCCTGATCAACCTCCCCCCATGGCTTATCGTGGAATAAACCCATTCGCGCCCTAAACTCCTCATCGTAGTTCAGCCAAGCGTAACCCCCTGCCTGCAAATGTGCTTTTCGTATGACATCTAAATATTTGAAAAGCGAAACCGCCCTCTCAGGGTACCGTTCACTGTATACGCTGGCATAAATCAAAAAGGCCGCTGTCCAGTTTTCTATTGTTTTAGGAACTTTGGGACGACGGGACAATTCAGCCTCCTCCTCCTTAGAACCTTCCTTTGCTTGCAATTCCCTATGAAGGAGCCGAAACACATCTACATATTCATGATCCCAAATACGCTGCCTAGTTCTGGTTGACAAATGTATGCCCAACGGCATTGATACTCCCATGTAAGGCAATCTCGTACCACTCACTTTCGGCAATTCACTCTGTTCCGAACTAGTAACCGATGAACCCGGGCTTTCATATCCCGGCCTCCCCCCATCCCCTGACACTGCCTTTACATGTTTGCTTTGCTGTGAACCTGAGCCGTCCCCAACCTCCACCCTCACTGGACCACCC
Source organism: Lissotriton helveticus (assembly GCF_964261635.1). Taxonomy (NCBI): domain Eukaryota; kingdom Metazoa; phylum Chordata; class Amphibia; order Caudata; family Salamandridae; genus Lissotriton; species Lissotriton helveticus. The sequence goes on along the minus strand of NC_136073.1, from coordinate 364,950,105 downwards.
TCTGCAGGCGCCCCACCTGATACACCTTCCAACGGCCGTGTCCAAGCAGCCCACCAGTCCGTCTTACCTGCTGGTAACTGCGCAGACCGTTGCCGAAAATCCTCCAGACCATCACGCCGATGACGTCCGCCTTGCATCCCGTGTGCCGGTGAGAGATCCGCTCCAGAACTCTGTAACACACTGGTAGAAGTTAAACTCGTTTCCCCCCTCCCCACCCCAGTTCTACCACCCTGAGACAGACCACCTCTCGTCCCATAAACATTCTCTTTATCATAATCACCAAACTCATTTTCGAGGTGTTGTTCACCTTCCGACCTTACCAAACTCCTACCTGGCCTATTGCCAGACGCCAAGTTAGTAACAGCACCTTGAAACTCAGACTCGGGCCTCCGTGCAAAGCGCCCAGTCGCTGATGTGAAATCCGCACCAGATCCGCCTCTCAAACTCGCCCCCCCCCGAAACACCGCGCTCTGCGGCGCCGCCTGTGGATAGCAGAACTGCTCATCTGGTACCATACCAGCAGCTCCAGAAAGGTACTCGCCGCTCGAGCGAGGACCCACACCATACTTACCTGCCTGAGAAGCTGAAATACCCGCCCTGCCTGACCCAGGCAGCTCTGTATGTTCCACCCACACCCATTGGCCTTGTGAAATCGCAGACCCCATGCTATGACATACCTCAGGACACACAAGCGGGGGCCTGACATTTGAAAACATTGAAGTGGCTTCTTGCACCTGCCTGCCCTCCCCCTTGTCACCCCTGCCCCCCCACCTCCCACCCTTGAACTGCCTTGCTGGTTGTTTCCGTCGCACCCCACCCAACCCCTGTTCCTCCTGCAAAAACTGAACCTCATGCGTTAAATCAACATTAAATTCCTCCTCCACCAATTGTCTCGGGGGGCCCCTAGGCCGGGGAACAAGAATGTTCTGGCAGTCCTCGAACTCAACCAGCTGGTGTTGCTCATCGACGTCAGATGCGCCTCCCTCGACCTCCTCGCCTTCCTCCACTCCAGAAAGCTCATACTCCTCAGCCTCGCTATCGCTGGAATAGTCCACTAACATTGGACTCCGCCTGGCAGCCTCTAAATCTGGCGCAATTTCAATTTTCTTTCCGCTCGCCTGCTGCCCTGCTGCCCTCACAGGTAGACCTGAGGTAGCCCTCATGCTAGGACGTGGCGCAGATTCGCAAGGCTCCTGGGACGTCGACGCTCTCTGCGCTTCAAACTCCCTGTCAGCCTCTCCTTCAAACAGCTGGACCTGAGACACGCGCGTGTCAAAACTCACACCAGCGCTGCCTCCTCGCCTGCCAGCTCTACGACGAAGGGGTGCCACACTGACACTGCGGCCCCCCCTGAACTCACTTGGGGCTGACAACGAGCGCGGGGGCGGCTGCTTCTTACCCCGGCCTCCTCGGCTCGTCGATCGCGCTCTCCTGACCCTCGCCGCTGACGTCCTCACGACGCTGTCCTCCTCCTGACGGTCGCTGCGTGCCGACTGACAAGCCGCCACCGCCCGAGACACGCCTTCCGCTGCCAAGCGACGTGGACGCTTAACCACAGCTGTGTCAACGAAAGCGCCGGGCCTCAACAAGTCGCTCCTCCCTACCGCCACCAAAGCTCGCACTGCTTCCAGGGCAATCTCCTCCGACGACATGTTTCAGCAACTGACTGAAATTCTATCTAACAAATCACTCGCAACAGCGACTGACAGCTCTGACAAGAAGTAAACGGGCGCCTCAAAAAGCGACTCCACAGTTCACCTCACTCGCTCAGAGTGACGTCGCCCTCCCTCCCCACCCTTCACTTGACCCTAAACCCCTCCCACCACCCAATCAGGTCGCGTGAGGTCGTCCCTCGCGCGAAATCCCCCAGGGGGACATTGGCTTTGCCAAGTGCCCCTGGGGGCCCATTACTTACTTCATAGCGATTCAAAATATATATCCCAAAATAATACAAAAACATGGCGTTTCCTTGTCATTAAGAAAGCTGACTAACTTATACACAAAATAAGTTTGAGAGTAACAGGTTTTTTTGTTTATCAAATATTCGTCAATGACCCCATTATCCAATATATTTGCTGTTTTCTTTAATAAGACGAGTTTTTAAAGCAGAACACTGACAATGTTCAGCCTATGCACGATACATTTAATAATCTAAAAGCATTTTGTAATAATTTTTATTAATTTTATACAATAAAATTGACTTGATACATTTAATAGGTTGCTGCCAAAAGAAAAAGATAGGGTACTAAAGTAATATCCCTTTTTGGGGTGTAGCTACAGAAGTTGTTAGGGTGTCCTGTGGTCAGTTCTGGAAATAAAAAACAATAGCAAATACAGAGGGTGAGTAGTTCCGTGGAAGGCAATTTTAACTGGCTTTCATATGCTTTTCTTAGTTTGTCATTGCTTTAATTGCCAATCCATTAAGGTCATAACAATTCGTGAATAGTTACATTGTCCCATTTACGTTATCATTAGGTTTTGATGAGAGGCATTAACGACATGGGCATTCATTAAACATTTAAACAAACCGGGTCTTTGTGGGGCCTGCAGCAACTCAATATGTTCAATGTGTTTGTTAAACAAACGCAGCACACCAAGACAATCAAACAGTAGTAAGTTTCCTCAAAAAAAGAGACTATAAAAAATGATGTTCTCTCCTTTAAAATATAAATGTCAGAGTGAGTTACAAAATATACAGCAGTGGCAACCTGTAAAACGATTTTCAAAATTAAATGGATGAGCCGAGACAAAACAAAACTTAAGTACAACATACACAAAGATTGCACCGAGCACAGCTGTTTTAGATAGTGGGTGCACAGAGAATTGAATGTGTATAATTATTGTTGTCAAACATTGTACACATTCAAAAACAAAGTTACAAAATTAGATTAGCAATGTAGTGCGGCCGAGGGTGCCTTTGAATTATTTATCAAAATACTAACTGGCATGGTATTTAGTAAAAGTGTAAAGCTTCAGCCAACGGTGATATAAATAGGCAAGAACTGCCTGTCACAGAGACAGGGAGAAGGCGGGGGGGGGGGGGGGGGGGCTAAGTGTCACTTGGGGAAGCTAGCAACCTTCGGAGGTTTGGAGTGGGATACAGCTGGTGCCTGGGAAGAAACACTTCTTTCCCTGGTGAGGAATCGGGCTGACCCTTAGCAAAGGGCAGTTGTACAGCTGTCCATCGGGGGAGTGGGCACTGGACAGGGGGTTGCAGAAAGGGCATACTGAAGGTGTAAAACTGCTACTGGAAGGCAAAACTTTCATTCAGTATAAAGATTGTAACATAGCACATCCAAGAGGAGAGGCACAGCTTATTCCTGAAAGTGGGGGGCTGCACTGCCCACGTCGGGGTAGGGGCTGGGTGTACAGTGGAGCTGCACCGGTGCTTCTGCTGGAAAGTATCCAATGTTTGGGTGAAAAGAAGGTGACACAATAAAACTCTTGTTAACGTGAGCAGACTGTTAACGTGAAAACACACTGCATATAGGCGGGAGTGAAGGGAGATCAAACCTGAGCGCTTGGACTTGGCCCTGAGCTCCAAAACCTTCCAGCTGAGATCTGCCATGCGAGCCATGTCCTGCTACCTCCTGCTGCTGTCCTGAGACTGAAGGCCACATTTAATATGGGCAGTGATGAAGGACTACATACACTGTTTATTCGGCGCTATACAAACATGGCGGCCATCTTGAAATGGATCTGATATTTTTATTTCTTATTAAAAAGAACGTGAATCTAAAATGTGTTTCATTTCATTACAGATAAAAATCCAGGCTTTAGTGGAAAGACACAATAGCAGATATGAAACTGTATATCTTTTATGGAAATATATGATTAGTAATGATTTGCTATTAATATGCTTCTAAATAATTTAAGCCATACATTTCATTACTTCAAAACGTCATACATATGAAAACATACAGGGTTCAATAAGGTTTTACCATGCATGCTTGCACTCTAACCTGACAACGGACCAAATTTTAGCCGACTATGTTTTACTTTGCTAAATGCACGAGCTTGTTAAACAGCTATGGAGACAAGCAAGAGGCAGATCCGTGAAACGTTTACTTATGCTATGTGCACGTTACTCAGGCAGACGTTTAGAATAAGTATTAAAAGCAGGCGCCAATAATCAATAAAAGGCTTGAATTTAATTGCAGAAGTTGTAAATAGTGCTAGCGTGTATCTAACATTTAAAAACAAATATATTGTTTACTATATGAAATCACTTATGTACGTTTTCCTTTCAAGTTAAATATTACACATTAATGACAAAATGCGAAATCGCGAGCGCGGAAAGGGCAAAATTGCAGCTCGGAAATGGCTACTCCATAAAGAGAAACTTGCTCCCCCGGATAACAAGTCCTTTCTCTATGTTTGATGCACGAATATCCACCAGCAAACACTTTAGCAGAGTTGCCGTAAAGAGAAACTCGATGGTGTCGCAAACGTTCCACCCGGAAGTGGTGCTAGTAATGACAGGATCGAGGTCTGTGCTGTCACTGCCAGGCTCCCCTGTCGTCTCATGATTTCCCGGAGTCCGGATTGTGACGCCTTCTCTGCCTCTCGCAGTGCACCGCTTCCGCATAGTGTGTGTAAAGATGCCGTGCTTGTCCACCATGCACCTCCTGCTGCTTGTGTTGGGAGCCTTACCTGCACACCTGTCACTGCTACCTGTCACGCAGGAGCTCTTCGGGACAGAAACCCACGGGACTGTGATGGCTTTCGGGGATTTTAATTCAGACAAACAGATTGACATGTTCATCGTGAGAGAAAGTGAGAGCTTGTCTTATTTCCGTGCTGCATAAGTGTTTGCACAATGCATGCGTGCTGTGTCGTCTTAGTTACGCCCCTGAAATACCCAACTATCGTCTTTATCACTGTTTGTGTTTTCTGTCACTGTGTTCCCTACCGTTGTATGCTCTAATACCGTCCCTGTCACTTTGTGTCGCGTTTGTCCCGTCAATGTGGTGCCCACAGTATGCTCCTTTACTCTTTACTCCTGGGATGTCGTGTGTTGCTCCTGGAGGGCTGTATCTATGCTGCACATTGCGTTAGTCATGTGGGGCACCAGCAGCTGCTTTTTAACCAACAACAAGGCATTATGGGACTTGTAGTTTACTTTTAACATTACGAATATGGTTTCACCAAATCCAACATGCAGACTGCTGTTGGTTAAAAAGGCAGCACTGAATGAAATGTCACGAGTTGCACAGATCCAAGTAGCAGCTATACTATCAGGAAAACTACAAACGTAATGTGTTGTTTGTAATTGTATGTACATTTACTCTTTATGAATGTCTTGAAAATATGGCATGAATATGTTCCTGGAGGAAAGTTGCTTATTTATGCGTTGTTATATATTCTATGGAGATTTCCAGTAGGCGTTAGAGTTCTTTGCATAAGAAGTAGCCTGTTACATATCGTTGAGATGTTACACGCTCATTACATATAAAGTGGCAAGTTCTTAAGAGTACGAAGTTGCATAAACTGTATATGCTGTAAGAGAAAAAGGTTAAGCAACATAAACCTGCATAGGCATTTTAATTGTCATCAGTAGTCCTCCTGTAGTCTCAATGAAAGAATACATCTGCATGTGTTTACCAGAGATGAGAGAAAGTGGTGTGCAGTTGATCCAGCGGCGTACCAACAACATATGCTCTACTACCACATACTCACCTTGGCCCATAAACACACAATTGAGTAAACCTCTGGAGACAAAGTTTATGTGTGTGATGAAAATATCAGGATTATTTATTCATTATTCCTAACTAACCTCTCACTGATCAAAAAGTTCTTTCCTCTGGTCGATGGACCATTAGTTGAACTAATTGTTGGTGATAATGAACATAACTCAAACCTTTTCTATACGTTTACGTAAATAACCACAGACTCAGGGAAGTTTTAAGTCTTTATCTAAATTAAATGCATGTGAACCACTTCAAAATACAGTACAGACACCATCACTCATAGGAGAGAAAATTCAATTAATCATCAAACACATACTTCGAACTCTTGCAATTACTTTTCTCAGAAAGGGAGAGGACAGAGAGAAAAGAAAATCAGCAAATGCACAAAGTTATATTTACCAAGAATGGTGTGAAGACCAACCCCATGGCCAAAGGATTGGTAAGGGTCCCCCGGGATAGTTCAGGAGACAAAGACTTCAGGACAGGGTTCATGACAGGGTAGTTTTTTTTTTTTTTTTTGGTTAAAAACTTTTATTGAGCAACAAAATCAAATTTACAGAGATGGGCCTACAACCGCACGGGCTGGCCGCTAAGAACAAGGCACAATGTGATAAAAACAATGATAGCCACTCCGGTGGGCAGGCACAAACCGGATACAGGGTGTCGCCCACGCTATAGAACAGGAGAAGACAATTTCCTTTTTTTATAAATACAAAAATAACAAACATCAAAAAGGCGAATGCATAATAAACTGAGTCAGCCCAGGAGGGGGAGGGGAACCCCGCTAATCAGGAATCCGAAGGCACAATCAGTAGGATAAGGCAAGGCAGGGGGGGACAGCGGGGAGGTAAATCAAATCAAAGGACAGTATAAGAAAGTTCAGGAACGTCGGCCTAGGGAGACAGGGTAACATCAGGGGTTTCAGTCAATGGTGGAGCACAAATATCACCGCGATAAGCATTCCACTGACTCCAGATCTTCGCCCATCCCCTAGGTCTGCCCCTGGCTGTGTAAACAGTCTTCTCGCGGAACATAGACCAGTCCATGTTGTCTTCCCACACAGAGACACTGGGGGGCCTATGCGAGCCCCAGAGTTGCGCTATGTCTCGCTTCGCAATCATATATCCCAGGGTCGCCCATCTGGTCTGGGCCACCGAATAGGCGGTAGGCTCCCACACATTCAACAGGCATCTCCGGGCCTCTGGCACTAGGGCAATTCCAGTCACGTCAGTCATCACCGCAAGCACCTCCGTCCAGTAGGCAGCCACCCTCGGACACTCCCAAATAATATGAAGAAACGTAGCACTCATCCCACACCCACGCTTGCATCGGCCATCCGGGGAAAACCCCATCACAACCAAACGAGGACCAGTAACGTACACCCGGTGGAGGATCTTAAGCTGAACCAGACGGAGGCGGGCAGGAATGGCGACCTCTTTCGGAGAAGACAGCGCCGACTGCCAATCCTCGTCATCCAATTCCAGCCCGTCGCCGACCCAAGCCTCCCTGAGTCGAACAAGCAAGTCGGCGCGATTACGAATCAGCTTCTTATAAATCAAGGAGATAGTGCTATCGGGGAGATGGCCATCCAGGATACGATCTTCGAGGGGGGAGGACTCGGGGATAGCGGCACCAGAAGTCAGAACAGAAGCGAGGGCATGACGGACCTGCAAATATCTAAAAAATTCCCTATCACTCAGTTCATATTCATCCCGAAGGGCCTCGAAGGACTTCACTGCTCCATTCATACATACATCACCCACTCTACAAATACCAATCATGTCCCAGCGGTCAAACCCCTTCGTCGTCCAGAGACATCCCAGACGCTCAGATGCATAGAGCGGAGTAGCAAGCGTCACTCGTTCATCCCACCCCAGGCTTACATTCGCAGCGCGCCATACACTAACCGCGATCCTGGTAGGCCCCGTAAGATGGCGGCCAGCCGACCTAGAATAAAGCGCTCTATTAAAGTCCCCACCCGGCAGTTGGAGTCTATCCATTTCAAAGGCCGGGTCCCGACCTGGGGAATACATTGAGTGGTTAATGGCAGATAGTTGGGTAGCCCAGTAATATCTCCTGATATCAGGAAGTGCTATGCCCCCGTCATACCAAGGGATGGTGAGCTTCGCAAGGGCGACACGTGGACGCCCGTCCCAAATCAGTTGCCTCTGCAGACTCTCAACCTCTCGGAAATAGGTAGCGGGGATATCATCATAGGAATTCTGGAGTGCGTAAAGGAATCGCGGTAGGGACATCATTTTGAAAAGGGCGGCCCTGCCCAGCGGCGACAAGGGCAATTTACTCCAGCGGGCCACGTCCAGCCTCAGTCTAAGAAGTGGGGGAAGGAGATTACGTTCAAACCGGAGCGACAAATCCAGTGTAATAAAAATCCCCAGATATTTGAACCCGGACTGAACAACCTGGATAGGAATTCTATGCGGCAATGGGGGCAGATCACCCGAAATAACATAAACACAGGATTTAGCCCAGTTAATAACCAATCCAGAATTTTTGCCAAACGAGGTGAGAACATCAAATAAGACATTCAAAGATTTACGCGGGGAAGTAAGGTAAAGAAGAATGTCGTCCGCGTAAAGCGAAACACGGTCCTCAAAATCCGGGGACCAACGTATACCCTTGAGAGAAGGCTCCCAGCGAAGCCACGCAGCCAGCGGTTCTAATGCGAGAGCAAACAGTAGTGGAGACAAGGGGCAGCCCTGTCTGGTCCCCCTACCAAGGGAAAAGGGAACAGAAACTCGACCGTTAACCACAACCTGCGCCAGGGGGTCGGTGTACAGCAGCTTCACCCATCCAATAAACCCCGGGCCAAAACCAAACTTCTCAAGAGCCGCCCAAAGGTAGGGCCACTCTATCGTATCAAAGGCCATCGAGGCGTCTAATGAAGCCAAAATGGCCGGCTCCATCAGAAGCCCCGCCCTCGCGATGGCTCCGTGGAGGCGACGCAGATTCAGAGCTGTGTTACGGTGCGGGATAAATCCAGATTGATCCGGATGAATCAAGTCACTAATGACCGTTAGGAGGCGAGTAGCCAAGATCTTGGCAAGAACCTTGGGCTCAACATTTAACAGGGAGATGGGTCTATACGACGAACAAAGATCCCGGGGCTTACCATCTTTAGGAATTACAACAATCGTAGCCAGGCGTTGGTCATAAGGGAGAGTGCCCCGCTCACAGGACTCCGAAAACATTGTCCGAAGATAGGGCGCAATCTTATCAGGACACAGTTTATATAACTCGATTGGCAAACCGTTCGGGCCCAAAGCCTTGCCCGAACGGAGAGAGCGAATTGCAGTCGCTATTTCGTCCGTAGAGAGCGGGGCCTCCATAGAGACCCGCTCCAAGTCAGAGAGGCAGGGCAAAGCTGTGTCGCGCAACAAGAGGCGAGAGTCGTCTGCATCCCGTTCCGACACTGGGGAGTAAACCGCACGAAAATAGTCAGCAAAACAGTCCACTATTTCAACTGGGTCAGTCACAGTCACACCATTCAAAGTCTGAATCACAGGCACTACTCGATTCGCCCTCTCCTTCTTATCCAACCAGGCAAGCAATTTACCCGCTTTGTCCCCAACATCATACAGACGACCCTGCTGCTCACGAAACATCATTGTAGCCGCATCTGTGACCAGAGACCTACAGGCAAATTGCTTCAGACCCAGGGCATGGAGGTTGTCATGAGTAACATTCGATTCCAGGTCAGCCTCCAGCTCAAGGATTTCCATTTCAAGTTCCACCACCTCCGGATTCCTCGCCTTTTTAGTTTCAGCAATGAGAGACAGGGCCTGCCCACGGATCACTGTCTTAAAAGCCTCCCAAAGGGACACCGCAGAGGAGACAGATCCCTCGTTATCTAGGAAGTAGTTGTCCAGGGACTTAATCAATAGACCACGGGTCTCGGGGGAAGTCAAGTACCAAGGGTTGATAGGGGCCACCCGGCCCGCCGCCTCCACCCCCACATCAAAACAAAGCCAGAGCGGAGAATGGTCCGAGATGCCCCGGGAAAGGTGTCTAATCTCCCAGACAGCCGCTGACTGTGCAGCTGGCATGAGGAAGTAATCCAGTCTAGACAAACTCCCATGGGCCCCAGAATGAAAGGTGTATTGAAGCTGAGTGGGGTGCATAAGTCTCCAACAGTCCACCAAACCAAAAGTATCCAAAAAGCCACCCAGCCACAATTGGGCCGAAGGAGTGTCCCTATGGGGGTAACGATCATTCAGGCCGGAGAGAACAGAGTTAAAATCGCCAGCCATGAAAAGAGCACCATCAGGGAGTCCCAACAGCACTCGGCCCAAATCGGAGAAGGTAGAGGTCTGTAAGCCGGGGGGCACATAGACGGTGAACAGAGAAAGGGTTTGCCCCTCATATCGTCCCACGAGGATGGCATAACGCCCTCGATCATCGAGGATTACATCATCTATCGCAAGGGTAAGGGAAGTCCGGACAAGGATGCCCACCCCCCTGGTACCCGTAGTAAACCCTGAATGCGCAACAAGACGATAGCCCCACCTATTCATTGCATGACAAGTATTACCCACTAGATGTGTCTCCTGCAGAAAGACAATATCGGGAGACAAACGTCGCAGGCATCGCAACACCACCCCCCCCGCTTTATACGATCCCCTAGACCATTGACATTCCATGAAATAAACTTCAACCCGCTACCCCCATCCCACAAAGTGATGCAGGAACCATCCCCCAATGAGCATGACACTGAAAATTCCATTATCAAGATAGAATCGCCTTGAAAAAACAAAACACGAACCTCAAACACCCCACCAATCCACCCCCCAACAGCCAAGAAAACACCCCCCACCCTGCACCCCTGCAGTAAGCAAAAAAGCCACCCCAACATGCAGTGTGCCTGTCGCCCAGAAACCCCCGTTCTACAAAAAGACCCCGGAGGAGGAAAAGGCCCTGTCCCACCCGCCACCCCGACAGAGATAAAGAGAGAAGAGAAGACACAGAAAATAGAGGCGCTCAAGTACAGAACCCAGGAAGAATCACATTACATGGAAACAGGGGCTCAGACAGTAAGTGCAGCTCTCTACGCCACCCTCGGCACCACCCGGGTGCTCGGTGGGCTCAGTCAAATTAGGCCGGCCCGGCAAAGAGTCCAGCCAGTCATTCACCGAATCAGGCCGATCAAAGAAAAGGGTCCGTTCATTGTACTCAACTCGCAGCCTGGTAGGAAAAAGCATGGCATATCGCAGTCCCAAGTCCTGAAGACGCTTCTTGACTCCACGGAAGCCCATTCGCTGTCTCTGCACAAGCTGTGAGAAATCGGGATAAAAGTTCACCGTGGCATTTTCGAAGGCCACCGGGCCCTTAACTCGCGAGGCCTGCATGATAGCGTCTCGGTCCCTATAGTGAAAAAGTTTTGCAACAATGGGCCTTGGAGGGGCGCCCGGCTTGCCCTGGCCACCCGGAACGCGATGGGCACGCTCCACCGCAAAGAATTTGCTCAATCCAGATGGAGAAAGGTAGTTTTGTATCAAGTCCTCGACCAGGAGATCAACAGAATGTGGGTCAGGATTTTCCGGAACACCAACCACAAGCACGTTGCAACGCCGTGCTCTGTTTTCAAAATCCTCCAAGCGCTGAGTCATGAAATTATTCGCTTTTCTGAGGTTGCCAATCTCCGTTTGTATTTCCGAGACGTCGGCCGTGAGGCTAGATGACTTGAGGTCCAACGATTTCACCTTCTCATTGGTTTTAGATAAGTCGGCCCTGATCAAGTTCACGTCAATAGCCACAGTATCGATTTTGTGGGCCAGAGCTTCATACTGTTGGCCGATTGTTTCTCTCATGCCAGAGATGGCGCCCATGATGTCCTGCAGGGACGGCTCCGCCGAAGCTTCCAAAGAGTGCCCCACTGCACTTGGGCCAGGCAAGGCGGCTCCCGGGGACCCCTTCGATTGTGTGTACCGGTCCATGATATTAGACTGGACCTGGCCCCCGCGAAGGGGCGTCTTGGTCTTTCGCCTCTCTTGGTCCCCTCTGCCAGTCATAGTGGAGACCGCGTCCCTGAGGGACCCACGCGACCTGGTAAAAATGGCCGCAGGAAGATAGTGTGCCGGAACCAAAAGTCAGCCGCGAGGGCACATCGAGGTGTGAACCGGCCTGGAGGACACAAAGCAGGCAAAAGGTGCAACTGCGACCTCGCGCCGCTGATCGCAACACCGGCCAGACACCTCCGCTGGAAGATGTAGTCCGAGTCAAATCGAAACCGAAAGTTAAGAGGGGGACCCACAAGTCGAATCCCCCTGCCGCTATTGTTCAACTCAGACACGGCAACAGAGCCTCACCAAGTCCCGGGCACACCACCAGGGCGGGCCCTGAAAGTTCGAGTCGACGTAGCTTTGGTGCCCCTGGTCCAATTCGAAATCCAAAAGCAGTATAAAGATCAGCCCAGGTTCCTCTACAAGAGTCCTTGTAATTAATCAGGATACGTTCAGGATATCATGCCGGGAGTGGCGGGGGTCCGGAGAGCGCTGTGCTCACGCGGCCATCACGGATGCCCGCCAAGCTCCTCCCCATGACAGGGTAGTTGACCTCTTCTAGAACCGACGCTTGCGCTGCACCCCTCTCTGACACTATCTTTCTCCTCGAGATTCTTCTGCGATCTTTTTATCTAACCCAATTAATTAGGATAGAAAGTTCTGCTTCAGGCTCTGCATTCGATTCTTTATTAGCATCTCTCCTAGCATCAGCATCACCCATTATACCAACAGCATCCTGAGCTCTGCAGCATTCAGCAAATCTTCCTCTGACAAACTAACTAAAACGATCTCAATTATACCTTTTGTTCTTAATGTACCACCCACTAATATCGTAAAAGTACAAAATCTAATTGGTCAGGCAAGGGGGATGATCATCACACCATGCCTACATATCACTTTATTCAGTTAGGCCATTGTTCACAGACCCATCCCCTTAATATTTTATTCATAACTTTTATTTCCTACCCGCATTCACATTTCATCTGCAACATTTGTTAAAAATCTAACCTGTAGATCCATTCATTTAAACTTTTCACCGCCTGTTCTCCAGCTCGGACACTCTGCGACCTTGTCCCTCTTCTAACCTCTGTGTCATCCTTCCGGGTCCACTCTCAATAGTCATGCTTAGCTGTCACATGGTTCAGCTTACTTCAGTTATACACAAGAGGCCCAAATGCACACTAGTGACAACGTCAGAAAGAGAAATGTTACTTTCAAAAACAAATTGTTTCACTGCATACCACCCATCTCTATTCCCCTTTACTTATTTAATATTAATATTTTTCCCGCATTAGCATTAGTAAAATAGCTCGTTTTCACTTCAGCTAAGCAGGTGCCATACATGCGAGTATTTAAGACTCCATTTTAGTGCCTTTTGCTCATGCGCAAGAATTTCCCTCCAAACGTTATTTCGTCACACTGCGTAGATGCAGTTGACGCATGCGCTGTAAAGATTTCCCTGTTAAAGCGGTTCTATTAACCCGTTCAAGTTGTTCCCGTTAGCAAACACATATGCAAGCTTCGCTAACCCGTGTGTTGTGCATTCGTTTACTCAAAACTTATTTAATAACATGTTAGTGAGTTAAAGGAGCGGATCGCTTACAAGTAAGTCTCTTTTCTACAAGTCCTTGTTCCATCACAGTGATTAATGCAAGATAACTTAATCTGGCAGCAAACATACGACCGGTTGGAGAGGTTGAATAGTATGTCTTGCAACATAGAGCAGAAAGAAGATCAGAGAGAAAGGGAGACCAAAGCCAATATCAAGTCTCTACAAGATATTAAACATGTTTATCATAAGCAGTCCAAGGACAAGCCTGAAGAGCATGAATAAGGAGAAGAGGGCCTATTTATAATATCTTTAGAAGACTAGGGATTTCAGTTTAGTCTTAAATATAGGCAATTAAGTAGTGGTTCGTAGGCAAAGAGTAACGGCCTCTGGTAGCACTACCGGAAAAGGTTTGTGCCATTCCTTCTTTAAAAACTGGGGTTCAAGGAGCAGTGTGTCAGCACTACGTGAAGATCTGGTTCCATCAGATGTCTTTAGCTTCGATGCCAGTTATCATTCCGTGAAGGTGTGTAAGGCCTTATTAGTGATAAAGGCCATTTTGCAAACCGCTCAAGCAAGATGCACTTAGGGAAGTCCCCATCTCGACAATCTCTTCTGTCTTGACTCGAATGATCATTGCTGATAGTTTCATCACTGTTATCCTTCTGCAACCACTCAATAATTTCTAATTTCTTCCGCTTTGTGTTTGATTCTTATGGTACATGTAGGGTGACCATAGTTTTGAAAACCAAAAAAACAGGAATTTCCAACAACATAGAAATAGATATGTACTTTTGCGTTGACCGAGGGGCATAGAATAGCTTATTTGACAGTGCTCACCAACTTGGGTCGTCAGCTGCCCTGTTTTTATATATTTGTTACTGTAGTGGTCTGCCCCTTGACTGCACTCAGCTAGTTCTTGACTCCAGATGTCCTGCTTTTAGCTGCTTACAGCTGTGCATAAAGGGTCCCCTCAATCCACGTGACTTGGTGCCCTCACATTGCTATGTTGGCCATCGGTGAGCTGTGAAAGAGATCCCTGTTGGTCGCTGGGAGGGAGGAGCTGCAGCACAGGAAGGGGCTTGCATGGTGCAGCTTCAAGTCCAGGCTCGTCTTTGGGGATGCTGATAAAGAATGTAAAGACCTGTGGCTAAACCGCCATGATTTTGTGATTGAAACCCATGTTGGAGTGACATGCTGAAAACATGTTCTTGTATTTCTTCTCTTAAGTCTCCTTCAAGATGCATGGATATTATCAAATTAGAAAAGGAAGTCTTACAAGGGGTAGGAACTGTCTCAGAGCACTCTTGGTGCACAAACAGTGCGTGACACAAAAGTAATGGCAGTAGACGTAATCAAGTTTCCAAATGTTTTTGATGAAATTTATTGGCCAAAGTACTTCGAATAGGTTCAGAGGTATTCCAATAACATATTAACTTCATATGTTCATTTCAGCTTAACACATGGGAAATGCTTATAATCCATATATCATTCTTCTCAAGGTAAGCTACAACCCCAATGCATTTCGTGCTGGGGGAATATGTATCTAGAAAGAAAACAAATGTACAAAGCTCGTTGTGGATCGCCGATAAACAGGAAGCAATACAAGATATGTTGAAAAAATGAGTACATAAGACGTGTGGAGGGAATTTAAATGCGTGATTTAAATGGTGTTAGATGATGATGCTGTCTCTAATCAAATTATAGGAAAACCGAAATTCCCCAGATTGAAAAAAGAGAAGGTAAAAGAGATAGAATACGGTCAGTAAAACGTGCCTGATGGAAGAAATGCCAAGAAAAGTGGAGGCGAGCCTAAGTGCTAAGTGCAGACAAAAAAAGAATCATGACGTGATGAATCTTTCAAATGAAATGCATGCGGCAGGAAAAGAAACAGAAACAAAGGTGCTCAAACAGACAAAAAGCCACCGCGTGAATCCATAGTAGAAAATAGCTTACCAGATCCCGAGAAGGTTGTGAGTAGAACGGGTAAACTACATTCAGTGTAACCGAGCCGTGACACGGACCCGGAAGACGCCACGCATGCGCAGTGGCGTTCGGTTAAAGGAAGGGAACCGTAAACAGAGAAACGGGACTAACAGGGTCCATAACAAACACGCAAGTGAGCGATAGAACAAGTACTGCAAACCAAAACGGAAAAATTGTATAATAAGGGAAACGTGAAGTGTCAGACAACGAACAATAAAATAAACTGTGAACATACAGAAAAAAAGAGAAAATGAGGCAAATGTGGACCAGAGGTATAGAGTTGTAGATAAAGCAATTTTAAAGTACATCTTCATGCGAACAGAAACAAGGGAAAAACAATAGTCTAAAAACAGAAACAACAAGAATTAAGTGTCAATCACAGGCATGAGAGAGAACGCAACTTGTGACTCCACCAACGTCATATACATGCTGAAATGCCCGTGTGGCCTCCCATACGTGGGTAAAACAGAACGCAAGATTAAAACCCGACTCACTGAACACCGGAGTAATATTTGCACGAAGAACTTAAAATCATGCATAGCAGCACATTTTGTGGCACATTCTCACAATCTGAGTCAAATTCGTTTTCTTGTTTTGGAAGTTGTAAAGAAATTTCCCAACAAAGACAATGGCAAGCTGTTACTACAGCGCGAACTTCACTGGATTTATCTCCTACAAGCCCTACAACCGAAGGGACTTAATGACAGAATTGAACTTAGTTGTCATCTATGAACAACATACATCTTTCTTGTCCATTTGTGCTTTGTCTCTCTCATGCCTGTGATTGACACTTAATTCTTGTTGTTTCTGCTTTTAGACTATTGTTTTTCCCTTGTTTCTGTTCGCATGAAGATGTACTTTAAAATTGCTTTATCTACAACTCTATACCTCTGGTCCACATTTGCCTCATTTTCTCTTTTTTTTCTGTATGTTCACAGTTTATTTTATTGTTTGTTGTCTGACACTTCACGTTTCCCTTATTATACCATTTTTCCGTTTTGGTTTGCAGTACTTGTTCTATCGCTCACTTGCGTGTTTGTTATGGACCCTGTTAGTCCCGTTTCTCTGTTTACGGTTCCCTTCCTTTAACCGAACGCCACTGCACATGCGTGGCGTCTTCCGGGTCCGTGTCATGGCTCTGTTACACTGAATGTAGTTTACCCGTTCTACTCACAACCTTCTCGGTATCTGGTAAGCTATTTTCTACTATGGATTCACGCGGTGGCTTTTTGTCTGTTTGAGCACCTTTGTTTCTGTTTCTTTTCCTGCCGCATGCATTTCATTTGAAAGATTCATCACGTCATGATTCTTTTTTTGTTGTCTGCACGTAGCACTTAGGCTCGCCTTCACTTTTTCTTGGCATTTCTTCCATCAGGCACGTTTTACTGACCGTATTCTATCTCTTTTACCTTCTCTTTTTTTCGATCTGGGGAATTTCGGTTTTCCTATAATTTGATTAGAGACAGCAGCATCATCTAACACCATTTAAGTCACGCATTTAAATTCCCTCCACACGTCTTATGTACTCATTTTTTCAACATATCTTGTATTGCTTCCTGTTTATCGGCGATCCACAACGAGCTTTGAACATTTATTTTCTTTCTAGATACATATTCCCTCTGAAGAAGTGCTATCCCAGCACGAAATACATTGGGGTTGTAACTTACCTTGAGAAGAATGATATATGGATTATAAGCATTTCCCATGTGTTAAGCTGAAATGAACATATGAAGTTAATATGTTATTGGAATACCTCTGAACCTATTCGAAGTACTTTGGCCAATAAATTTCATAAAAAACATTTGGAAACTTGATTACGTCTACTGCCATTACTTTTGTGTCACGCACTGTTTGTGCACCAAGAGTGCTCTGAGACAGTTCTTACCCCTTGTAAGACTTCCTTTTCTGTTTTGTATCTTTGCACCTTTTTGAACCAGAAGGTGATCTCCCAGAGCACCTAGAAAATTACTAACTTTGTGTTACTTCACAAGATTCTCTATCACTTCGGAGTGCAGCGGTTCTCTTGACAATTTCCTATTATCAAATTAGGACACAGTCACAGAGAGAACGTGATTTGCCCAAGATCAAACAATTTGGTAAACTTAGAGATCCAATACTGAAGTGCAGTACCGATTGTTCCAAGTGATATTATTTTACCGCCATGTTACTCCCTGTGGAATAGACCATGAAACCATGAGATGGGGCGCCGTTTGCCCTATCCTCTCGGGAAGTGTCACTGTATTGCGGGCTCATATTTTTATAATTCAGTGTTTATTTCCAGCAAATCTAGGTAAAGTGGGAAAGCCAGAATTGTATCTAGGATGGTGTCTGCCCATCTCAATTCATTCTCCACCTTGTATAGGGTCCTGTCAAGGTGTTCTTTATGTTTGTTGTTTTTATGTTTTCAAACCACCTTCCCACCCAAAGATTTTTCATATAATGTGAAAAAGCAAAGTAAATTGTGAGAATTTTTATTTAGGCCATGGGGCAGTAGATGGTCACTGGGTAGTGTCATATCGGGCAAGGAAAGAGCAGTGGGTTCCCAGGAGGTGCGTCTTCTGGAGGAGAAGTATATCAGGATATCAGGAGATTGACGTTGTGCGCTTTTGAGGATAGCAGTGCGTTTGATTTGGTCTGGTAACCCATTGACGTTCCTCGACAAAATGTGGAGGGGCCTACCTTGGACGGGCATCTAGGAAATGGGTGACCAGGGGAGAAAAGAGCTGGAAGAGGCCCAGGCCTCGGGTGAGATGGCATGTCTCAGTTGCGAGAAAGGAATGGGGCTGTGGCTGGATGGCGTGACCCAGGTCGTTGAAGTTTGAATGTATGTGCATTGGGCTGTCTGAAAAATCAAAGAATATCAATGGAAACAAAATAAAAATTAACAGATGCAGAGCTGCATACATTGGCTCAAACGGAGCCGAAGGAAGCAAATTTATTTTTATTTATTTATTTATTTATTATTACAATTTATAAAGCGCAGTGAATGCCCGTGGGCGTCTTGGCGATGTAAATTCAGTTAATGTCTCTGAAGAGAAAGAGGGAAATTCTGTTGGTGATGGTTAGGAGCGGACGAGTTACTGGTCGAACAACCATGTCTTCAGCAATTTCCTGAACTGGAGAAGAGAGTGAGTTGATCTAATCGTTAGCGGAAGGGAGTTCCAGAGTCTGGCTGCTGTAACCATGAAACCTCTGTCTCCCCAGGTGACAGTTCTTGTACGCGGTACCTCTAGTTGATGCTGTGTCGTGGATCTTAGTGGTCTAGTAGGACGGTAAGCAATGAGCTGCTCTTTAAGAAACTCCGGCCCTTGTTTGTGAAGCGCTTTGAATGTCAGGCATAGAGTTTTAAATTTAATCTGATTTTTAATCGTCAACCAGTGGTAGTTTCTAATTATTTGACTAATCAGTTTAAATTTAGGGGTCCTGGAAAGCAGTCTTGCCGCCGCGTTCTGAATCGTTTGTAGTTTGGCTACCACCCGGGCTTGGGCATTGGCAAATAAGCCATTACAATAATCCAGTGAGGAGAGTACCAATGAGCTCACCACAGTTTTTCCAGCACTTTCTGGAAGGAACAGGATTATTTTTCTTATAAGCCTAAGCTTATGAAATGCAGTGGACGCTGTTTGGTTTGCATGGGTGACAAAATTAAGCTTCTCATCAAAGATGACTCCCAAGTTCCTGACCCTTGGGACGGGACTTGGTAAAGCTCCTAGTGATGGAGGCCACCAGACTGACGACCATAACGGGGAAATTTTCCCGAAGATGACCACCTCCGTCTTCTCGGAACTGAGCCTGAGGCAGTTACCGGCCATCCAATCTTTGATCGCCAGCATGCCTTCTTGGAAACGTGCAGCTACCTCTTCTCCATCATTGTTGATAGCGAGCACCAGCTGGGTGTCATCAGCATAGGAGGTAAGGCTCATCCGGTAGGTTTTAATAACTCTAGCTAAGTCCGACACATAGATGTTAAAAAGTGTCCGATTTAGGGATGAGCCTTGGGGGACCCCACAGGGTAAGGCCAGTTCAGCCGACTTAAATGGTCCTAGCGTTACAGCCTGTGTTCTGCCAGATAGAAAGGAAGCAAGCAGGTCCTTTGCTCTGGATTGAATGCCCAAATTTCCGACACGGTCAATCAGAATGGAATGGTTGACCGTGTCGAATGCCGCAGATAAGTCCAGCAGTATGAGCACTGCTGTCCCCCCCTGGTCTCTCATGACTCTGATATCATCAGCAGCTTTAATAAGGGCAGTCTCCGTACCATGAAGTTTGCGAAACCCAAACTGTGAGTCATCTAACAGGTTGTTTTGTTCGATGTATTCGGACAGTTGACCGTTCATTACCCGCTCAACCACTTTGGCTAGAAATGGTAGGCTGGCTATTGGTCTATAATTCTTCAGCACGTCTTTATCTAGACTAGGTTTTTTGAGAAGTGGTTTTAAAAGGGTATTCTTCAACATGTCCGGATAGATCCCTGACTTGAACATCACATTACAAACTTCTGTAATGACTTCACTTATAGAATCCATTACAGGAGGGAAAACTTTGGGAGGACAAGGGTCCAACGCCGACCCCGTTTTTATGAGTTTCATAATGTCCGTTAATTGTTCCTCCTCCATTTCTTTAAATTGAAATAATGATGAATCAGGGGGTATGATGTGAATAATGGGAGTAGCGGGCTCGTCCTTGGCTGAGAACTCTCAGTAGATGTTGTTTACTTTAGCAAAAAATAAATTGGCCAAGGAGTCACAAAAGGCCTGAGAGGGAGAAGGGACCATATCTGGAGATTCCCCAGCCAGTTGTTTCACTACATCATACAGTTGTTTACTGGAGTTCTTTGCATTGTCCATTTGTTCGCCAAAGAACTTCTTTTTCGCTTCAGTAATCATCTTTTTGTAGCTGACCAATGTCTCCTTATATCGCAATTTACTGTCCAGGTCATAAGACCTTCGCCAGTATCTTTCATGCTTCCTGCAATCTTGCTTTTGTTTTCTTAGATCTTCCGTGAACCAGGGTGCAGAGGGCACCGTCCTATTTCTCGATATGGTCTTGGATGGCACCAGTATGTCCATCGCAGTGCCAATCCAAACTGAGAATTGTTTCGCAGCTGTGTTAGCGTCTGCAGAGATAATTGGGTGGGTACTGACCGGCAGCGTTCTAAGTGCTGCATTATCTATATCCTTCCAGACTTTAAAAGGCTCTTGATTTGAGGGAACCTGTCTGGTTATGGGAACGTCACTGATAGAGATGGCACATAAAATAGCATGATGATCGGACCAGGTAAGGGGGAGGATATCTTGTATAGTTATCCCTTTTATGTTAGAAGAAATGTCATTCAAGGTGTGACCGGCCTCGTGTGTGGGTGCTTTTACCAGTTGAATGAGCCCTGGGGTTTCCAGGTCAGCCATTAGCGTTTGAGTTTCAATATTGTCCGTTTTTTCTAGATGGAAATTTAGGCCACCCAGGACCATGAAGGAATCTTCGATTGCCAGAGATTCAAGCAGTGAGTTGAGATTAGACAGAAATTCAGAGCGTGGACCAAGCGGTCTATATATGAGTGCTCCTTTGAGATTGTACAAGGGGGGTCAGCATAATAGCGAATTGGAAAGCTTCGCATGTTGTAGAGGGTATAGGAAATATTCTAACCGAAAAGATATTTCGGGTGATTATTGACAGGCCCCCTCCTTTCTTTCCCTGTCTATCCAGTCGGTATACCTTGTATCCCTGCGGTACAGCCACCACTAAATCTTGATCTGATGCTCCATCCATCCACGTCTCCGTAATAAATAGTATATCTATGTTCCTATCTTGGATCAGATCAACTATGTCCTGTCTGTGCCTGCCCAATGAACGGGCATTAATAAGTGCTGTTACAATTTTCTTGGTTTTGTTGTTGGTACCGTTTCTAGGACTGGCTTTGTTGTTAATGAAGGGTAAGATTGATGGAGGCCAACGACCCTCCCCCCCTCGAACCCCTCCCAACACCCCCCACCCTACACATCAAAACCCGAAGCATCAGTTGCCCCAAACTAAAACTAAAACAAGAAGCTATCCTAAAACGCCTAGCAGGGCAAGTTGTGGCGACGGCGGTGGACCCCTCCATGCAATCGGATAATGCACTGTCAACATTTTAATAATTATTACCACAGGCCCTATGAGTTTACAAACTAATGTTATTACCCTCGGGCCCCAAATCAGAGTCCAGCATCATCTCCAGATTCTCGGAGCGCCGGGCTTCGAGAGAGATCTGAGTCAGAGTGGGATCCTGGTCATGGGCTAGGCTGAACAAGGAACTTGCCCGACTGCGTTCGCCCATGGCCAAAGGGACCTCAGTGGAGTTCAGCTGCTGTGGGTCATTCCCAGGCGATCTAGAGTGTTCTCCACGCTGTTCTCTCCTTCTACGTGAATGGTGGTGTCTTCGCTGTTGTTTGGGCGGAGAAGGAGGTGGCTGGGAAGGGCCTGACCTGGGAGGCCAGTCGAGGTTTCAGCTTCCACTCAACATTCAAAACCATGGTGTCGGGAGGGATACGAAGGGGACGCCACATAGGAACCCTTACCTTCGCCTACAGAGGGGATCACATGGGCCAGGGATCCACCAAGCCATAACCTCGATAACGCTTGGTCCAGATCCTCTTTGTTGCAGGAAGCAAGAGGCGGAGGCGGGACCTGCAGAGGGAACCAATCGCGACCCACGGGGCAAGGAGGAAAGGAGGATACCAGCGTAGATCGTGGTGTCGTCACGGAATCCGGAAGCCGCCAAGAGGAGCTGCGCGGGGGAAGAGAAGACCGAAGCAGAAACAAGCCAAGACGCCACAGTGAGGGAGAACGAGGACGCCGAACCGAGGAGGCAGCCGAAGACGTTGGAGACTCAGAGGAGTGGTCGGAGGACTGGTGGACACCGTCTCCCCCCCAGGAGGGCGCAACTGCCGCCATAACTCCGGAGAGTTACGGCTTGGACGGTGAGTAACACCGTACACGGGGCATAGCGGGGAAAGACAGGGAGGCGGGAGGGACTATGTGGGAGGTGGGAGGAAAGGCTGGGCACTGTAAATAGCTTACCCCACACTGATATCGCTTAGGTGTCCTTGCACAAGTCTCTGAGCACTTGTCCACCACCTTCCTTCCCCTACACATTGGCCTGGAATACTCTAATCCATAGAGCCTCCTGCAAGAGGAAGCTCTGACGTTAATTGAGCCGCTATTGTCTATAAAATCCTGAAGTGCTGCACCGGGTGTGGTGAAGGTTTACCCCATTTAGTAAGAGAACCCAGAGTACTCACCGTCTTCTTTTCCTTTCTTCGAGCATCCTGGGGTTGGCAGAGACAGGATCCCCCAAGCCACCTGAAGGAAGAGGAACACTCTACACCTATCCCAGGACCCCATCCGTCTGAAGAAGGAAACCATCACTCTCATCCTAATTTTCTTTGAATAATCCTCACAATTGACAATTACTAAAGCCTCCTAGCTTCTATTTCCGCCCATCCCTCCCACACATGGCAATAAATTGTCCACTTTAAAGAAGAATGCCACTAACTATTGTATATATATGAAAAGATAGGTTTATAGTAATCTGAAAGGGCCATAACGTTTTTCAGAAGCATTCTTTTATAACACAGGTCAGGCGTTGGGTCTTAAAAGTGCCCTTTGCCTCTGACTGACTCTGCCCTGGCCCAAAGCCTTAACTTCTTTTTATGTGCCCTGTGAGATGAGCATTTGCCTACTTCTAGTAGAGCCCTACTGTTCATTTAATGTTCCGGAGCTCGTGAGCTTGACATGTGACTAAAACTAAGCCTGGTCTGCTGCCCTTTCAGAAGTCGCAGCCTATCTCCTAATATACGTGTAAACCCCACCCCCACCCCCCTGCCTGACCCAAAAAAATGTGCAATTCTCTGAAACATGTATGTATAGCTATACACCCTTAAACAGCGCTACTCTCCGAGGCCTAGATATATAACATCTACATAATCTAATAGTTTTTGATCCAGTGTTAAATTATATAGCTTTTTAGGTCGAGCCTTGCTCGACTTTTAGTAAGGGGGTTTACAAAGTGCTACCACAGGCATTTTGGTGGCCTCAAGCTTACGTGCACGCCAGCGTGCACACGCACAGCCGCCATCTGTCTTTTCTGTCACGGGTAATTAGGTGTATCGCGATCACTTTCACTTTCGGTGCCCGTGCGGCCAATGCTTTTCGCGCGCACTTGTTTTGTATGCTAACTGTGCTTCTCCTAATAACCCCCCCTCCATGTTTTTCCCTGCCTGCTCTCCCTTTCTTGATCTTCCCCTGCTACCCTCCAGATCTCTATTTCTTCTGTCATCCCACACCTCTCCTCGCAACTCCCGAATTACAACCTGCTCATGTTTACATTTATTTAATTTTTTTAAAGCGCATTAGTGCTATTGGCTTTACCAATGGGTCTTAGATGTGACGTACTGGCTTTGCCACTGCTGGTTTTATTTCGACACTGACGTGGTGTTATTTACAGCACCATCGATGGTGCTTGTTTTTCTCTTGAAGAAGGTATGCCAATCTATACTTCTAGGTGACAGCGCCAAGTGACTGACACAAACTCTGACGAACATACATAAATAATCATCCATGGCTGGCAAGAGATACTTACTGCACATGCGCACACGTACAAGCGCGAGCAATGTAAACAAAAGGCCTCAATGAAACACAGTGTGCTTACAAAGGGGGGCCATAGTTTAGGTGCACATGTCCTCGCACATCTGCTCCATGTACTGCTTGCTAGGAGTGCCAATCTTTTGCACCAAATCAATCGTACTAATAATAAAAATCGCATCAAATTTAACAGGGAGCATGTTTCATCACATGCCAACAATACATTTGAGTCTAAAATGCTTGTTCACAATATATGCGTGCAGTGCTCCTTCATGCTGAGGTCACAAAGCCATGCTCAGAAGTGAAATGTTAATGTTCACATAAAATGTAGAAAAACTCCTCAGTTATGGACAGCCATGGATGGGCTAGTGGGGATATCTAGGATGGGTGCACTGTAATTTCAGCGATGGCTCATCTATTGTCAAGGACCACTCTGCAGCAACTTATGGCCGCCACAGCAGATGAAATACAATGTTAGTCGTCCTCATTCTGTGACATGTTCGCCATAAACATGCGAGAATGCAGCATCCAGTGCCTAGGTGCATCTGCAGCTGGAGATGCGCTACTCTTGCAAGGACATCATTCACCCCCTTCACCTGCCGCTTCAACATGGAATGATTATGTGAAAGCTGACAGCAAAGTAGGCAAAATGACGTCATTCACAATTATAACAAACATACAAAAACAGTTTTTTGTGGACAGAGGACACATGTGAATGAGTTGAGTTAAAAGCAAATACCTTCATTGAATTGTAATTCCATTCACTTAGAGCTTTCTACACCTGATGAGCCATTTAGGTGCTTCATGGCGTGTAACAAGTTATACAATGGGGATGACCAATTGACCCAATTCAATGTATAGTGTACTGTGGGCTGATCAAAAGTGTAATTTGCAATTAATCAAAGCAATGCCCGAGGGGAGCTTAGTTTCAATAATTACAAAATGATGGCATTCAGTTTCAACTGTCACGCCAGATCAAAAGTCTTCCCCTCTCTAGCCCTTCTCTCAAAAGTTACATAAGTTTACAGTTGAATATCTTGTCGTTCAAGTGAACACGAACAGCAGATGTGTTTACTGTAAATGAGCATTACCAGTCACAAATCGTAGCAAATTATTTGGGTCTTTTTAGGGTGCTCTGGCCCGGATGTCCAAATCTCCTTCTGGCACGATCATGTATGAGTGTTCCTGAAGTAAATAAGTAGACATGCATACTTGTGAACAATTCCTCCTTCTCTTCCTCACTACTACCACCTCCAAGGTTTCCACCAGCACTTCCGCCACTGCTTAGGCCCCCACCTCCTTTCCCAACCCCTCTTCAGTACGATAAACGGAAAAAGTGCAGCCCATGTCATTCTGTAGGTGTGCACATGCATGATTATTGCTGTTGTCTCAAGGAACATCACCAAAAAGCATTGGCAAAGACAAAGACCCCCACACACCGTTGAGGTCCAGATTGCGCTATATAAATAATACAATAAATGAGTATGACTGGAGCCACTGCTGACGATACAGCTGTATGCTATCTTACATTGCGGTACCCACTTCTACAGCAAACTAGTTTGTGCTTTCACATCACATTACAAACAAGCATTGGCATAGCCAAAAGGTCTCGCCTTTGGGACCTTATAAGTGTTTAGTATTGCAGCACAATATCCTTGGTGCAAGAACATCAACTGTTGCATGGCTAAGCACTTATAAGGTCCCAAAGGCGAGGCCTATTGGCTTTGCCAATGCTTGTTCCATTTGTAATGCTGCGATGATCAGCCAGGATTCAAACCAGTGACCTCCAGGTCAAACCAGCAGGCAGCAAAAGGCAAGCCACATTGGCCGAGTAAGGGGTACCTCTGCTGGCCAGAGTAATGTGTGCAGTATGCATCCTGTGATTCTGGGAGAATCAGTCAATGTCCCCTGCTCCCCGAAAAACCCTGACCATGTGTACTGTAATCTGGAGGTCATGTAAAGCGTTCAAATGCCCCTGGATCAAGTTGACGCTATATAAAACTGCAACAAAATAATAAATAAAAATAAATAAATTGAAATATCTTTACTCACATTTGTGTTGTAAATGTCACATTCACTATTGCTTATCTCGTAATTTGTTAAGATATTTTTTTCTTCTCGTATTGTGTTTCTGTTTGAATGTTTGCGCAGTTGTCACAATAGACCCATCAGTAATATTTACTGTGCCTCAATTCCAAGAGGAACACCTTTTCTGTTACGATATCCTAACTTTTATAGCATGTTATGTTCTTTTATGTTATGTTAAGATAAATTTATCAAGCGCACTTACACCGTAGGCTTCATGGCGCTATTCATACACTAGCAACTGCATAGAACCAATTTAGCCGGATTGCACAAAGAGCCAGGTTTTCAATGCCTTTCTGAAGCCCAAAAGACTATCACAGTTCCTGACTGAGAGTGGAAGTGAGTTCCAAAGCCTAGGCGCCAAATAGGAAAACCTATGCCCGCCTTGTCGTTTCAATTTAATTAGTGGGATAGACAGTAGATGAAGATGGGCGGAACGAATGTTGCGTGAAGGAACATATCTAGTAATTAGGCTATTGAGAAACTTAGGGCTCGTGCAGCGCCTTAAAGATTATACATCCAGACTTGAAAGCGGTGCGTTGCGCTATAGGTAACCAATGTAGGTTACGCAGTAATATCCTAGCTGACTGCCATCTCGGCTGTCTGTTGATCAGTCTGGCCGCCTGATTTTGAATTATTTGAAGGCGATTAAGCAGTCCCAAAGGGAGGCCAGTGAAAAGAGAGTTGGAAAAATCAAGACGAGAAAGCACCAGTGCTATCACCACCTGAATCAAAGCTTGATGAGACAACAGGTACGCGATCTTCCTTATTTTGCGTAATTGGAAAAGAGAGGCGGAGACCACGGTGCCCACATGTCCCTTCAGAGAGAGATCCGCATCTATGGTCACCCCGAGACTCTTCACTGATGAAGACGGGAGAGGTGATGGGCCTAATTCGCCCGACCAGAAATGGGGTCCCCAGCAAGTGGAGCTCTTCCCAGGCAACACCAGTTCTGTTTTGCCGGGATTGAGCTTCAATTGGTTTTGGTCCATCCAACGTTGGATATGCAACATTGTAGCTTGAAATTCAGCGGCTGCATTTTGGGAGTCCAACTTAAAAACTAGCTGTAAGTCGTCAGCATAGTTAAAAACTATTGTTTTCCTGATATTAAGTGAGTGAATCAAAGGGCGGATATACAAATTAAACAATAGTGGAGACAGGGATGAAGTTGGGTTAGGGGCCTTATAGCTCCCAAGCCGCACTGCCTGGGTTCTGCCCATTAAAACAGATTTTATCCACCCGTAGGCTGTTCCCCGGATCCCCGCTTGTTCGACACGGTACAATAAGATGTTATGGTCGACCGTGTCGAACGCAGCCGCAGCATGTCACAATTGTACATCATTGTTTTGTCCTTATACCAAATTTCTTTTGTTGTGGTCGCTATTGCGATACTCTGCGGTTACTAAAAATTGCAATTGACATCTTTGCTCTCTCTCGGAACCACCTTGAACTGCCTTATTTCCTCTAGCAGAAGCCAGTATATCCTTTTACCCTCTACTTGCCAGTTCTTCTGCAAAGGGTCAGTTTCTTGCTTGACAAAACACAAATGCAGCTGTGATTTCTTTGTCCTGGGGAATAGCTATCGGCTCTTTCTAAGGCCTCTGTTCTTAAAACTTATTCTCCTGACTTCGGTTTGCTTTGTTTAGTATTCCAGAATCCCAATGTTTTGTGCTGTGGATGGTTTTGTTTAGGTTATTTCAGTTAAGTACTGTCTAATAGGCTGTAACTAGGTGTCCCTGTGGAGTTTTAAAGGAACCAGTATTAGTCACATAAAGTAATGCAGCCTTAATGCATTATTTCTCTTTATAATTGCATTAAGGGCGCAGAACCATATAAAACAAATAGAGGTGCCTTTACAACTCCACGTGGACACCTAGTAACATCCTATGGTACTGCATTCTTTCTTTGCTTCGTGCCTTTTCATTTATTACTTCTGCTAGTGGTAGGATATTTTTTTGACAAAAAACAAACCAGCCATCAACATTTACAATGCTAATAGCTCAAATATTCACTAATGCGAGACCTATTGAATTGCAAATGTTTGTTCCCTCCTGATATTCCGCTTAGCTTTCTTTACGTCCAGAAATTACCTTTAGATGTGTTTGCCGATCTTGCTTCGGATGGGTTAATGCACCAGTGGCGAGGACATGTGCATCCTCAAACTCTCTCATCTGTTAATTTGCAGCACTGAGGTTTATGGTATTATGCTAGTTAGAGCAGAACCACATCATCTGAATCCAAGTGTTGTCCTGATGTCAAGGAACCACCATTTCAGTCTAGCTTAGTGTTTTTTATTTTTTATTTAAATGGATGAGTCACGTTGTATATATGCTAGTTTGGGAAGTATAAGTGTCATTATGGGGAAGACAGGCACACTCAAACTCCAGTAGTATCAAGAACTTCACTTTGAATATAAATGAACGACTTGTCTTGCGTGGATCACACTGGAAATCGAGCGGAGGGATGGAAATGTAAAACAGCTTGCAGCGACTCGCACACTTTAACAAGTGTGGTAATCTAGGTTACAAGAACACGTCCTCTAGTTCTGAGGTCTGCATCTTATTAATCAGACTACATCTTTTCCAGTTATCAATGTTAACTTGCAGCCTTTGCCATTAATTGCATCAGTTGAGAGCCCTTTGGAATGCCACAGAAATATTACTGCAGTCCATCCCTAGCCCTACCATTTATCAAAGGGAATTGCTGGAGAAAGTCCAGTCAGCAGCCTCTTGCTAACATAGTCTTCATTGAATTTCTAAAGATGGCCCAGTGCCATCCTGGTCAACTCTGTGATCTCCACCCAAAAGTCAAAGAAATGCAGACAGTATACTTCTACTGTCTAGGAGAGCTGTCCCTGCCTTCCATCCTATACCATGCTACACTGTGGAGGTAAAAATGTAGCCTACGTTGCTTTGTAAGTAATAATGTGATCCAGACTTAAGGATTACAATCATAAGAGAACAACTCCAGTACTGCAGAATCTACTTTTCAGTGTTTGCTTTATTACCCTACCCATATTTTTCTTATATTGCTATGATCTTGCGATTAATGCTTCCTTTGAGTATAGCCTAAAACTCTAGTTATTTTCCTGAGTATGCATCCAGACATTACTTTACGCTTCCACCCCTAGAGCTGGTCAGATTTACTTGCGGGAGTGGTTCTGTTGCAGGGATTCTGCTGGTAAGCAGAACTGTGCCTTGGGATGACAGGACTTCAGAATGTAGGGAATGTCTCTCTCTACCACATCACTACTTAGTAGCCCAAATTGGGGCTAGCTCACTGTGCCTCACCTAAACTCCTAACCTTCCTAGAGTAGCCGGTGATTTTGGCAAACTGAGAACACAAATCCCTAGTCCCCAAGGGAACCGTAGAAACAGATCATCACCTTTTGTATCTTACTCATGCATCCCCTTAGTAGACAAAGAAAATGCACAATGAAAGTTTACAATACATTTATTGAAACAATTGTAGTGTCTTATGAAGATGTGCACCAATTAGTAGACCAATATAAATAAGCAAAGTAATCAACATTACTAACAGACTGTTTACAATGAACAACCCAACAATGGCCAATTATATATCTGTCAATGCCTATTCTTACTGTGTAAGCAAAGGGATATATTAATGATCTCTGGGGTTAGCAACAGACCCCATACTTGGCATGCACTTTTTCCTGGACAGGTCTCTCTGCTGGTATTCTCATCTCTGCCCACAAAGGGACAAACGCAGTTTATTTGAGAAAACTACTGTGTTGGAAAAGTTGCAGCTGGGCTTGAATGTCATGTCTAAAATGTTACGAGCTGTTGCTCACCAAGCAGAAAACAGTACAATATGGTGTGTGTGTATTCTAAATGTCCTTGTATAAAATGTGCAGACTGAAACCCAAGAAGAGTCACTGAATAACAAAATCACATAAACCGCGTTTTTTCAAAATAATGACTCAAAAAAACAAAAGTGTTAGGTGTAGCTGTGCAAGCAGAAGCAGCCTAAAACATCTAATACTCTAAGCTATGTGAGAACCAAAGTCCACAAGGGACATCACTACAGTGCACTAGTAGGAATCTAAGAGTAGAGAGACTGTTCTCCTGCTCCTGATTCTAGTGTCATCAAAAGTACTTAATATTGTGCTATGTTCCGTTGCAAATAATGTTGTTTCTTTCTATAGCCTTGCATTCTCAAATTGCATGCATGCTCAAAAGGCATCTCTATATACCTAAAATCCACCATTAAAAAGCGAGTGTGTGGCCACCTCTTCAGGGGTAGTAAGTGCTATATAAATACAATTATAAAAGCATGTTCTTCATGTTTTTTAAGTCATTAATACCTTCCTACTTATAATCAATTTCTCTAAAATACTATAATACCAGAATGACGTAGTATTCGTATTTTCCCAAAGTAATCTGCATACATATAACATAACAAATG
This sequence comes from Lissotriton helveticus, assembly GCF_964261635.1. Lineage (NCBI taxonomy): Eukaryota > Metazoa > Chordata > Amphibia > Caudata > Salamandridae > Lissotriton > Lissotriton helveticus. Next base: position 364,919,734 of record NC_136073.1, on the reverse strand, counting down.
TATTCATATAGTGTCCATTTACCAGTGGTTTCTTGGCACCACAGAACAGATGCTAATTGTTACACATCATAAAGGTAATCTTTTTATCGACTTCCGGAGGGTGATCCACTGAGTAGTACAAATATGTGACCATGGGGTCAAACATGGATCCTCGCATTGGATGTGTTAACGGGCTGAGACATCAGTTCCCGCATTATACATAGGATCTAAAATTGCAATGTTGTTGTTTCATAGCCTTGTAAAGTAATTAAGCAGGAAATGGAAACCTAGCAGTAGTGATTTCTCCTTTTTTGCTTACCAAGTGCATCATGGTTAGGTGAACATTTAAAGTATATAATTTTACACTTGGACCATGGCCAGTTTTACCTCTAAATAAGTATGCAGCTATATTTTCATCTGGTGCATACCATTTACTATAAAATACTTGTTTTTTCTAGCATGTTCAGCAGGTAAATTCTTGTTAACTTGTTAACCAAATTTAAATACCATTATTCAGAGTGGAACTTCAGATTAAAAATCCAACATCATTTTACTAAGTTAGCTAATTTGTAGTCTGAATCATTTTAATTCCAAGCAGAAAGTTGTATTTCTTTGTAAGTGGAAACACCGATACATCCTTGTGTACTGATGACACACCAAATAGTCACTTAACACCTACATGAGAGCAGAGCTGCTTATCTTTCAGTAAAGTAAGAAGTCAGGCTGACGAGCCTCTTTTGCTTCTCAGTCTTCCCTATGAGGCTGGTCCTGGAAGCCACTGAATATGAAATATAGCCCCCCTTCTCGGTCCTTTCCCTCGTGTGTTCCTTCCCACCCAGTTCCCAAAATCTTCCACTTCATTGCCTACTCAGATGGTGTTGAACTGGAAAAATCTGACTAGACTCCTTCAAAATGGGCACTTTACTTCAAAAGTACACCTATGCACCCAATTTCTGTTCTTATTAGTGTGTGCTCCATCTCTGTTGCTATTGCTGCCTGCCCTATCATTGTTAAATTGTAAAGTTGCGTGTGTGGGTTACCTGGGAATGGGGTATTGTGGTGTACGTATGTTGGATGGGGGAGGGGTTTAAAAAGATTTGCCATGTGAAGTTAACAGGTTAAGTTTTGCTCATAGTTGTCTCCTCAAACTTGTCAAATGTTGTAACTTACTGATCTGGAGTTAGATTTGTATCCTGTGTGTTCCACAGTCACTTTGAGCATTTAATCCTGGACCAGTTGCTCATGTTTACTCGTCTTTGCAGTGGAAATGGGATATTTGGACTGGATGTATAAGCAAGGTTCTCATTTTATTGCCTTTGTTTAACTTTTGTCTCTATTTATCCATATTTATTTTCTTCTAATTTTACCAGCACATGTCCACATTTATTTTTGTTCAGTAACCGAAATAAAGCAAACACAAGGAGATGATGGACGGAGCGCTGACACTTTTCAAACTCTGACCTCCAGTCACAGATCAGGGTTGAATCCATCATCGTTCTTTAGCTCACTCCGCCACCCCAGTTCAGATCCAACAATATGCAAATCAGTCTTGACCCTGTTCCTTAAGGGAACAGTCCAGCCGGAACTGCCAAGCCAGGGCTTCACTGGACCGGAAACAAGCATCCAGGACCAGTTTCGGGGTAACACCCCTCATCAGCCAGGCTAGCTTGACTCCAGTGGCATGGAGAACACGGGAGCCACATCTGGGCATACCCTTTGAAGCTCAGATGTTCCATTAAACAGATTCTAAAAGTCCTGGCATATCTGCAAGCAACCTGAGAGGTTCCATGCTCCCAGAGTAGGGTTGCCCTCCAGAAAAAGCATATTATATTGACCTTGAGGTACAATCACTAATTGTGGGACGACTGGCAGACAATTTGGACAACCCTCTGCGTGATCCAAATGGAAGGGAGTGATAGCAAAATTGTGCCGTCCAAAGTGGTGCTATTAAGACCACCATAACCAACTGCCTGTGCATACATGGGTGTTATGATGAAAGGCAGAAACGCAAAGTGATTTCCATTGGACCAATCCTGAAGAAAAGCGTCTGTCATTAAAGCTTCCGGATCTGGTCTCTGCTGAATTACCTCTGCAAGTGTGCTGGTAGTGAACAGTACCGAAACTTTGTTCAGGGTCTCGCAAGCCTGACGGGCCAGACACCTGATGTTGGTGCCGTAAAGGTACCTGAAGTACCACTCTGCCAACCAATTGCCTGGCCCTGGCAGATATTTCACTTTCAGTGATACCCCCTGCTAGAGACAGAACAGCAACACTCTCATAATGCCCTGGCCCACTCAGCTGAGGACCTTGACCATGGTACTCTCAATCCGTTGATATACCTGACTGCTGTTAGATTGTCCATTCATAGGTGGACTGAACGAACATCTGATCTTGTATTTTTACGAAGCTCTGGACTGCAAAGCAGCCTGAAAGAAGCTCTAAACAGTTTATGTGAATTGACAACTTCCTCCTGGACCATCTTACTCCAGTTGAGAAAGTACCACACCTGGCAAGCCAAACCCCAGAGAATTGCTTCTGAGTCTAATAATAGATTATATAATGTTTCAAAAATGACCCTTCCGTCACATGCATCTTCATGGTATAACTACCCATTTATTTTCTCTTTTGCCTTGTCTTTCACCATTTAATTGTCCTGTAGTAAAGAGGTCCCTGAAAGATTGCTTGAATCCAGGATGAAAAAGGCCCACCAGTCTTGCCAGCTGCCGGAGAGAAATCTGCTATTGCACCAGTGTCCACTCCATCTCCTTCTTGGGTGGGTGGGGGGCGGTGTAAATAATGTGTAAAAGAAAGGTAAATGTATTTTAGGGTTTTAAGGGTTGGTATAGGGGGATAGGGATACTTTTCATGTTCACTAGTGGTTAAGGGTATTTGGTGGGAAGGGTATTGTTAGGGTTTAAGAGTGGGAAAGGGTATAGGGTGGGAAGCATAATTTTCGGGTTTAGTAGTATGGGGTAGTAAAGGTAGTTTTCAAAAACGGGGGGGTTGGGTGGGTTTCCCTCCCCATAAAGAATAACAAAAATAAATAATTTAGAGAAAGGTGTGGAAGTTTGGGGGTGTCTCCCCCGCCCAATAAAATGGATTCAAAATTACATTATGTATGTAGGGGTTTAACTTACCTTAACTATACAACTATACTTCCAATGCCATTCTGATTAAGATAGCTACTATCTTCCCGTCACTCAAGCTCGTGGTTTTGGCGAAGCCCTTAGACACCCATCCTCATCCTTCCAGCAATCTGGTCAGCACCAGTCCTCCCCCCACCACTCAGCAAATCTGGTCAGCACCAGTCCTCCCCCCACCACTCAGCAGAGACCCTCGCTCCCTCTGAATTATTCCTCGTTGCTTGACGATCACAGAGCAGTTCAGTCCCTGGTGGAGGTGCACGACCCTTCTAGTCCCTTGACCCAGCAGGTGATAAACCTCTCTGATCATCTAGGCGCTCAACCTGCTAGTCCGATTCTTTCTGTTCCTCTCGGGGAGAGCCCACCCTGTTCCCTTTCTTCATTGCCAGAGCAATTGAGGGACATCTCAAGTCCCCTCGGTGCTGAGCCAGCTAGTTCGACTCCTTCTGCTCCGTGGGCGGAGAGATCCCCATCCGACCTTGTATCTTTGCCCTCAATGATTGAACACTCTACCCTCATCCTTCTTCCCTCGCCACACACCACGCGGGTGATTGGACAAATGCCTTACTCCGAACAGGATTTGTCATACACACAGTCTCCGGTCGGAATTGCTCCTGACCCTCAGAGATATGGTCATTCCACCCTCGCTAACACTACATCTTTGATACCCAAGACTCATTGTACCCCGCTAGTTACACACAATCAACTCCCTCCGCAGGAACAACTATCCTCCACATTATCGCACACAGGCTTACACGGAGCCCCCCCGCTTACTCTCTCAACACATCCTATACCTCTTTCATACTTAGGTGCGCGCCTTGATGATGTACATCTCCAGCTGCACCTTCTCACTACCAAACTACATGACCTGAAAGTCCTCTCAACTGACTTTTTTCCCGTGATCAGTTCCATCCTCACCTCTGCGAATCTGCCTAGACCCTACCCTAGTGATAGTGAACGCATGGACCAGTTGTTAGCCCCTGTCGTCCCTCAAACCATTCCCTTAGCTAACACGCCCTCCCGGCCCAGAAGAGCTGAGACTTTGGCGCCCAATGATCTTAATGACCTTCACAACTCTTACTCGACTAGGTCCAACTCCAACTTGAACCCGCCAAAGCAAATACAAACCATCCATCCTAACTTGAACAGAGAACCTCCTCATAATCTTAGATTCATCAATAAAGACAACCTCACGAGAGTGAAAGTCACCCAGACTCCTTCCTCCACAAATCCCCCTAATCTGAAATGTGTACTACTCAATTGCAGGTCAACCAACAAACACGCCTCCGAAATCTTTGACCTAATTCAACACAACGATCTAGACATTATCATCCTTACTGAATCTTGGCTAAATCCAGCCTCCACTCCTATTTTAGACCTCCTTGTTCCTCCTACTCATGACATACTTAGGCTAGAAAGAGCCAGGAAGCTTGGGGGTGGCCTAGCCTGCATTCATAGGAACCCACTCTCAATCTCCCACATAGAGTCCTCTTCGCCATCTGCCTGTGAATATCTCTGTCTCATCATCTCAAGTAACCACCGGCCGGTCTGCAAACTTCACACCTTTTATCACCCTCTGGGAGACAACCTACCCTTCGTTGAACAACTAATGGAGATCATCTCGAGTAATGTCGACTCATTTATGTTCCAAATCTTTCTTGGATATTTCACTATCCACTGGTCCAACCCTAATGACCAAGCGGTAACTTGCCTGAAAGCCTTTTTGAATAATCATGAACTGATGCAGCATTGTGACCAACCTTCTCACAATAAAGGTGAAACTTTAGACCTTATTATCTCGAAAGGGCAGTCCACACACTGAAATCCATTACCCCTTGTGCTTGGTCAGACCACCATTGCATTCTCTTCCTTATTGACATGGAGCTATCGATGAGGAAGGTTCATCCAATGAAAGCCAAGATCTGGAAAAGGGATTTCAGATCAATAAACCCAGATGAATTATCTGCCCATTGTAAAACTGCCCTATCCTCTCAAGATGAATCGAGCGAGGTTCAGCTACTCCCCTGACGCCCACCACTCGGCCATCTCTAACATCTTGGACAACATTGCACCACTTCAACTAAAAAATACCTCAACAAAAAAATCCAAACCATAGTACAACAACAATTTAAACACGGAAAGATGCAACCTTAGGGCAGCTGAACGGTCCTGGAGGTCAAGTCCCTCCCTTAAACAATTAAAATTCCTTAGAGAGGCCGGAAGTATTTACAACAAGCAAATCAAGAGTGCTAAGGCAGATTACTTTAGACATCAACTTGATCAAGCCACAAATCACCCCAGGAAACTCTTCGAATAGGTCAAACAACAAGCAATTGTTTGTTCAAATAACTCTGTCTCTGATGTCAGCCCGCTGTCTGGCGATGAATTTTCAGCTTTTTTCATTGAGAAATCAAGACTCCTCTCCAGTGAACTTGCCTCCAAGAAGGCTCTACTGCCAGTTTCAGGGTCCTCACCACCTCTTGTCCTCTTAGAAAACCCCAATCTCACAAGCCTGATCATTAAGAACAATGCCTCATGGAGTACCTTTAGCCCTTTCAGTGCAAAAGACATAAACAGGATTCTTCTGAACAGCAATCCTTCCAACTACTTCAGTGACCCACTGCCCCGACCATCTTCAAAGAGATCAAGAATGTCCTCATCCCTACCTGGACAAGGTTTGTAAACGTTTCTCTATCACAAGGCGCGATTCCTGACTTTCTAAAAGCAGCGCTGGTATCACCCACACTAAAAAAAACAACAGCAGATAAATCTAACCTCAATAATTTTCGCCCCATATCGAACATCCCCACTCTAGCCAAACTACTAGAAAAATGCGTACAATCCCAACTTTTTGCTCACATGGAGAATTTCCAACTCCTTAACCAGCATCAATCAGTCTTTCGGAAGGGGCACAGCACAGAATCGGCACTCACGCACGCTTGGACGACATCTTAAAAATGCTTGACCAAAAGGATTCCTGCCTCCTGATCCTACTTGAACTTTCCTCCGCATTCGACACGGTTAATCACAACAACCTCCTTTCCACTCTGAAGAACAGGATGGGATTCTGGGGACTGGTATTACAATGGTTCACCTCCTCCCTCAACCACAGAACACAAAGAGTTAAGGTAAACCACTCCCTCTCCCATTCCTCTCTAGCACTCATGGGTGTTCCCCAAGTGTCCGCCCTCTCTCCTATCCTCTTCAACCTGTTTTTGGAACCTCTTGCTAATTCTCTAAATGACATGAACATTTCCTTCCATATGTACCCGGACGACACACAACTTTACCTGAAAATCTCATACCTGGATAACATCATCTCACTCAAATCTACCCTAACGTCTACTCAAAATTGGTTAACTGAGAACCACCTCCTGCTCAACACCACCAAAACTGAATTCCTCCTCCTTGTCTCCTCCAAACCACCCCCTCAAGCTTGACCTTTGCTTGATTCACCTCACGGCTTTCAATTGCACCCCTCTCGGCTTTCAATTGCACCCCTCTCGGCTTTCAATTGCACCCCTCTCGGCTTTCAATTGCACCCCTCTTGGCTTTCCATTGCACCCCTCTCGGCTTTCCATTGCACCCCTCTCGGCTTTCCATTGCACCCCTCTCGGCTTTCCATTGCACCCCTCTCATCATAGACTTAGCCAAATCTCTCGGAATCACCTTGGATAAGCACCTGAATATGAAAAGTCATATCAGCAACATATGTAAGGGAGCTAATCATTTGATGAGGACTCTTAGAAATATCAAGCCCTTCCTTCCTCAAAATGACTTCAAACAGGCGGTCCAACCACTGATCTTGCCAAGACTAGATTATGGCAGAGCTACACTCTGTGGTCTTCCCAAATACGCCTTGGCTCCATTAAGGTCAGCACTGAACGTTGCGGCCAAACTAGTTTCTGGTACCAAACGGAATTAGCACATTTCCCCAGTCCTAAAATCTCTTAAATGTTTCCCCTACAAAATTCGAATTCAGTTGAAGATTGTCGTCCTAGTGCACAAAGCCCTGCATGCCAACACCCCCAGGTACCTAGTGCAAAAGCTTGAATTATCCTGTGGCGAGAGAGCCTCAAGAAGCGCTAACAATTTCCTCCTGAAACCACGTATCATGAACAAAAGAGATCTTGTCGTTGAGCCTTCTCAGGGGCTGCCTCAAAGATCTGGAACTCTCTTCCTCCTGATTTGCGCAGAATCTCCTCAATAACTGCTTTCAAACTTGAAGCCAAAAGATTCCTAATGAACAAATTCTTACCTTAATATGGGCTAGGTGCATTTGCTCATAACCTCAATTAGTTCACCAACATGAGTGCATTGACCCTACCACCTTTTTTTTTCTTCAACTTGTGTCTCTGCTCTCTGCTCATTTCAGTGGTATGTTTTGGCCCCAGTAGCATTCTGTTATTTACCTGTTAATTCTATTACTCGTTGTGTACCATTTGTTTGTGATTTTTGTGCCTACAACTTTTTATGACTTGTGTAAAGCGCTCTGATATACCTCGGGATCTTGTTCGTGCTATATAAAACTTAATAAAATAAAAAATACTTTCCTTGCATGGTAAAGGCATGCATTGTAAAGTCATATGACCAGTCTGAGGTAATGGGCACAGCCAGCAAAGTGACCCTTGTATCCACTGGCCCTCAGAGAGATCAACCAAACACCCTCATCATTGAGGAATGAACCTCAACCAGTGAAGCAAAAATCTGCACATAAAGTCCAGTCTCTTTAATTTAGTCATCACCAAATAAAAAACCTTGGCTAATTTTATCCAACGTCTGAATTACCAAGGTCCCCCAGTTTTGGATCAATTCAAAATCCTTTGCCTCTCTCATAAGAAAAAGCAGCATTCGCATTGCCCAAAAACACACTGCTGTCTTGCCCTTCTAGATATTACCTCTAGGTCCAACGTCCTTCCTGCATTTTTAGCTTAGTCAGGCACACAAACGTGTCAGTGGTCCCAAGTTGCCGAACTTCTTGCCCTAGCATGCTGACCAGGCTCTATCCACACCTCTCCTGGGGCCTTTACCACCCCTTCTTAGAAAAGTGACAAGTGGAGCATTCAAAACTAGGGTCACTGCCATTTTGGCTGTAATGACTGTTCTGGGGCATTCTTGTGACCTGGTCAATGGAAATTCTGATTCTGGACTTTATATACTGATCCTCAAAAGGTGGAGGAACCCCTCATTGGAATTTGGGTGCTATAACCATCCCGGATCAAATATGGGATTACCTTTCGCATCCAGAATCAGTGTCTGTGCTTTATCAGCTGTTCTGGAAGAAATGCGTTGTGGCTGGCACACATGGATGCATCCATTGGCAGAACCATTTTCGGGTCTAATCCGGATGTCATAATAGAATCCCACGCCCCCAAATCTGGCTGGGGAGCGCCATGTGGGGATGCCATCATTGGAGGAAAATGGTCAGCGGAAAAGCAACGACTCCATATCAACTGCCTGGAACTAATGGCCGGGTCCTTTTCAGTCCAGTGTAGTTGAAAGAACTAGTGGCATCATTATGATAGAAGACATCAGAAAACTGATCATTCAAATCAGCCTATCGCCTTGTTTTTGGCCCACCCAGGGCAGCTATATTCAGGTCTTGAATAGGGACAATAAATCCTTTTAATACTGCAGAATTAAACCCCAATCTTGTAAATTATGCTCAATTACCATGAAGATTCTTTCCAACAGACTTACGTTTATTCTTTATTAATCTCTTGACCCTGGGAGGCGCAAACCGCAGATAAATTGGCAGTTACAACTGAATTACCACCTTATGTATTGAATTGACAACAGAGTTAACCAGAAAATCACATCTTTATTTAAATACTTCCTCCTCCTTTGACTCTTTGTGAGTATTATCATTACTATTCTTATTCATACTGAAATGCTTGAAAGCAGGGAATTGAACGTCTGCCAAATGTTGCTTTAAATGATGAGCAGTATAATTTGACACAAAACAGTGTCTATTCTTTTTGCAGAAAATGCAACCACAGCCATTTCGAATATTGCACTCTGTAGAATTTATAAAGGCATCACCCAAGTTTGAACTCTTAACTTTCGACCATAATCCCCCAGGCCACATCTTTTCGCAAGGAAAGCGAAAACACAGTTTAGTTCTCAAATCGGTACAGAAAACCAGCTCTTTTGATGCCTGACGAGTTTACAAAGTAACATTTACTGTTTGTAATTTACCAAACCCCTGGAGACCCACGCCCTTTTTCCATTCCAGCAGCTTGAATCAACAAGGGTGGATCCTGTACAGGACGCCCTCAAAAGAAACAATGTTTCACCATGTTACACATTTGGCCACTGAAGGCTGCAACAAAATGAACAGTCGTTTTCCTCCATTTTAGTTACACGTGGCTACCGGCTGCAACAATTAATCAAGGCAAATAAGCAACAGTGCGCCTGTCGATCATCTAAACAGCTTGATAGAATCATCCATTACTGTTTAAACCGAATTAGAATAACAGAACCTCAGCCAAAATTGGCTTATGGGCTGCTCCTATTTACAGCATGTTGGTGTATTTTTTTCTATGTTGTTACTACTTGCCCAAGGGAACAGGTTTGTGGGAAATGCAGTGTACTTCAAATGTGGTATTCAGTAAAAGGAAAAGAGACTATAAAAGGGCCCACCTGTTGTAATACAAGTATGCACTGTAACGCTGTACTACTTCCTTATGTTGTCATTTGTAAACAATTTAACACATCGTTAGTATCAGTTTAAAACCTAAATACAGCTATCAGCAACTGAAAGGCGACCTGCTACAGCACAGAATAGGACAGGCATCTCCAACCTTTTCTATAAGGAGAACTACTTCTGAATGATGAAAATAGTCCCGAGCTACTGATGACTTTGACAATTGTTGCAGTAGGAAGCACATTAGAGCCAATTACAGTAATGTGCGCACTTTGTAGGATTGCTAGTACTGCCCACCCAGATGTATGTCACAATATTAGATTAATTTTTTCAAGGTAAATAGATGTGGAGTTAAGAACAAGCATAAAATTATACTTATCTTTGTATCCTTAACGTCATGAAATTGCATTTTAGTCGGGATCTTTTTTGGACAATACTTACATTTTAATTTTATAACAGAACGCCAACCACCTTGACACATGGTGGTGTGGAGTGCAAAAAAACGATGGATTTAGGCCCAGATCCTTGTACTGGGGTGAATGTATGACATTGTTCTACATTCTGTCCATCAACTGTGTTTTTTGCAATTTTCACCCCGAGTGGGCTGGGTATGCTCAGACGTGAGTCCCAGGCTCTCCACACCACTGGAGTCAAGCTATCCAGGCTGATGAAGGCTGATAGCCAGAAACCGGTCCTTGGATGCTTGATTCCGGTCTGGGAAAGACATGGCTTGGTAGTTCGGACTGGACTGTTCCCATGAGGCACAGGGTCAGAGCTGATTTGCCTATAGCCAGTGTCTAACCCAGGGTGGTGTGGAGTACAAAAAAATGATGGATTTAGGCCCAGATCCTTGTACTGGGGTGAATGTATGACCTTGTTCTACATTCTGTCCATCAACTGTGTTTTTTGCACCTTGACACATGACAGCAGTGCCAGGAAAAGTAACATTTAATCGTAATAAAACGTGTTCACATGACCAATGACATAACAGTCACAACTGTAAGTGTCCACTGGCACACAGGAAATTCAGCAAGCTGTAACTTGGGATGAACTATCATTCAAAGAGCAGTTTTCAATATGTTTTGGATTTTCAGTAATTTTTTTCTCAAACATTAGCATATCAATTTCGCCTATTCCACGATTTTGTATCAAATATGTAATTTTTTGGGGGTTTGACACACTCAAAGAAAGCATTGTTTTTTCATGCAAAGTGACCTTATTCAACATGGCTAGGGTAGTCCCTCTGAATTTAGTACTATTTTGAGCTGCATCTCAGGAAGCTACTTCCAGGGTACTGGCATGCTACCGGTAGCTCCCGAACTACATGTTGGAGACCTCTTGTGTAGGACATGGCGTTGTGAGGCAACACAAGCGGAGTGTTTGTAGTAACTTTTGAACTATACAAGTGAACATTTTTTTAAAAGAAATCTACAATTCATGCGCCAGACGATGCATAATGTGTCAAACAGGTTAATCCATAATTCTGTGTTCAACACAGCGGCCACGATGTGGGCATTTCCAGTGGCCCTGGCTAAACTTATTTACAGTAATGCTGACGCTCCTACTGCCCACCGCCATGCAGTGAAACTACTAATGCGAAGAATGTTAATAATGTTTAAAACCATGGAGCAATTATGAGCCTCTTAAAATTATAGGTAGCTACACTCTCGATGCTGATTGGAGTCTTTAAACAAATAGCTCTCCATCGAGCCTCATTAAGACACTTGCTGTCTTCGACTCTGGAGAGAGGTAGGACTCTTATTTATAAGGACTCTGAATCAGTACAGAACCAGGCTACATGTGAGGGCCTGTCCTGATTTTCTTCATGCTGTCATCCATCACAGCTGCAAATGAGATTGAAAGGCTTAGTGACAGCATGGGGAGTAAATCAAGTGACATTTGTTTTATATTTTCTATAAATAAATCTACAGAAACAGCCTTATTTGTGTGTATAAACGTCAAAATAAAAATTAAACCGGGGAGCCCTATGTATAAAATATCATGTTTTCAAATAAATTCTGCTTGTGGGGCTCTGGAATTTGATGGTATACATTACTAGTGACATGTGAAGGGCTGTATGTGGCAGTTTAAAAATACACCTTGGTTTCATGGAAAGGGTGAGATATGAGCCAAAGGGTGAGATATGAGCCTTTGTTTTAGTAATATTGCAATGTGAGCCAGCCCCCCCCCCCCCGTGTAAAAATCTACAAACAATGCTTTTTCGCTTCTGCATCCGGCAAAATATTCAAAGAATAACATTACTGTTCTACTCGAATATCTACGGGACGAATAATTAGTTAAATAAATATTTCCTGTAAGCCCAAAAGCTAAAATTTACTTTCTTATCTTCAGGTCTAACGGTCAAAATGGCAAACGTTTCCTTCAAAAAAGTAATAGACCCAAATAATCAAAGGAGCTTCAGATGGAGGTGCCACCAGCTTTCTTCCCTAAGTTGTACAAAGAGCTTATTAAAAATTTTATTATTGAAGAGGCATTCTTCCCTGTGTATCCTACCACTTGCCTGGAGAGAGAAGGCAGCCTTGATCACACTGTTTAGGTGTCTCATTCCTTCTCCTGCCTGCCTCTCTCTGGTCTGCCTTCTATATCGGTCTGGAAGAAGCAGGGTTGGGGAATGACTTTGTCTATTTATGACATTTGGTAGGCTGCCTTTTTGAAGTGTCAAGCTCACTTCTACTTTAAATAGTAACCCCACCCATAATTTTTGTGCGTTTACTGTCATAGAGGCCTACTCACTTTCTCACCCTGGGGTCCCTTTTTGACTCTCAATTTGGATATCTGGGAGGCATATGCATGACTGTGGGCCATGAGGCAGGCTTTCTTTCCCTCCTATACGAGCTGATGCCATGTGCGCAGAACTGACATGATCTACAATGTTCCTGAAGTATAGAGGCCCCAGGTACGTTGGCCGTGGGTGCCATGACTGCCAACAGAACACACAGTCTGCCTTTGCTCAGAAGAACTTGGATTTAGGACAGGAGACGCTTGAAGCAAGGAAGGTATTATTATTTTCCTGTTAAAGCCTAAAGCATATGAAGGAGATATCAAAGGGGTGTTCCTGGTCTCAGCTCTGTTCACCCAGTCTAGAATTAAGCATCTAATAACTGTGTAACCTTTGTAACGATGTAACCTGCAACTATGGTCTGATACTCATGTAAAGCGCTCTGATACCCCCGGGTCTAGCCAGCGCTATATAAAACCTTTAAAATAAAATACAATTTCTGCAATTCCAACATCCACACGGTAGTGAAGTTGTCAAGTAAAATCAACACCCTCTTGTTGGTTGTGTTGTTCTTCCCTTCATCCATAAAATAATTGTTTCCAGTCCTTACAAGCAGTATCTCAGAACCCTTGACCGAATCCCTACTTGACCAAAGTCCTGGTCCTCATGAAACATATGCCTTTCCGATTAACAGTGCTAGCCAACTAATAACACCCGTGAAACCACCAGTCCCTCAGCAGAACCCCAGAAAGGGAGTTGAAAAGACCACTAAAGTAGCACTTGGTTCTCTTGTACTTTTAATTGCAGGATCCTTATTGAATGTGACGCTGTGATTTTACATTGAGGTTATGAGATGTTTAGAGCTTTGTTAGATGTAACTTCATCAGTTTTTTTAATTAAAGTCTTGGTACATTCTCATTAACTGTGTTTGTAAAGTGTTGTGTTCATGAGTATAATCTTATGTGTTTGTTTCCTCTAGAGAATAAATTAATGATATTCATGGCAGACCAGAAGGCTCCCTACTTCAAACCGAAAGTCCAACTGACATTAGAGTAAGTGTTTGTGATTTGTGTTTCTAGTACAGGTGTTATAATTTACATTGTGTGCATATTAGTTAAATATTAGCTCATTTGTGTAATATGAGTTGTTGTTTCGAGATGTTTTTATCAACCCAGAAATATGTTTAGAATTTGGTATAGAATTCATAGTGGCTGAGTCACATACATAATTTTGGACAGTTATACTGTGAATACTGTGTTATAATAATGAAAAACATGTAATTATTTGTATCACAGCCATATTGTTTTAATCTGTAGGAGACAGATGTGTTCCTCCATTGCGTCGTACCAGATAATTTTACCACCCTCCGTAAGAAATTATTTCAGATTTAAAATAAAGCTCAGATTAGTGCAGGGCCGGTTTGGATATTCTGCCACTCTGGCATTTCCCCAGTAGAAGGAAAATAGGGGGCTTCATTATTGGTATGATTGGCCCTTATGGCCCAGCCAATTTGTTTGGCGTTGTCCATGGGACTGTCACTGTGACACCAACTGTGAGTCCTTTTGACTTTTAATAATATAGCAATAATTCGGCACAACCTTCTCAAGGATATGGAATTTAACCCCTCCCATGCTCGTGATGGAACCGTTCCGTCACGAGCCTCGGGTGGGCTGTGCTGGTGACGGAACGGTTCCGTCACGGCCCGCTCGCCGCGCGAATTCCGCACCTGCGCTGAAGGTTCTATTAGGCGGGCGGGGCCGTGACGAAACCGTTCCGTCATAAGCACAGCTCGCCCGCGGGCCGTGACTGAGCGGTTCCGTCAAGAGCAATGGACCGCCGCGCGGCCCCGCCTCCCCCTTAGCGCTGCGGCGGAATAGCCGCCGCAGCGAAGGGGTTAATGCCACCCGATCTTTCACTTTTTTTTTCTATTCTTGTATCACTGATCTGTTAGAGATTCAGTTCAGTAGTTGATCTATTTGCTGTTACAATAACAAAAAAATAAAAATAATGTGAGTGACTTTTATTGACGCATTACCTTTTTATATGAATCAGTCTAAGGTGCTGTTACTTTTCTTGATGCTTAAAGTTGGGGCAAAGTAAAAAGTTAAACTTAAGTCTCTGAATTGGATCATACTCCAAAGTCGGAAAGAGATGGCAGAAGCATTGTATTGTATCAACAAATTATATATATATATATATATATATATATATATATATATATATATATATATATATATATATATATATATATACATACATACATACATACATACATACATACATACATCTGCTCCTATGTTAAACAAAGCAAACACAGAGAGATGATGGACGGAGCGCTGAAACGTTTCAGGCACTCACCCCAGTCACAGATCTGGGTTAAATCCATCATCGTTCTTTAGCTCACTTCGCCACCCCAGTTCAGACACAGCTATAAGCAAATCAGTCTTGACCCTGTGCCTCATGGGAACAGGCCAGACTGAACTGCCAAGCCATGTCTTACTTGGACCAGAAACAAGCATCCTGGGACCAGTTTTGGGCTAACAGCCCTCATCAGCCAGGCTAGCTTGAATACTGTGGCAAAGTGAGCAAGGGACCCACGTCTGGGCATACCCTGTCAACTTGGGGCTAACAAAGCAAACACAAGGAGATGATAGACGGAGCGCTGAATCTTTTCAGACACTCACCCCCAGTCCCAGATCTGCGTTGAATCCATCATCGTTCTTTAGCTCACTTCGCAATTTGTTTGCTGTAACACTTTTTGCCCTAAGTGTAATGGGTATGCCCAGACGTGGGTCCCTTACTTACTATGCCACTGGATTCAAGCACGCCTGGCTGAAGAAGGGTGACATACCCTGAAACCCGTCCCAGGATGCTTGTTTCCGGTCAACGAAGGACCTGGCCTAGCAGTTCGGCCTGACCTGTTCCCATGGGGCACAGGGTCAAGACTGATTTGCATATGGCTGGGTCCAAACTTGGGTGGCGTAGTGGTCAAAAGAACGATGGATTCAACTCAGAACTTTTGACTGGGGGAGAATGTTTGCCATGTCAGCATTCCGACCATCATTTGTTTGCTGTAACACTTATGTTAAACAGGCACTTGCGAAATTGTGAATATCGCCTTCTCAAAAGAAAAGGCATTCCAGGGTCCCAGACTTGGCTGCCCAATCGTAATATGACATTGATTTGTAGATTTTGAGATAATTGAAAAAGAAAGCAGGGCAAGAAAAGCCCAGGTTTTATTCGTTTTACTCTAGGTGGAAATTAACAAAATTGATCTTTCGAAGGGAGTTAAATTAGCAATGACCCTGGAGCCACTGGCTGCTATTTATAGATCAATCTCTGATCTTTACGTCTACAAGTAGCCTGGCATGCCCCTTAGTATACTGGATTTTGTAGGCGGGCTTTAAAAAATGAACAAATTGCCAATTGACCAACAGCTCGAGCAACTGAATAAAGTTACCAGATCCACAAGGCGTCCCCTTGAAACTGTAAAATAAATATTTAAGCCACAGTTTTTTTTTAATTAGTCAAAATTATTCCATACTTTGACTGGTATTTGACTGGCTCTGTCCCCATCCCAGTCGGCTTTTTCAGAGGTGGCCTACATGTGACTGAATCAAAACCCATCCCAGTAGGGGCGAGGAGGCCATGTTGGTCCTTCTCGACCTATCCGCCGCTTTTGACACGGTTTCACACAAGATTCTTTTGGATCGTCTGAGGCAAGCTGGAATTGGTGGCAATGTACTGTCCTGGATTGAGTCATTCCTTATGGGAAGATCTCAGAAGGTGGTCCTCAGGCCTTTTAGATCAGAGGGTAAACCCCTTCTTTGTGGCGTCCCGCAGGGCTCTTCCCTGAGCCCTCTATTCTTTAATGTGTATCTTGCACCTTTAGCTGGAGTGGTGGAGTCTTGTGGGGTCAGAGTGATCTCTTACGCTGATGATACTCAGCTGGTGTTCTCTTTTAGAGATCACTCTGACTCCACCTTTGCCAACTTCCGTCACTGTTTGGACAATATATGTGCCTGGATGACCACCAACCATCTTAGGCTTAATACCGATAAGACAGAGGTCTTATTTTTCAACCAGAAAACTCTGTTGTCCCCTAGTCTGTGGTGGCCCACAGTGCTTAACCCCCCGCCCATTCCTGTTCAATCAGCACGCAACCTTGGCTTTCAGTTTGATGATTCTCTCTCCTGTAAAGCCCAAATTAATACGGTCACTGCAGCTTGTTTTGCGAAACTTCGCATGATTAAAAAGATCTTTCCATACCTCCCCTTAGATGCCCGCAGAACCATCACTCAGGCTCTTATTACCTCGCACCTGGATTACGCCAACAGCTTGTACGCCGGTGCCCCCCAATATCTGATTGATCGACTTCAGATTGTGCAGAATGCGGCGGCAAGACTGATTGGTAACATCCCTTATTGGCAGTCGGTTGCTTCCTATCGCAAAAGACTACACTGGCTTCCCATTGCAAGCCGCATTCAATTCAAGATCCTTACCCTCGCCTTTCGTGCTGTGGTTGGCCTCGGTCCAGGATACTTGAAAAAGCGAGTGGTGGTATCCCAATCAGTCAGATCGCTGAGATCTAATAGTCTACGCCTCCTGATTGTGCCACGCTTCCGACGATCCAGAATGGGTGGCAGAGGGTTTGGCGTAATGACTGCCAAACTCTGGAATAGCCTACCATCTGACCTTAGATTCTGCCCGTCTGAACCCCTCTTCCGCAGTAAATTAAAAACGTGGCTGTTCTCTAGGTCTTGAACTTAGGCCTGAACTTAGTCTTGATCCTTTTCCGTATTTCTGAGCTTTCTGTCTTAGCGCCAGGACACCCCTTCGGGGGTAGCCGTGCGCTGTATAAGCTACTTAAATAAATAAATAAGTAGCCGTTCGAGATAAATGCATAATGCAACTCTGACACTTAACCAACCCTTTCGGCCACTCAGAAATTCTGTTGGTGTGTTAGTGACTGTTCCTCACTCCTAACACCTGATTTGAGATATGCTCAGCTCCAAGTCAGTCTGTCTTTCTGAGATGATCCTAACACACTGCAGTACTGGCAACTTACCCCATTTAATGTAAGACCTTCAGTCTGGGTTTTTTAGCCAGTTCCACTCTGCCTTTTGCTTTTTCCGTTAGAATAGTGGAATCCAATCACTGCATGAGAAGGACAGTTAGTACCCCAGAAACTGGCCCTATTTATGTCACTTAACATGGGCCATTTTGAAGACATGAGACTGGCTGCTCACCATCCCTTTCATCTTTTAGTAGGCAGACAGTCCTACATACAAGAAATTGCAAATCATGTTATCGGCAATAAAAGCTAGATCAGGATTTCCTAAACAAATGCATACATTATTAACTTGAGCACCAATGGCCACTTATTTCCATGCCTTTTTTCAGTTCCTTATTTTTTAATTTTTTATTGAGAGTTCATAGGCTTAACAACATACAATAATGTTCTATATAAATACATATTTCAGAATAGTGGAAAAGGAAGGAGTTGATTTGAGTCCAAGATACAAAATATTACAGTAATATAAATATACATTTCAAAATACTCAGTAGTGCAATCATGAAACTCCCATAAATACAGAAAAGATCCTGGTGAGTTAAAGTGCAAAGTGCTAAATCAGAGTGTATATTTACATATACACCCTATCCCTCTATACCAAATGTAACAAAAGTACAGATTTAAAAAAAAAAGCAACTTGAACTAAAGTGCAGAGTGTTATATCCGAACAGATATAAATACATATATTTTATCCTTTTATATCCACTACTAGATATTATCTTATATTTCAAACACACTCCAATATTTTTCATACTTTCTTACTGCTCCTGATCTTATTGCGTATTTCTTTTCCAATTCTTGTATTCTGGACAATTTTGATCTCCATGCATTAAAGGTAGGTACCTCCTCTGTTCTCCACAATTGCAGGATTAAAGATCTTGCTATTAAAGCTGCAATAAACAAGCCTTCCTCGTGTAAAGAGAGGTTGCAGGAGAGCAACCCAAAACTGCAGTGGATTTATCGAGTGAGATGAGGGGATCAATTATAATTTTAAGATATTTCTCGATCTCCTCCCAGAAGCTCTGGATTTTTGGGCACTCCCAAATGATATGTGTCCAAGTTCCTTTTTCTGCACAGCGGAAACATTTGTCTTCAATTTGCGGGTATATGTTATGAAGAAACAAGGGTGTTTAAAGTTTGCTCCTCTAAAAACAACTACATTGAGTTTATTAAGCCTATTCCAGGTTGGTTTAAGAATCTGTATACCTTCCCTTTTCTTCCATCTATCCCTAGCTTTTTAGTGAAAGTGATTTATTGTCATCAAAGATTTTAATCCAGTTACAAATTTTTCGTTGTTTGGGGGAATTAAGTGCTTCACTAATAATAGTTTTATCACACAAGCTTTCCATATCTAATTTTTCCAATATGGATTTCAATCTAAAGAATGACAATCTTAAGATTGTGCTTGGATGTTGAAGCCCTGTTTCAATCTCCACGCAATCTCCACCCAGGTTTTCCAACCGTTCCCCTTGGTGAAATCCTGGATCTGGATATAACCGTTTTCTTCCCACAGTCTTAGTATATTGTCCTCTAACAAAGCTATTTCCCCCATGTATATGTTCGAAAGCCTAGTTGACATATTGATTCGTAAAATATCGTAATGTGTTAAAAGCTAAGTTTTTTGTTTAAGTAAGGTCTTATAGCACACCTTTTTCTGGTACTTAGTAACTCTTGTAGGATCTATTATGTTATATTTCCTTAGAATCTTTTCCATAAAGAAGTTACCTGCCTCTTGAGGATCTAAAAAAAAATAATCTAAAACTGTGTTGTGCAAATGTCGCATAATAATAATTTCTGATATTTGGAAGAGATAGTCCTCCATCAGCAACAGGACAGTTTAAAGTGCTAAGTGCCAATCTTGCTATCTTGTTCGTCCATAAGAAAGAGAACATACTGCCTATTTCTTTAAACAAAAAGGTCTGTATTGCACAAGGAGCAGCACTAAAAAGAAAATTGAACAACGGGAGAATAGACATTCGAATTAGCGCAACTCGTCCTATTATTGATAACGACAACTGATTCCATCGTGTTAACTAAGAGTGTATCTTTTTCGAGAGTGCATAGCTGCCAAGGTTTCAGATTGCCATGTGTGACATTTTCATAATTTCAGTGTTCTAATGAGTGACATTTCAATGAGTATGAGTGACACTTTCTTGAGATCAAAATGAAGCAATGAAGACGAGGAAAAAATAAATATCACAAATTATAACCATTTCCGCAACAAGAAACTCTATATTAGCATTAGCAACTCATCTAGCTTTGGAGCTACATGTCACTCTGGCTCTTACTCTTCGCAAGGCGAACCGGCAGCAACAGGCAGGCCATGGCCGCAATGACTGAGTTGTGAGTACATCTTTTAATGATTTATTGTTCACTGTCTATATTTTAAAATTCTGTTTTTATTAACAACATAAAACAGGGCAGTGGTCATCACATTCCAAATACATCTTAATCACATGTGCGTCGTGGGAGAACACAAATCGTACCGAGCTTTAAATTTTTAGAGTGTATACGGCAGGACATCCGAGTTTTATTTACATTCCGAGCGGCTCGTCCAACGGGACAGTTTTGGGGGGCTCACATATGTTGCCTCTATACTCGTTCCATTTGGACCAAACTTGAATCCATTTCCGTGGGCATCCAAGCGCCACGTAAACTGTTTTCTCCTGGAGCATGCACCAGTCCATATCGGTCTTCCAGGAGCTTAGTTTCGGTGATTCCTTAACCCCCCACATCTGTGCTATGTTGCGTTTTGCAATTACACATCCTAGCGTCGCCCATATCCTCCCACGGGGTGGCATGTCCGTGGGTTCCCAGATGTTTAAGAGGCACCTCTTCGCTTCTGATCTCAACTCCACCCCCCACACCTCCTGCATACAGCGGGTCACCCTGTTCCAGTAATTACATACCACGGGGCATTCCCATAGGGTATGAAAGAAAGTCCCCAGCTCTCCGCACCACCTCCTACAGCACCCATCCACGCTACGACCCATCCTTTGTAGTCTGGTCTCAGAGAGGTACACTCGGTGGAGAATTTTAAGTTGAATCAGTCGGAGTCTAGCTGAAATGGCTACTTCCTATGGGGAGGCCAGTGCACCCCTCCACTCTTCCTCGTCAATTTCCAACCCGTCAGCCTCCCATTTCCTTTTAAGTAGCAGTAGCTGGTCTGGGGAGTTGTTGATGAGTTTCTTGTATGTGAGTGAGATGGCGTGGTCAGGGAGGTGGCCGTCTAGGAGTCTGTCCTCCAGTGGGGAAGATTCCGGGGATGGGTCCCTGGAGAGATGTTAGTCTGAAGTGAGTGTCTGACCTGCAAGTATCTAAAGTGTTCTGTGTGTGCTAGTTCGTATGTTTGTTGGAGTGAGGCAAAGGACACCACCCTGTCCGGGCCCCACAGATCTTTGATGCGAGAAATTCCAATGAGGTCCCAGTTACGGAACCCCTTGGTGCGACCCAGAGTGCCCAGCTTCTCCGACACCCACAATGGGGTTGCCATTGTCAGGGTATTGGCCCATCCCATTATGCGCTGCACAATGTGCTATAGCTGGACCGAGTGCTTTGTTGGTCCCGTGAGTGGGTACCTGCCAGTCCTGGAGTAGAGCGCCGCCTCAAAGTTACCACCAGGCAGTAGCCACCGGTCCATTCCATACCCAGGATCGTTCCCTTCGCAATAGTGCCCTGGTTGATTGCCGAAAGGTGTGCAGCCCAGTAATACTTCCGGATGTCAGGGAGTGCTATGCCTCCCTCGTACCAGCCCAGTGTCAGTTTTTGAAGGGATATGTGCGGCGTCCCTGCCCACAGAAGTTCTCTTTGTGTGGCTTCAACGGACGCAAAGTATGTTTTCGGGACCAGATCCGGGTAGTTTTGAAGGGCATATATGAATCTGGGCAGGGCCATTGTTGGACCTGGGGTCACCAGTCCACATGGGGGTAGCTTGGCACAGAGCAGATAAGGCTAACTCCTAGGCATCTTGTGTTGTGTTTGCATCTCACTCACAGTACCTCAGTGTTCCAACCACTAAAATAAATGACACCACACCTGTTAAGAAAAATACCGGTTCCTTTCATAAAAGCTCTGTAATTTATCTTTCACTTTTAGCAGTTTTCAAATTCAACACAGTACATTGTTTATACAATTAGTAGATTCCACACAACCTTAAGTACATTAATTGTTGCTTTTTGTCTTCTCCTGCAAAAAGAGTTACAATGGGAACTTCTGCCCCCTCTTTGGACCTTTAACACAGTGTACCAACAGGATCAGTTCCTTCTGGATTGAAATTAAATAGGGCCTTACCCTCAGGGTCACAGAGATAATAATAGTTAGAGGTTGCGGCTACTCGTTACACCTCTCCACAACTTCTACTCTGGTACATTTACTCCCTACATCCAAATCACTAGATAGAAACAAGCAGGTTTAGTTATTTGGTACATTTAGTTCGTTAGCTTCTTCTATAGTACCCTTATTTGGTTGGTTTCCCACAGTAATTCCACTGGCCTAGGCAGAACAGAGTAAACACAGGCCCCCTCTCCCTTTTGAGAGTTTTTACCTCTGATCAAACTTCACTGTTCCGTTTCCGCTCTATTGGGTTCTATGAGGTGCTTGGTAGATTCTCGCCCCTGTCCCAGGACAGTCTCCACCCAGAAGAGGAACACCCTAGATCAGCCAGTTCAGCCAGAGAGGCACGCCGATTGAATTAAGTTCAGCCGGTTTGGTGTAATGTCCGCCGGTGCGTTACTCCATCTAGGCCCAAGAAACTGACACCATTGCAGGCTGGTTGACGATCCTCCCCGCCCACCAACTCAGTGCCTAGCTTACTTTGTTCTAACAGGGACTCAGGCAGTTTCTACGCTTGTCCACTCGGGTCTCAGACAGAAGACAGTCTCTTTCTTGTTCTCGGCACCTCCGACAGCTGGTCACCAGACACGCTTGCCAATGCTTCCGCTTCTCCTCCCACGACGGCTTTCCTCAGCGGAGTCTCCGCCCAGGCCCGACCTCCTCCGGCAGCTCTCCTCCCCTCCTCCCCTTCTCCCACGTAACCACGTACTTGTCAGGAAGAAGACGCCTCAGCCTCTGCCTTCACCACGGAGAGCTCCCGTCTCCAAGGCTCACCCCAGGCAACGATGTCGACAACTCGCCAACCACCTCAGTCGACTCGCTCTCTCCAGCCCTCGCCTCGCTCTTGCAGCGGGGTACTCACGTCACAGGCCCTCACTCCAGGATGAATCAACGGCGGTCCGCCGGTCACCTCAGCACACTCCGGGTGAGTTCCGCCTTAGGTTCTGTTAAATACTTTACTCCGCTCCACAATGTAGAACTTCTCTCCTCCGGTCAAGGGTGCTTCAGGTTTTGCGACAGTTACTAGACGCCCCTTCCACTTGACTACCTGACAATCGCCCACAACTTAAGAAGGGCAATGCAGGGTCGTCTGACCAGAAGTTCTTCTTAGGTCGTCGGACATCCACAACCAAATCACTCCAGGGTTTGGTCCACAGGCAGGGGGACACGTCAGTAGGTTAGAGCAGCCGGCCCAAGGGACAGTCAATCCCCAACCAATGCGTCTACCTCCCCACACTATAGCCTCACTCCTTGTCAATTCCTAACCAGCCTTCTGGTCACTCCAAACTCCACTAAAATGGCCGCCCTGGTTATGGCCTTATATAGCCTAGGCTCTGGCTACCAGAACCAGCCAGAAGGTTCTGGAATCACCCCCATGCAATCCTATGGCCTCAACTCCTGAGGTAAAGATTATGGCAGTCACAAGCCACCATTTTGTGATTCTGTAACCGACATTGTGATGAGGGAAATTAGGCCTAACTAAGAAAAATACTCAAAGGGACAGAGCAGCACCTAACCCCTCCTGGACACACCAAAAACTTCCAGTGGACATAAAAAAATGACAAGGGTTAGGAGGCAGAAAGGGGACAAAATAAATAATTATTAGAAGGGACCACCCAAAGGGCTGACAGGTCTAACAGCCATCATTTTGAAAAGCGCCGCCCTTCCCAAGAGGGACAGCGGGAGCTTGCGCCAGGAGGCAGCGTCTCTTTTGAATCGCTGCAGGGGCGGTAAGAGATTCCGCTCGTATCGCGTGGCCTTCTCCTTGGAGATAAAGATTTCCAGGTACCGGAACCCATCCGTTGCCAACTTGATCGGGCAGTTTCGGGGGGCTGTCGGAGGATCTCCCTGTAGTACATATATTAGGGACTTGTCCCAGTTGATACAGTATCCTGAGTTTCTCCCAAAGTTAGCAAAGATGTCCATGGCTACAATAAGGGACTTACGGGGTCTAGTGAGGTATAGGAGGATATCATCCGCATAAAGCGAAATCCTATCCTCCCATCCGTCAGTCCAGCGGATTCCCTTCAGGGAGAGATCCTGTCTGATCCTTGCAGCCAGGGGTTCCAGCGAGAGAGCAAAGAGCAGGGGCGTGAGTGGGCATCCCTGCCGCGTCCCTCTTCCGAGAGTAAACACCTCAGAGGATTTGTTGTTGGCCGAGACCTGGGCCAGGGGTTCAGTGTAGAGGAGACGTATCCAGCTGATGAAGCTGGGCCCGAAGCCCAGCTTTCGGAGGACTGCCATCATATAGGGCCACTCTAGCGTGTCTAACGCCATTGCGGCATCCAGAGACACCACAACCGCTTCCTCGCGGAGAGTGTGGCATCGCCCCAGCACTCCATGGAGTCGCCGTAGGTTGAGTGCCGTGTTTCGGTGGGGCATAAAGCCCGACTGATCCGGGTGGACCAGTGTGGGCAGGACAGGTTTAAGTCTGTTAGCAAGGACCTTAGCTAATATTTTGGGCTCTGCGTTCAGTAATGATATAGGCCTATACGAGGCACAGGAATCCCTTGGCTTCCCTTCTTTGGGAATAGACACTATTGTAGCTATACCCTGGTCTCGTGGCAGGATACCCCTCTCCCTGCTCTCTTCGAACATTCATTTTAATTATGGACTAAGGCCATCTGGTTTAAGCTTGTACAGCCCGATCGGCAGGCCGTTTGGCCCGAGAGCCTTTCCCAGCCAGAGGTGCCTAATGGCCTGGCTCAGCTCTTCTGTGGTTATAGGCAACTCCAGGGTTTCCCGCTCGCCGTCTGATAGGGTGGGCATATGGATGTCCGTCAACAGGGAAACCGAGTCCTCCTCTGGCCTGTCTGAGCCTCTACTGTAAACCCTTTGATAGTGTGACGTGAATTCCTTGACTATTGCACGGGGTTCCGTGATGACAGCTCCTGATTCACCCCGAAGCTCCGCCACCACTCTCTGAGCCTGTTGTTTTTTATCTAACCAGGCTATGAGCTTGCCCGCTTTGTCCCCTTGGTCGTAAATCCTACCCTCCCTGTCTCTAGCTATAGTCTTGGCAGCGTCCGTGGCTAATGCCTTGTACTCTGCCGCCTTGAGCTGCATCTGGTGGACTGCCACCGGGTCGCCCCCTCCCTGAGCTGCTTTTTCAAGCACGAGGAGGTCCTTCTCCATGTCGACCATTTGTGCCTCCCGGTCCCTTCGGCGGCCAGCGATCACTGAGAGCGCCTCCCCTCTGAGTACAGTCTTGAAGGCCTCCCATAGTATAGTTGAGGACTCTACCGTCCCTTCGTTTGTCTCATAGTAACGTTCGATCGAGAGGATCAGTTTCTTCCTCACCTCTTCGCTGCGAAGGTGCCAAGCATTAATTGGCGCCACGCAACCCTCTTGTCGATCCCCCATTATAATGTGGGCCAGCAACGGTGAGTGGTCTGAGACACCCCTTGCAAGGTGTGTGATCTGATGGATAGTAGTGCCCTGTTGCATAGGTGCTAAAAGGTAGTCAATACAAGAAAAAGAACGGTGGGGGCCTGAAAAGAAGGTAAATTGTGTGTCTGTGGGGTGTCGGAGTCACCAGAGATCTGTGAGCCCAAATGCCTCGATGAAGTCAGCTAACCACTTGTGACCCACTGGTAGGTCCCTAGGGGGGTGTCTGTCCAGAACCCCGGAGACTACTGCATTGAAGTTGCCCCCCCCCCCGAAGGTGCCCCTCCGGGAGAGAGAGGAGCATCTTTCCCAGGCGGGATGTAGGTTGTGACCAGGTTTAACCTGCGACCCTCCCATGTCCCCGAGATGGCCGCATAGTGTCCTAAAGGGTCTGAATCCGTGCAGTCGACAATCAGGGGGAAGTTACGATGGAGCAAGATGCCCACCCCCCGAGATCCGGAGGTGAAGCCAGCATGGACTGCCAATGAGTACCCCCAACGGTTGAGCGCGTGGCATGTGTTCCCCAGCAGATGCGTCTCCTGTAGGAGCACCACATCAGGAAGATGTTGTTTAGTAAGTTGTAGCACAATGGTCCTTTTAAATTTGTCCCCCAGCCCGTTGACGTTCCAGCTCAGGATCTTAAAGCTTTTATCCCACTTCATTGCAATACACACTTTCCATTAGGGGAGCAACCTTGCCCTTCCCAGCATCTTGCACATGTGTGACCATGTTGAACAGGTCCCTCTTCCTCCCACCACCCCCAACCCTACATTCCCCCCCACACTCCTCCTCCCCCAGCAACAGTCCCTCAATGCTCCCCATGCAGAGAATTGAAACTTCCCCCCAACAACTGTCCCCCCCCACCCTGCTCCCTGCTCCGTAGGTTTCAAACTACCCACAACCCCAATTAGCAGAGCGCCATTCGCCCAAACCCAACCCGGCAGTGAGGAAGCCTCCCCCTCCCGCGTAAACTCCTGAAGGGGTAAAAGTGCGCCGGCTCCAACCACAGCCGCCACTCGCATCCGCCCCCCAAGCTGCATACCTTTATTGTGTCTAACACACACACTGACAGTTTGTGTAAATCCCAGTCCTGAAAGTGTTAACACACCAAGAGTGTCTTGTAGTTATAACCCCCAAACACTCAAGTTATACATTACAGTTCGGTAGTGTCCGCAGTCGATGCTCAACCTCCTCAGCGATCGTCGGTTTTCCGGAGAGATCAGTCTTTGGGGCTAGTTGATCTGGAACGCCATGACCGCTGACTCCAGGCATCCGCTTCCGACCCCCCCGCCGTGGACCCCAGAGAGGCTGCCCGAGCGTCCCTCCAGTCTCCATTATCCGGTCGTCCCTGCTCTCGTGGCCCTTCATTATCCAACCAGTTCTGCACTTCTGAGGGCGAGGTGAAAAACAAGAATTTACCTCCTGCGATGATCTTAAGCTTGGCCGGAAAGAACATCATGTATTTTATCCCCTTTTCCCGGAGGGCCGCCTTCACGCCTGTGAATGAGCGTCTCTCACGCTGGACTTGTAATGTGACGTCCGGGAAGAAATGGATCTTAGCTCCTTCGTGTCTTAGGTCCCCACGTTGCCTTGCCGCTGCAGGATGGCATCACGGTCCCTATAATTGAGGATTTTCGCTATAATAGTCCTGGGCGGCGCCCCTGGCTTGGGCTTAGGGACCGGCGCTCGGTGGGCCCACTCCACCGTGAAGATGTTGGACAGGCGTTTTGGCTTCAGGTGGGTCAGGATGAGGTCTTCCAGAAACAGCT
Organism: Lissotriton helveticus; assembly: GCF_964261635.1. Lineage (NCBI taxonomy): Eukaryota > Metazoa > Chordata > Amphibia > Caudata > Salamandridae > Lissotriton > Lissotriton helveticus. The sequence goes on along the minus strand of NC_136073.1, from coordinate 364,892,664 downwards.
CAACACTGGGCCCCTCCATTTCCTCTGGCACCCCCACCACGCTTACGTTACTGCGTCGGGCCCTCCCTTCCTGGTCCTCGAGCCGCAGGGCCATTTCACGGTGTTGGTGGACCAGTTCGTTAACTGGCTGTTCCAACGCTTTCGAGGAGGTGTGGAGCGCCTGGATCGCAGCTTCATTGGTTTTGGACCTTTCCCTAGTCTTGCCGAGGTCTGTCCTGAGAAGGTTCACTTCTATGGAGATTTTATCCATTTTTGTTTCCAGGTTGGTGCCCAGAGTTTGAATCGCCGTCATGATCGAGCTCAGGGATGGCTCTATTTGACCGTTCTGGTCCTCATTCGCGCCTCCCACCTGGCCGTGCCCCAGGGGGACCGGGTATTTGTCCAGCTTGCTAGTTTGAGCGGGAGTGTTCCCTTCCGGCCTCGGAACCCACGGATGGAGGTACCTAACTCGTTGCGCCCTTTCCGGCAAAGAAATAGGGCCCCCCTGCGTGCGCGGTATCCCCAACAGCCTCTGTTCGGGTGTATAATGTATATTGCATATACCCCCCCACCTGCCTCCGCTGTATGTAGGCACCCCCCACTCGCCCAGGGCTGGCCCTGCGTAGTCAATAGCTCCTCCGGCTCCACATCAGAGGCACTCAGCAAGTATTGAGGCAAACAGCACAACGGCTATCACTGTGTAGGGGGCAGAGAGTGGGGCGGGGAGCTGTAGCTGTCTCCACCCAGGCCTGTAGCAGGTCACTTGTATTTGTCCACGACTAGGCCGAGCCCTACCTCAAGTTGGCGCGCGGGAGCCAGTCCACAGGGCCAGTCTCTTTCACACTGGGGCAGACGGGGGGAGGGGGGGTCCCAAGGCCGCAAGTGCTGCCTCTGACCACCACCTCTGCACCGGTCAGGGGCCTTGAGGATGTAGCATTGTCGCTCCAGCCAGTACTGCCAGGGGGGAGTGATGCGGCGTTTTGCAGGCCAAGAACAGCATCGTCAGGGAACCCCCGTATGCCCCCACTCCTGGGCCCCCTCCGCTGCTGCAATCGGCCGTAGGGCCCAGCTCTAGTGCTCAGGGCTCCTCCTCCTCATCTAGGCCTATGGGCCCGCCGAGGGGGGGGGGTGGTGGTAAGAGTCTCAGCCCCCACCATGGGGGACGTTTAAATACCTAAAGGCTGTCATTAAACAGCAGGAGACAATTCCCAGAGCTTTCTCTGTAGCCCGAGAACCGTTTGCCAAGTCCACACACCTCTGGCTCCTCCACCTTTTGTTTTGTCCTTCTCTGTCTGGCTGTGGCGTCACACGTGCTTGTCTCAGGCCTTACCAGTCGGTATGCTGGTTGGTCTCATTTCAGCTGCCTCTGCTATTTTTTTTTGTTGAAAATATGTTTATTTGCATTTTTAAAACGGTGCGATACATTGTCACGTATAAGCATAAGGTAATTGAGGCATAGTAGTACATCAACAGAAACCAGCAGAATTACAGCATTCATACAGGAGCATCTTCGTACATCAATCAGAACACGGGCTGCTAACCGACATCGTGTTTCCAAAGCCTCATTCCGAATCAGAGCTAGAGCTATCAGTATCAGAAGGTGGATCGCAGAGGTTTCCTCTGTACTTATTCCACGCCCCCCAAATCCTGTTCCATTTCCTAGGACAACCTCTATTTCGGAACACTGCCCTTTCTGCAATCATCGCTGCATCCATATCTTGCTTCCAAGCCGATATTGTTGGCGACAGTCCCCCACCCCACCTCTGTGCTATATTTCTTTTTGCTACCATCATGCCTAGTGTCATCCAGCTCTGCCCATATCGTGTGAGGTCATTGGGTTCCCATTTGTTTAAAAGGCAACGCTTGGGGTCCGGCAGTATGGAGAGTTCCTCTGATTGAGACATGGTGCGCATCACCTGAACCCAGTAGTGTGCAATGCGGGGGCAGTCCCATATCGTGTGGTAGAAGCTCCCTATGTCCCCGCATCCCCGCAGGCAGTATGGGTGTGAGATCCTCTTCATCTTATGCAGCGCGTCCCTAGTGCAATATGATCTGTGCAGTATGCGTAGTTGTACCAAGCGGAGACGTGATGAGACTCCCACTTCTTTCGGAGACGCAGTCGCCTCCTGCCACTCCGAGTCATCAATGTCTCCACAGTCGTGTACCCACTTCTCCCGCAGGGCCTCTAGAGGGTCAGGTAAATTGTTTATGAGTTTTCGATATGTCAGAGATGTTGCCTTCGACGGCATAAAGTCAGTAAGTAGCCTGTCCTCAAGCGGGGACGCTTCCGGGATAGTCTTGTCAGACGCTTCCGGGATAGTCTTGTCAGACGTTAACGCTGCCGTCAATGCGTGGCGTATCTGTATGTATCTGAAACGTTCCGTTAGTGCCAGATCATATTGCTGTTGGGGCGTTTCAAAAGACAGCATCTGCCCCTTCTGCCATAGACCTTCTGAATGGTCGAGATGCCTATAGCATCCCAGCGGTCGAAGCCTTTGGAGTGTCTGAGTTTCCCCAGCTGCTTTGTGTCCCATAACGGGGTTAGCTGTGTTAGTACTCCCTGCCATTTCAACCTGCTCAGCGCCGCGTGCCATACAGTGAGCGTGTGATGTAGAGGGCCGAACTTTGTGGCGACAAGCGATTTATCATACAGGGGGGCCAACATTCCGGAGAATCCCAACTGTGCCCTGTCCGCCTTTAGGGCTGGCTCAGACTGGGGGAGATGAAGCCATTGGTTAATGATCTTCAACTGTGACGCCCAGTAGTAAAGGCTAACGTCTGGAAGCGCTATGCCTCCATCGTACCAGCTGCGCGTGAGCTTGGCCTGCGCTATACGTGCAGGCTTAGGACCCCAAAGCAGCATCGAGACTTGCGCGGCGATGGTTTTGAAGTATGTGGAAGGGACAGGGTAGGGTGTATTTTCTAAAATGTAGAGGAAACGGGGAAGGGCCATCATTTTGAAGAGGGCTGCTTTTCCTAGCAGTGTCAGCGGAAGCGATTTCCAGTGTCGTATGTCACGTTTGAGGCGATCTAGAGGAGGCTGCAGGTTATGTGTATAGAAGTCGATAGGGTCAGCTGTGGTGTGTATCCCTAAATATTTGAACCCGGTAGCAGAAATCCGCAACGGGCAGGCGTCCGGCAAGCGTGGTGCGGGACCGTGTAGTACGTACATGGTGGATTTGGACCAATTGATTGAGTAGCCAGAAGCTCGGCCGAATGCTGTGCAGACATCCAGCAGGGCGTTAATCGAGCGCTTGGGAGAGGTGAGGTATAACAGAACATCGTCAGCTTATAGCGATATTCTGTCTTCCCACTCGTCCGTCCAGCGGATGCCACTGATAGTGGGCTCCCATCTTATCCATTCGGCCAATGGTTCGAGGACCATGGCAAACAGCAATGGGGAAAGCGGGCAACCCTGTCGCGTGCCCCTAGACAATGGGAAGTCTGCCGAAATGTGGCCATTGGCCGCAACATGCGCCATAGGTTTTGCGTAGAGCAGACGGATCCAGGAGCAGAAATTCGGGCCAAAACCAAAGTGGCGTAGCACCGCAAATAAGAAGGGCCAGTGGACCGTGTCAAACGCCTTATGGGCGTCTAGAGATAGGATCACCGCAGGTTCTAGTAGATATGTGGCACGCGCCAGTACACCATGCACTCTTCGCAGATTGAGCGCTGTATTTCTGCCGGGCATAAAGCCCGACTGGTCTGCATGTATGAGTTTGGGTAAATGGGACGTGAGGCGCATCGCCAACAGTTTCGCAAGGATTTTAGCCTCAGCGTTGATGAGGGAAATCGGGCGGTAGGACGCACATTGGTCAGCTGGTTTTCCTGGTTTCAATATAGCCACAATAGAGGCCGTGCGCTGATCTAATGGAAGTTCCCCTACCTCCAAACTGTCCGTAAACATGCGCAGCAAATGCGGCGCAAGCGTGCCCGCCTGTTGCTTATATAAGTCAACTGGTATGCCATTTGGTCCCAGTGCCTTACCCGTCTGCAGGGCCTTGATCGCCAATTGCACCTCGTCGGTTGTTAGGTCTGCGTCTAAGGCCTGTGCCTCCCCTTCTGTCAATGTGGGCATTTTGAGATCTTTGATGTAGGTGTATGCCTCATCCTCCGCGATCGTGGAAGCTGACGAATACACCGTTTCATAGTGTCGGGCTAGCATGTGTACTATGGTGCTAGGGTCTCTAATAGGGTCTCCTCCCTCCAACGTCAGTTGTGCTATCCACCTGTCCCGTTTGTCACGCCTGTCCAGCCAGGCCAGTAATTTGCCCGCTTTGTAAATTTTGTGTTGTGTGGCTGATATTTGCAGCTTGACTTCCTCTGTCAGGTGTGTTTTGTGGCGAAAGTGTGCTACCTGTAAATCGCGCGCCGTAGCGGCGTTCGGGTCAGTCTCGTACTGTGTCTCCGCCTCTGCCACCGCCGTCTCAAGAGCTAACAGTTCCGCTCGCCCCTCTCGCTTAAGCGCTGTAATGGAGACTATTGCATGCCCTCTAATCACTGTTTTGTAGGCCTCCCACAGAGTGACACAGGAGGACACCGAGTCAGCGTTGTCCCGGAAATATTGTTTAGTTCTTACCCTGAGCTCTTTCTTGATCTTGGGTTTAAGGAGGTAAGCAGCACGGATTGGGTTGGTCCGACGCCGTGTGGGTTGGTGGTGTGCGTAGGTAATTAGCAATGGGGAGTGATCTGAAATGCCCCGTGGTCGGATCTCCACCTTGAGCACAGTGCCCGGGCCACCCGCTGAACCAAGAAAATAGTCGAGTCTGGTGAGACTATTATGGACGCTTGAGTGGTAAGTAAACTGGCGGTCTAGGGGGTTGTATTTCCTCCAGAGGTCTTCCAGTCCCATAGCTGTCAGGAAGCCCCCCAATCGTGTTGTACCAACTGGAGCTAACTTCGGGGGGACTCTATCTATCAAGCTATCAGCCACTAAGTTAAAATCTCCCCCTAGAAGCAGGTCCCCTTCAGGGAGTCCCAGCAGGAAAGCACTAAGATCTGATAGGGCCGCTGCCTGCAGGGCAGGTGGAATGTAGACTGAGACAATATTGATGGGTTTACCCTCCCACTGTGCATGTATTGCGGAAAACCTCCCGCTGCGTCAGACCTAGCTGACTGTATGAGTAGGGGGAACTGTTTCTTTACTAGAACGCCGACTCCCCTGGACCCGGAGGTGAACTTGGAGTGGGCTACCATGTGAAAACCCCATCTGTCCATTGCTTTCGTGGCCGCCCCAGTGAGGTGCGTCTCCTGCAGGAGTATCACTGCTGCCCCCTCCCTTTTAATGCACTTCAAGACCAGACCTCGCTTTATTTTGTCACCAAGGCCTCTGACGTTCCATGTGAGTACAGACAGGGATGGTGTTACCCTAGCCGTGCCGTCCTGTGGAACAGTGCGTGTGTCAACCCCCGTCATCATGGATCAGTGTGTTAAATAGGGAACAACTATTTTCCGTGATCCGGGACACCATGCCGTGCAGTTTAGATCGCTGTATCGCAATAACACAGAACAGAACGAACAACAAAAAACATACCCCCATTCCCTCCCCCCTCCCTGCCTCCCTGCCGTACGGACTCCAAACTGCCCGCCACCCCAACTCAGCAGAGTGCTCATGATCCCTGTCAAAAAACAACGTTGCTTACACAAGCATAGGGGGTGAAAGTCCAAGGAGGACCAGAAAGACCCCATCAGTTCCAGAGTCCCTGCTAAATCATAAGCGTCTCAGTAGCTGGTAAGGGAGGTGAACCCCAATCAAGAAAGTTCGGGCTCACCGGCCATAGTTCACAAATGAGAAAGAGAGGGACTTCACTTGAGGTATCAGGAGTCATTCTCCAGAGTCTGCGGTCGGGTCGGTCTCGTTCTTCTCCTCCTGACCGGCCATTTCCGGCTCGTCGGTTTGTCCTTGTCTTCTGCGCCTACTGTTCTGTCTGCCAGAGCCCTCCGCCGGACGCCATCCCTCGAGTCAGTCGTGTGCCTCTTCCGGAGTATCAAAGAACCAGGTCTTTTTATCAGCTGCCACCCTGAGGCGCGCCGGGAAGAGCATAGAATACGGCAATTCGCGGGATCTCAACGTCTTTTTCACCTCAATGAAGCTTTTCCGCCGTGCCGCCACCGCCGTCGTGTAGTCCGGGAAGATTGAAATTTCTGCATTTTGAATCCGCATGGGCGGCGCGACCCTCGCTGTTTGCAGAATGGCGTCACGATCTCTGAAATTGAATATGCGCGCTATCACAGGTCTCGGTCGCGCCCCAAGGCGCGGGCGCCCCCCCGGGACCCTGTGCGCTAGTTCCACCGAAAAAAACTTTGAGAGGCCTTTTGGTTGCAGTACGTTTTCACTTCTATGTAAAGGTCCATGGCAGGCCCCCCCTCCGATTCCGGAAGGCCTATTAGGCGAATATTATTGCGCCTAGAGCGCCCTTCCTGTTCGTCCATTTTGTCTGACAGGAATTTGTTGTCATCTTCTAAGCGCGCCACTCTTTTTAGCAGTGACGCAGTGTCTGATGTAAGGGTTGTAGTGACCTGTTCCACCGCAGTGACCCTGGACGACATTTTTTGTAAATCTGCCCCCAAAAGTGTGACATCTGTCGATATTGACCCCACCGTGGTTTGTACCTGGTTCAGAGCCGCCATGATGTCTTCCAGCGTTATGGCAGGAGTAGAGCCGCCCTCCGCACCCTTAGCGTTGGACCCCTTTTGCTCCGTCAGTGGGGGGAATTCTTTAGCATAGGCGAATTTATCGAGCTTGCTCTGCTGGGTCCAACGAGTACCCCTGCCGCTCATCGTGGGGTATTGAGGAGTGCTGCCTCAGGACGCACTGGAGAAAGTTAGTGGGTGCACTGTTTGAGGGTCCGCGCCTCAAGTCGAGGAAGCCAGGCCAGAAACAAAGAATGCCAGGCGGTCGTCTCCCAAGGTGTGCCACTTATCGCCCCCTTAACTGCACACGCCGCTGGGGCGCTGCGAGGGGACACCAGTCATATGCTAGTACGCTCAGGCACAGAGGCGCCAGGTCTGTTGCTTCAGGGGGGGGCCCAGATTGCAGGAATGTGCCTCAGAAGTCGATGAGGGGACGGAGCGTGTCCAATGTATGTGTGTCCCAGAGGGGCGCCAGGGCGCAGGTCCGGGCCGTGGCAGTTCTTAGCGCTGGCGGCGGACCCTCCGGTTCCCCGCCACAGCCGGTCAGGAGTTCGGCAGGAAGTCAGCAGCTTCTCCGCCCGTACGCTCGCCGGGGGTGAGGGCTGGGCCAGGGGGCCGCCACACCACTCACCAGCCTCCGGTCGTCCCAGCTCCGCTCCGCGACGACGCCCGGCGGCGATCAGCGGTGCCTCAGCGGCGGTTGTCCAAAATCGAGGCCGGTGCTCACGATGCAGTTGTAGGCCGCCAACTCGCGCTCGATGCAGCTCCGGGCTCCGATGTCACAGAGAGCTCGGAGCAGGGTCAATGAGCGCCGGTTCACCTCCGCCACAGGGTTTGTTTGCTTGGGTCTATGCTGGAGCAGGATAACTGGCCGGATTACTACGGGGTATCGGTCTCACCCTCGGAGCCTCACTAGGTCGCGGCCATCTTGGTTGATCGCCGGCCACGCCCCTCCTCTGCTATTTTTGCTGGCCATTCACCTCTGCAGTACTTGTTTAACTTTTCTGTACTAGACTTTTGGTTCTCGTTTATAAAATGCAAATAAAATATTTGGAAACAAAAAAAGAGTAAGCGACACAGCTAGAAGTCTGTACTGATCTTGGAGGCTGGTGCTTTTTACCTGAAATGTTAGCTTTAGAAACAAGCTTTTGCAAAGGGTAACGATTTAGTCCTTACTAGACTGTACCTCACCTGTAACATCTGTACTTTGAGAACCCTCCCCGATCCTCATTCGGTGCATTGGGCTCGCTCGCTCGCTTCACTGCTTTACCGTGTCGCGATATGATTCATGTCTAGAAAGTGTGTCACCAACATGAAAAGGTTATAAAGCTGTGGTCTAAAGCCTGATGCGTGGTACCTGGCAGGACTGCTTTTGATAGTAAGGCACTCCTTTGTGATACATTTTCACTCTAGATGGTCCAAATTGTACTTCACAAAATGTACACGTATTTTACCATACCTCGTCCCAACATTTTGAATAATTTTTTTCAAAAAACGGTTTTACATATCTTTAAGTAGCGAAGCCTTTGCAAAAAAATAATTGGTCACTGGCCAGTTGCTGAATTATTTTTTTTTTTAAATCTTTTTATTATTTTCAAGACAAAGAAGGAAATAGACATACCAGGTGCCATACATTCAGACATAATAATAAGGCGAACAGGCATAGAAACAGGATAGATACTAAGCAATGACAAAATGGTTGAGACGCCTACGCTAATGGTTGAGAAGCAGGATATGCAACAATACAGTATACGATCCACATTAGGTGCCCGCCCTCAGAGCCTGCCCACCCATAAATCGGGATAATAAAACAAGCATGAGCACCGGGTACTATAATACAATCAGTCAGGATGTTCCACCAACTACACTTAGAAAAGGAAAGTAAAGGAGAGTGCAAGAAAAAGGAAACCATAAAAACAAAAAATGGACAAAACAATAAACCCATCCGCCCACCCTGCACCCCTGCATATGGCTGTCGCCTAACCCCAACTAGCAGTGTGCCTGTCTCCCCAACTAACTAAATACTAAAAAGTAGAAAATGGAGGAGGGCATCTTCATACATGCCCCCGGTCTCCCCTCCCCCCGCCAGAACCCGTAATCCCCAGACTGAGGTCAAGACATCTATTAGGTTGCAAATACGTATCACAACAAAGGAAACACACCGCCCAGCCTCCCGAAAGCATCATGTTAGCAAACCCCATGTCCAGCTAAATTGGATGTCAAACCCAGTCACTCAGTCTCATCCTTGACCCTTCCTATCAAACGTGTGAGCCCCTTTTGGACGAAATGTCGCTTCCGCAGGATAGTCAAAACGCAAAGAAGCTGTAATAAAGTTCAAACCGAGACGTAGCAAAGAGATGAAAGTGCTGACAACTCCGTCAGGCCCAAAGACTCCCCACACCGTCATGAACTCCCAATGTTGTTTTGTCCGCCATCTTAGCGGTGCCGATGTATAGGGGAGTGACGCAGTTTCGAACCAATAACAGTTCCCATCAAAAGTCTCCGGAAAGGGAACATCAAATAGTCCTTCCATAGTCGGCAACGATCGTAGGTCTGACAGTCCATTTGCGGCATCGAGTTCGCTCTCATTACCCCAACCACTGGTCAGAGGCTCCGACACCTCCCATAGTACGGGGTCTGCTTCCTCCATCGAAGTGGCCATATTGGGTATCTCGAGTCGTTTCATTTCTTGTAGTGGAGCAGGGTCCGGTCCAATCCGCCCAATCTCAGACAAACGCGCTGTCATTGTATAAATGTGAGCTTCAACGCAAACATGAACCCTATGGCTGCCAGCACAGTTCGTAGTGACGGGTCACTCTCGGTCCGTTCCACCACTCCTTGCTCGGTTTCGGTCATATTCACGTCCCCAGAGAGCCCGGTCTCCCCGGGGGGGGAACAGGTGGATGTGGAATGGATGACTGCAGAGGGGGACTTGTCGTTAGTTACAAGAACAATCCGGAATCAGCCACTGCAGGCGGAGATCCCAACCCAGCGGACACCGGCGGGGCCCTAACCAGGCCAGGGACCCCGTCCAACGCTTCAATTGTGCATCGTCACCCCTCCTTCAATAATCACCAAGTCAGCCAATCGTCGTCAACATCGGGCCAAGAAATCCTCCACTTCGGTAGACCGGACCCTGTCACACAACTACTGTCGATGTTGTTCCGGCTGGGCCAGTACTCGAGACCCCGGCTTCCAAGCTGGTCTAGGCCGCAAACTGCCACTCGACGTATCTTTGTCTACCAAACAGGTAGAAATCTCGGGATCGCACCATTAACCTCTAGTCCGGTTCATACACACGGAGGCAGGGCGCAAAAACAGGATAAATTACAGGATCTTCTGGCAGGAGTCGGAGGTCGGCGGAGCCGGGAGCCTACGCGGCCATCTTGTTTGCTAGCGTAGCTCCTCCTCCCAGTTGCTGAATTTAAGTGTTAAATTGGTACTAATCAGTTAACATTCTTCCTTAATCAGTATTCGCGTGTGTTAACATTTCCAAATAATACTATTGGCAGAGAAAGAGCTACATTATGTTGCATAATTTGTCTTTTTATTAATAACCAAAAGAAGACGGCCTGTTGCATTAGCTGTCTGACGTTTGTGATGTGCTGGCACCTCAAAGGTTTGTTAATAAAACCCTCACACACCAACCTGGTTGGTGTCATGCTTCATCATCGGGTCCCAGCCAGGTAGCCGAATGCTACCTGGCTGTGCTGCAACACCTGATTACAGTGGAGCGGGTATTTAGGTTGTGTGATGTGATTATGTGAGTGAATTTACTATTAAAAATACCTCCAGTAATAATAATACATAATTTGTCTTGTCACATAATTTAGTGAGCATTTCTGCATAATTCAGGCAGCACAGTTTATGATCTCAAATGACAGCCCGCGTGATGCATGTACCATCCATAAAATGAATTCTCATTTCCCTTTAATGCTGTTACTGAGCAGCTTTCGTTTTTCTGAAGAAAGAATTACTGAATGACCTGTGAGCCCACAATAGTGCCCAAGGACACTGTAGTACGGAACGCTCGAAGTCGCTATGAGGTATTAAAATCACACATGCACAGCTAAAAAGTAAATACCACCCACATTTCACAGGCATCCGGAGGTGGAGTGGTTCATAAGGAAATTTGCAGATTTCACTTGAGGCATGTATCCCTGAAAGGCAGGTAGGGCTGGGGAGGACTCACTCACACGTCAGTCTTTTCTGACGAGTAACAGACTCTCCCTTAACTCGCTAAGCCTATTAGAGACACAGCCTAGACTACATTCTCTTTGTGTTTCTTTTAGGCTGTATATCTGGATGCATCATTTTTAAAGGCTGGAGTAGTTTACCACCAAGGTCGGTTGGTAGAAACTCAGTGTCCTTTCGAAGGGCCCCTCACTGGCACATGCCATTCGCTTTTTACATTTTAATGAGTGTCCCGAGTTTCCCAGCCAGCTGCCAGTTCCTCTCAGCAATTACATTTTGCGGCGGCGGCTGGGGGTCACATTTACAGCAGTTGTTCAGCTCCTTACACAGATATCTCAGGCACACGGTGACAAAGGCAGTCCTGCCAAGTATCACACTGGCATCAGGGGGGTGGGAACGTTGGAGCATTCGCTGTCTGCTGGGGAAGCATTTGGAGTTCTCCCTGCGATTACGAATTCAAGGTGAAACTCACTTACCGATCGCCCTGGCTGCAGCTTCTAGGTCTTTATTCAAGCAGTAATTCAACCCCACAAGGGCCCCGTGTTTGCTCATTTCCTGCCCTGCGTGTTGTCGGAGCGGCAGCTGGCGGCGGGTGCGAGCAGGCAGCGCTGCCGGCCCCGCCATGATGATTTTCAGCAAGTACTCCTTAGTTCCTTCGCGCTTCCCAAAACAAACTGCCCGCCTTCAACAACAGGAGGTGATGTCACCCGGCGGCGTCAGGTATGGCTTGGCCCCCCTGGATGTGATATTCGTAACTTTTGCGCAGCCGCACTACCTTGCGAGATCTGAGAGCCGCGCAACGGACATTTATGATACATTGTAGCAGCCAGTGAGCTGCCAACAGCAGCCTTAGCTCTGCTACAGCACTCCGAAGCCAGCAGGAGCAGCGCCCACACGTTTTAGGCAGTGCTTAGCTGGTGCACAGACACTATGCAAATGCGTGACTATGCATTTCAGTGCGGTGATGCGGATCACCACACTGAAATGCGTTAGAGTCACGTTTGATGCGTGATACTTGACAGGACTGAGAGTCGAACATAGTTTAGTGAAAAAAGATCTTCTACTCTCTCAGTTACATAAATCCTGAAATACCTCTTTGGATGGGTGTTGTACGTCTGTCTAAATTCCAATAAAAGAGAATTCATATCACAATTGTATAATATAATTTCTGTTTTGGATTTATTGATCCTATACCCCCCTATTTTTTCAAAGTCTGCAAAGATTCTCATTACTTCGTCTGGGTTTCTATCTTTGGGTTTAGGAAGAGAACAATATCATCAACATATAATTTTATGTTCATCATTCCTTGAACTGGAACCGTATGGGCTCTTTTTTTTCACTAATTGCAAGTGCTAATGGCTCTATAAATAGAGCAAATAAAATTGGGGAGAGGGGACAACCTTGTCTGGTGCCTCTGTTTATTTGGCATGTCCCTATATTCATAGAATTGATTAAAATTTGGGCCTGTGAATTCATATAAAGTTGTTTCAGTAAAAATATAAACTCATTTGGAAAACCGAACTTTTCTAAAATTGTAAAAAGGCAGTTCCAAGAAACAAGTTCAAATGCTTTTTCAGCATCTAACTACCAAATCTGTGCCTCAACCTTATTGATGTTAAAAAAATCGAGTGCCTCTAATAAACATTTGTATTAGTATAAAGCTGTCTCCCTGCTACAAAACCGCACTGATCTGTCCCGATGAGCGATCCCACCATCTTGTTTAGCCTGTTGGCAAGTAGTTCAGTGAACATTTTGTAATCCGTATTTAAAAGGCTTATTGGCCTATAAGAGTTCACATTTTCGCTATCTTTATCTTTTTTTAAAATACTGACCATTGCTGCCGTGCGGAAAGATGCAGGTGGGTCGCCCTCTTGTAATAATTTGTGGCAGAGTGCTATAGAAAATGCTTAAAAAAATTCTGCAGGAATGCCATCCTCTCCGGTAGCTTTACCGTTGGTCAAAGAGCGATAACCGCATCCAATTCTTCCTTTGTGAATTCGGCTAGCAGCAGCTCTTTGAAATTATTTTCCAAAATTGGAATTGGCAATTCCTGTAAAAATTCATTAATCATTTCTAAGGAGACCTGGTGTGATGTCTGATAGATATCTTTATAGTGTTCAAGAAACACCTTACCTATTAGTGGCATAGTTTTTACACAAGTTTTAGTTAGACTTTGTGCTGGATACATTCGACTCTGTTTCGGACTTGCTTTTCCTTTGCTTGCCAAGCTCACAATCTTCCCGTATACTCGATATCGTCATAGCTTGTCTAAAGATATATTCTACTTGCCCTATCCCCTAAGTCATAATAGAATTCCCTCATTCGTGTTTTTGCATTCAGTATTTCTTGCCTATTATCCGGTCCTTTTTTTTAAAGTATTCTTGATTTACATGGGCCAGTCTATTTTCTATTGCCATTCTCTCCTCCTTTCTAGCTTTTTGTTTTTGGTATATCTTTTGAGGTAATTATGCCTCGCAGTGTAGCCTTAAAAGCATCCCATATGATGTTAATAGGGGCAGAACCCTTATTTATAGCAAAAAAGGAAGTAATCTCCTCTAAATCTGTGCACCATTGCTTATCTGCTAAATTAAGTTTATTAAAATACCACCTTCTTGATGTTTCTTCATCTTGCTTCCCTAAAAGGGTTTCCATCTTAATGATGGCATGATCTGAGAAGGCATTCACTATATGTTCATATTTACTGACTTCCAAATTATGGGAGGTTACAAAAAAGTCTAGCCTTGATGACCAGTCATTTTTTGCCGCATAACAATAGTACTCACGTTTGATCGGATTATTAAGCAGCCAGTTATCTAAAATATCTAAATCTGTCTTGCAACTCAAGAGTGCATTGGCTACTTGCGGTTTATTTTGCCTTCGGTCGTTTTTTTGTAGAATCAACCACTGGGTTTTGCAAGAAATTAAAATCACCTCCCCATATAATCTGACCAGGTATAACTGACAGTGCTTGTTTTAACTGTAAAATCGGGAGCTTGTCATCTACAACTGGTGCATAGATTGTAGCAAGTATCACGTTTGTGTTGTTTATTTTCCCATGTAAGAATGTCCATCTGCCCTTCGCATCTGAATGGGATGCTTCAACCTGCAATTGGACATGTTTACCTATGTAGATGCTCATACCTCTCTGGGCTGTCCCTGACACAGCTGAGCAATAAAAACCCGCCCAGTTTTTAAACATTTTACTAGCATCTGGTGAGGCTCGTAAATGTGTTTCTTGTACAAATATCACATCTGGATGGTGACCTTTTAGCCAGCTTTCTATTGCACAAGTTTTACGCCTATTGTTTAAACCGTTAACATTAAGAGGCAGGTTTGACAGTTTACTCCTATTCATGATATAACTGAAAAGGGGAAAATATGGCCTGCTTTATCCATACACCCCAGGGCATCCAGTTTAAAGTGCAGCTTGTGCTATATGTGCAAAAATACATTCCTAAAGTGCAACTTTTGCAAATGTGCAAAACGCATAAATAAGTGACAGCTTAATTTGTTAAAACTCTTCTTCCAATAGAACAACAAAGGACTTAAATACAGGGCATTGAGTTGTGCCAATTGCACAAATCTACCATACCCAATATGAGGGTTGGGCAAATCATACGAAAGAGTGCAAATCACGCATTTAGACCAGCATATTACAGTACAATTTGTATCCATTGTGCAAAAAGCTATTTAAAGTGCAAAATCAAGCAGCTATTAGACCAGTCAGACCAAAATGCTACAGTACATATTCTAACAATTATATAAGATAAACACTAAAATGCATTAAAGTGCAATATTCAATGTGCAATATATGCAATATGTGCAATAACTCAATTATGTAAGACAGTATCCTTCCTTAGCAGCATTCCGTATCCTTTTCCTTAACTGACTCAAAAAAAGAAAATTATTTCTGTCTATGAATTCTCTATTTCTAACTGCTTCACTTTAATCAGTGGCTGGCTAGTTGGAGGTGATCCCCCATGCATAGCTGTACTTGCTTTTAGAGGCTCTGGCCCTAACTTCAATTTCGATAGGGCCGTGGGTCTGTAGCTTGAGCGGGGAGGGGACGGGCCGGGGTAGATGCGTTTTTCTGGCCTTGCGTATCCTGTAGGCAAATTTCATCTTCCTCCTTTTGCCCCTCCCTGTTTGCTTATGGTGTACTAGTAGGTTTCCTCCGTATCACTGGGGTTTTACTAAAGAGAGGATACTGTTTAGATAGGGTCTCTTCTACCTCCTCCTCTTCCGATGTTTTGTCAAAATCATTCTGCCCAGGCTATTTATTTTTCTCAGCCAGCGCCAGTACTTTTGCTTTTAAGTCCATTCTTTGCTGGGCATTCCTCCTCCCTCTCCTAGCACCTTTGGACGCAAGGACCGGTGTTGGCATCGGAGGTGATTCACCAGCTTTTAAAAATCCTTTCCTGACCCAGCTTTAGACTGTTTATTCCGCAGTTTTGCCACTGCTTTTGTGACTACCAACATCTTTTTTTATTCTAGTTCTTTTCTCCCCAAAGGCAGAACACAATGCAAATCACTACTGGAAAGCTTAGAGGGGGGTGTTGCCCCTTAATCACACCCTTAAAGAGCTTTAGAGAGCTTGAAGAGCTTTTAGAAAACTCCTAAGTGCATTTTAAGGATTTAAGATATGCCAGCCCACTGTAGACCTGCAGCTTCATACAGCTTCATGCTGCCTCACTCCATGCGAGGGTTAAAACAGGAAATTGAAGAGGTATTAAGAAATATAAGAGCCACTCAAATTGTAGAAATAATGTCCTCTCCCCCTACTTAAGGTCCAACTTCAGGCTAAACATTCGATAGTTTGATAGTTCCAGCAAGGGGGGGGGGCACATTTAACACTAATTGCCACTGACTGCTCCTTGCCTTATGGGCCCCCTGTATTCAGCAAGAGTTTTTATCTTTTCATCACCCCTGTCTTCACTCTATTTAGCACTAGCTTGTGCATTCAGCGTGTGTCCTCTTGTCCCTCACACATGCATAATCCAAAGTTTGGCATCTTGCGCTTACCGCATTTGCCTGCTCTTGCTGCTGGCGCCTCAATGGGTCTTCCGTCCTCAGAGTAGCAGTGGTAGGCACAGAGCGGCTCTAATGGTGGCTGCAACCCGCTCAGACCGCTAAGGATCGCAGAATCGCTGAATCAAGGCGAAGCGAACCCACGGGTGGCTGGCGGGAGGAGTCGGAAGCTCAAAGTCGGGAGCACAAAGGTCCGACAAGCGAAGGTGTGTGTGGTCAGACGCAGGGGGGAACGGCATCCATCATGCAGCAACTTCTGTCCGTGGGTGGAGCATCGGCAAGCCAGGGGACGCGGCTTTACTGAGTTCCTTATCAGCACTTGGCAAATAAACACACACAGTAAAGGGAAGACTCAGGTTACTGCTGGCGATGCTCTGAAAGGAGAAATGACAAACATCACAAACTTGATGTAATTGTAGAGACCCAGCAAGACATGGTCTGGGACTGCCGGCCACCTCCCCCCTTAACATACTGACTGAATTACCCAATTCAACCAGTCAACACATGGGGTCTTTGGAAGTCAGGGGGTACAGGGCCCCCCCCCTGGCCGTATTTATTAAAATATAAAAACAAATCAAAAATTTTAATCAAATAAACATTTATGACAATTATTAAAATGCACATTTTTCAGAACATTAGATTGACATCCGTTTCGACATGGTATGATGGGCTAACCTTAACAAATATCTAGTACAGCGTGTTTCCTAACCGAATCTAATCATCCTGAAAATTAAACTGCATTCTAATAATAATAAAGTCTTACGGCAAGGTCGCCAACCGGTGTCAGATCCTTTTACAGCTGCGCTCTCACGTTCGAGATGCGCATGCGCAACCCAGGGCACGTTACACCCACGTGCGCTCCCTGAACTCCATTTAACCATAACAGGAGGGCCCAGACACTCGCGCACCTTAGTGACGTCATAGTGTTGTGAGGGGTGGCTACCAGCCTGAGGAAAGCGTAGACTCCCTCCCCCGCACCCTTTAAAATACTGGATATCATATCCTGCCCCTGAAGTTCTGAGAGAGACCAATGGCCCCTCCCGCGGGCGGCCCCTTTCGTGAGAGTTTGGTGTACAGAATACTCTGTCACCCACGTGCAGTAATACTCTATCCACCAACCTTCCGTTTTATAGAGATAATGTCTGACAAAGAGAGACACACAATAGCCGCTAACGATAACCCTAGTACCGGAATGTACAGCAGAATGTCTTATGGCCGTAGGAGAGCTTCCCCTGTGAAGCTGCGAAGTTTAACGCATACATGCTGTCTACATAATTACATGTCCATACTGATTAAGGACGTTGAAATGACGAGCCACAAAGTTATAGTACGGTTTCGGGAACACCGTAGTATCATCCGGTGCAAATAAGCCACTACAAGTCTGAACAATCATTATCTCACGTCTCAACCATTGCAAATGGACTTGAGTGGGTAATTCTGGAAACACTCGATGAGGCCGACACCGATGCAGAACTAATCCTCTTTCATAAAGAACAACGATGGGTATACTGTCTTAAAAACTTTTGATATAGGACTTAATGACAGTGTCCCTTGATTGGTGTTCGGCCAGCCATAGCATATTTCCTTGATCAGCAACATAACTCTGCGTCCAATAATGTTCCATCATTCTACGGAGGCCTTGGACAAATTTAATAAAGCTATGCTGCACTCATTAATTAACTCGTTATGTTACACAAGAACACATTAATTTCTTGGTAGGCACGGGGAGATTAAGTTATTTGCCCAGAATCACAGGAAGCTGAGCTGACCCAGAGGCTTCAACCTAGATCCCCAGCTCCAAGGTCGGCAGCTCGTATATAACTTTGGCGTCACTGTTTTGACTCATAAAGTAGCGTAGAGGGTTCATTTGCCTTCTGCAAAGCACATCATGTAACATCCAGACCACAGACTTGTAATTTACGTAAATAGGTAAGTGGCCTACTGCTTCTGTTACTGAGATCGTTTTGATACTTCCATTTCATAAGTTGCAAAACCTTTTAATATATAGCGCAGTGATCTATTTACCTGCATAAAGTATTTGCCAACCATAAGCCATTGGTTTAGACCCTTAACGTTTTTTCTCAATCTGTTGTTATTCTAAAATTGCACAGAATAGCTCATCTGGGAACTAATAAAGTCTTGTTAGTGCAGGCAACTCTAACCACTGTGCTACCCCAGACCGTTCACTCTTAACATTTAATGTTTACAAGGATAAACAAAATGTGATCCCTAAACCCTATAACCCTCATTGTCTTAAGTACCATTTCCTGTACACTGATTTACACACTTGTAAGAATGTATTTTGTCCTGTGCTGTAAAGTGCTTTAACACCCTACTCTTGAATGAGTAGTGCTATAAAAGAAACTAAATAAAAAGTTAATTAGTAGGTTCCATGTGAATAATGATTAGCGTAATTAACCTAGCACCAGACGTGAAAGCGAGCAAAGCCGCAGGAGCATCTTATTACTCGCCCTTCGACAGCTACCAATAACATAGCGCAAAATCCTAATCATAGCGCAAATTAAAATTGTGCTCAACATCGGTATAAACAACCCACAACCATGGGAATATGAGCACCACACTCTAATCTAGCGGCAAATCGTTCAAACGGGCAAAGCACTACCTAGGTAAATTTACCTATCTCCACCGCCCCTGTGCACTGCAGCCTTCCGTTGGGTAAAAACGATGGGTGGCCGCGACGAACGCTGCTCCAGCGTTGCTGAAAGGCTGTCCACCATGCCTCGGACCTCCGGATGGATCCTCTGTTTCGCCATTGTCCGCTCCTTCCAGAGACCACGATCCTCCTCGACTCTGCTTGCTCCCCAGGTACGAGACCGCAGACCTGCAGAGGGAACAAAGAAGAAAAGAGATTACGGGCCGCTGGGGGCCCAATAGCTCGCCCGAGCTCCGGTTACGGCAGATTCTCCCGCTCCGCCACGAAAAAACGCTCCTCGCTGCCTGGAACTCCCGAAATCACCGCCATCCTCAACAGCTACAAGGCACCCTGTAACAAAAACGGGAGAAAATTACACAGCCCCACGGTGGGGCGAGGAGCGAGCCTGGGAGCGCGGGCACAAAGAGGCCGCTTCCCGCGCTCCCCAGGCTCTTAACCCCTTCGCAGCTGCGGCCCCGCCCCCTCACCCCGGAAGTGCACAACTACCTCCGGGGCGAGGGCAGGGGGCAAGCGACCACGAAGAGGAGCGGGGTGTGGGAGGAGCCGGGCCCCGCCATGCCTGCGTGGGGGCCGATTGGCCCCCCCTTCTCTTTCTCAAGGCCTTCTAGTGCTCCCAGAAGTTGACACCTGGGAGCTAGATTCGGGGCTAGAGAGGCTGTGGGCTTCTGGCCAGGTATAGAATATTTGCGTCGTAATCTGCCACTCCCTAAATACATTTGTGGGAACATAGATGTCGTAGGTGTAGGTTTATATTCTGTATGACCTTTTACATCTGTTGGTCTCCAACTCTGCTATAGCTCCCCCCGCCCCCCCCCCCCGAAATAAAAAACTATGAATGTGTCCTATTGCCTTCTGTCTCTGGGCATAACATTCCCAAAGGTTAAGCATCCTGAGGTGCACTACTCCGGACTTCCTCCTCCCATCCATCCCATCTCAGACGTTTGTTTCCCTTGCACCGAAAGCCTGAGTAGGATCATTCAGTCACACATCCCCTCCTTCCTCTGCCTCCCAAGTACATAATTCGCCTTGTATAGTTTGTCAGAGTGGGGTAGAGTGATAGTGCACCGATCTTGTAAAAATCGGTGTAACAGTGACAATATGAAACAAACATTAAAAATATCAATATCAAAGAGATCTGTGTGGTGTATCTGTGTGTAGAGAAGAAATGGATTAAAATGCAACTATTAGTGACCTCTAAAAGTTGCATTGTTGAGATGGTAGTGGTCTCAAAGTGAATCTCTGCCAGATGCAATGCACCATATAATCAGAAACAAGACTTCTTCACAAAGGGTGCATGACTTCTGATTGCATGACTGGTGTGGGCTTGAATGAATGAATACAGGAGCTAATATGGAGTACCCAACTAGGGATTGAGACATTTACGGCTCCTGGCTCCCGAAAACATTTTGCCACTATACTCAAGACCCTGCACAGACAATGCGTGATTTCCCCCTATAACAGCTAGGAAGAAGATGTGAGTGAGCAGCTGGATGATGAGTTGTAGGACAGCGTTTGTTTACAAACAAGAAAGGTATCCCTTGGTGTCCAGTTACAGATCATCGACTACTAATCCCCAACCAGCACTGACATTGCAACAAGTATGATCCATTAAATTGAGCCACATTATGACATTGTGTCCTCATTGCCCTTGTGGGGGGTCCCTTCATTGGTTATGGAAATGGATGATTGCCACTGAATTCTTGGAAACATATAGGCCATAAATCAACAAAATGGGGATTGTTTTGAAAAGAGTGTATTTGTTAAGGTGATGAAGACTGCAAGGGTATGCACAGGGTCACATGATCTCAGAGTCATACAGGACAGGGATGCCCTCTGTCTCCATTGATCTATAACAGTGTGATTTTCTCTAAGAGCAGATCACGTTGAAGATATGACCACTGTTGTATCTCCATTTTCGGACACCATGCTGCTGTACTTAGGGGACATCAGACAAGGACTGAACCCAATGATAAAGGCTTTATAAATTGTCAGGGGTAAAGGTTAGGTGGACCAAGTGATGTATTTTCCAGATTCAGCCATTAATCAGTGAATGAAACAATCAGTAATGGATGCATTTATCAAATACTGATATGGTACCCAAGGGCACAAGTCCTAAAAAAAGAAGTGAAGGGACGCTGACGTCACGATTGGAAGTGACGACACGAAAGGTGGCTTGCACCATCAGACTCATTGCCTCCCCTCGCTCACCCCTTAGATGCGATTGTATCAGAGAAGGCAGCGCGTGATCAGCATTCTGAATGGGCTCCGATCTCGCCCCAGAGAGGCCAAAGAGTGAATGTGTGGCCCCATTTGCTTCAGTTATCGAGCTCCTGGTAAAATAAGTGGGCTGACGCCATCCACCCGCGTGGTACCCCACTCGAGCCCTGTGGTACCCCGATGCTCGAAGTAAATTGCCACTAGATGTTTATGCAACCGTACGAAATGCTGCAGTTAGGTTACATTGGTCAAGCAGGGATTCAAGGAGTTGGGCACTCCGCATTAGTTTGTTCTAAAGTTTTTTTTGGGGGGGGGTTCTATGTTTTTTTTCTTTAAAGTTGTATGTTGAATTACCATTTTATTTTTTAGTTTCTCCTTCTTTCAAAATCCGACTGAATTTGTCAATGTTGTGTTATAGGAAGATGTTGTAGAACGAAATACTTTCCTTCTTTAAGTGATGTGTTGACTGGTGGATCTATATCATCGAATCCTTTCTACTGACAAAATAATTGGTCTCTATTAAGCAGAATAGACACACCTTCCCTGCAATCCACTACATTTGATTATTCAGTAGTGTTTCATTTTTCGAATTATCATTTATTCCTATGCAGAAGACACACAACTTGTGTTCTCCCTCACATCTACAGAAAAATCTGACATCTCTCCCCTTCGTTCTGGACTACTTAGAATGGCTAACTGGCTCCATTCAAAAAAATTAAAGTTGAATGGGGATAAAACAGAGTTACTTATTTTCGGCAACCAAAAGAATCTTTGGGGCCCGACCCATTGGCCTGTTGAAATGGGCGCTACCCCGACTGCAACTTAGGGGTAATAATTGACGATAAGCTGTCTATGTGCACTCACACAGCCAAAACTGCCTCCACATGTTTTCTGATCCTCAAATGGTTGAGAAAAATACTGTGGCAATTGCCAGATGGAGCACAGAGGACGGTCCTACAGCCCTTAATTACTTAGAGATTAGACTATGGTAACGTCCTATTCCTAGGAGTCACGAATAGTACTCTGAATCGACTTCAAGTCGTTCAGAACTCTGCGGCCAGAATGCTCCTCAATCTCCCAGGTCGCACGAGTATGACAGAACATCTTAAAAAACTGCACTGGTTGAGAGTGGCAAGTAGAGTAAAGTTCAAGGCACTCTGTTACATGTATAAGATCAGCTCAGGGGCAGCCCCGGAGTACCTATGTAAGATGGCACAGAAATACCTACCCTCTCGGAACTTACGCTCAATGAACCAGGCGAAATTCATCGTTCCCAGGGTAAAAAGAGCTCGACTGGGCGGTCGTTCTTTTGCCTACATGGCACCTGTACTGTGGAACTCACTCACTCTCCAACTACGGTTAGAACCCTGGTATCTACGCTTCCGTAAGGGAGTGAAATCATGGCTGTTCGATCAATAATTGCCCCCCTGCTTACTTTTCAGTAACACAGATCCAAGGCGCCGGGAAACCCTCAGGGTAGCTGTCGCGCCATACAAGTGCAATAAATAACTAAATAAATAAATAAGCTGCAATTCATGCAGCGAAGCAATGGCTAAAGTCTTCGTTTCTTTAGAAACGAACGTTGTATTTCCTTTTAACAGGGCTCAAAGTAGCATTTTGAAAAGTGACTGTCGTTCCCATAATACGTTTTAAAAAATAATATTAAATTGTGGCCACTGCGTTACAAGAAATCAGTCCGTTGCATGGTTTGGATTAACTTTGCGCTCAAACATTACTGCTTACTCTTAACATTTTTGAGGATCAAGAGTGAACTGTGCAGTGCAGGGAAAGATATTACCAATGTACATAAAACAGACTTCACGAGCGTTTACATTGGATAATACTCACTCTAAGAACATATGCTGCTGACAGCGCATTGCAGCACAACTAAGGCACTGTACAGAGTCACTCTCTTGATAAGGACCTGTCAAGATAAGGACCTGTCAAAAGGCAAGTGTCCATTAACCGGTCTCCAGAGTGCTTTCCAACTAGTAATCGAAACGTGAAACACAGGGGCCACTTTTGAGCACTCCATTGGTAATTCGAACTTGCAGAGTTCAAAAGGGGAATTGTTTAATCTGTCTAAAACATATTAATGTATTTACCTGAATTGGGGAATTATTGTTGGTAAAGGTTCTATGTTTTATTTCCAAATTGATCATTTCGAATACTTTCAGCACCCCATGTGGCAACCCAGAAATATTATAAGTAGAGTATGTAACATTCCCCGTGCTATCATACTGGGTGTATTGGCTAATTTGTGCAGATTATGGCCTGCCAGCCAATAAGATCCATTGCAGTTGGCTTGCCATGCTTTAAGCCCTGAAGTCTGGATCCCTCATACCCTCGCCTCTGACGGTAATTGCAATTTTATCAGGCTGACAAGTCGCCAGCCTGTGCCCCATATTAAATCTATTAGTAGAGTGTTCAATGTCTTGAAAAACTTCGGGATTACCACTGGTAGGTTGGTAAAGAAAAAGTAAAGGATGCGAGGAAGCATTACCATTTTAGATATGGTGAGGCGCTCTGCTACAGAGAGTGGAAGTGAGTGCCAGAAGGTAATTTGGGAGCGTAAAGAGGTGATTGCCTTCTGGAGGTTCCCTTCTAGAAGATCCTGCTTGCTCCTATACTCCTGGATTCCTAAATATTTGAATGTATCCATGGCTACGGTAATCTCTGCAGTTCCAAAGGGGATTATGAGCAATTGGAAACCCTCCTTGCATGAAAAAGCATAGGATTTACCAAAGTTAATGATGAGCCCAGAAATCGACTTGAATTGCGAAAAGGTGTGGGCCATGGTCAATAAATTCTCCTGAAGGTCCCCCCCGGTGTATAGTATTATGCCATCTGCGTATACAGACAGTGCATGGGTCGTATTTCCAAAAGAGACCACCCAGTCCCCAGCACCCTGACGTAACGTGTATGCCAGTGGCTCTAACACTAGCACAAAGAGTATGGGGGAATTCGAGCACCCTTTCCTTGTGCCTCGTTGTATATTGCAGGGGCCTGAGATTTGGGCTCCAGTTGAACTCTAGCCATTGGGGAGGAATATAGTAGTGTGATTCACCAGAGAAAAGCCTGGAGAACGCCATATCGCTTAAGGGCGGCTAACATGTATTCCCAACACAGGGTGTCAAAGGCCTGGCGGAGATCAAGCAAGAAACACCATGCTCTGGGGAGGGTTTCAGGGGATGCATTCATTACTTGGAAGAGTCTGTGTATATTTAGCGAAGTATTCCTGACAGGTGAAAAGCCTCATTGGTCCACATGTATGAGTCGCAGAAGAAGAGGGAGCAGACGGCAAGCTAATACCTTGCTTAGTATTTACTATTCTGTATTTAAAAGCGACAAGGGAATGTATGCTGTGAAATCAGCATGATCTCTACCAGGCTTCGGCAGTGAGGTTACCAGGACTTGCACTGTAGTGGGGGGGGGGTAACACTCCCTCATCCAGAGAGACCAAGTACAGGTGTTCCAATCGGGGCACCAATTGTGTGGCAAATGTAGCGTAGAACTCCACCAGTAGGCTGTCCAGCTCGGGTTTTTTTTATTTGAGGGTAAGGTCCTTAATGGCCTCTCGGTCGTGGTGATTGGCGATACCAGTGTCAGCTTGTCTGCTGCCGTCACCTGAGGCAGACGGACCTCATCCAAGAAGTCTTTGATCTCTACCGCGCGAGGAGCCGCATAGATGGAATCATAATACTTGTGGAAAGCTTAATTCACGCCTTTATGTGTGTCTACACAGGCATGCGTTTGGGTGGTAATTTCAAGTATGGGCATTGAATGGGGGACGTTTCTGATCATTTGGGCGAGCATTGTGTGGAAAAGTGTAAATTCTATGTTGGCATAAGTGGCAGCCATTTTGACTGTCGCGTCCATTTAGTTTGTCGTATTCATTTTGTTCTCTGTTGTCCGCCTTTTCACCCAGCCTGTGTCCTCAACCTTAGCTGACCTTTCTGGCATGGTCAATCTGATGTACGTGCTGAGGGGCTGCAGCTGCCGGTGCACCTGGTCCCAGATGTTATCAAATGATTGCTTATTGCTGCCATAAACATTCCTACTCCCCCTCCTCATCTGCTGACCACCTGGTCACCAGTCTGCCCTTGTAAGCCTATAGCTATTTCCGTGCTTAAACGTATTTCTTCCAGTTTTTCTTCCCATACGATTACACTGCAACAACAGTATATAAGGATGATGATTTTTGTATTCAAAGTACTTCCTCCCACACCACTCTAGGGTGTTGCTCGTACGCGGTCCCACTCATGAGCGATTAATAAACTTGGTTTGTTTTACTTCACTCCAGTGCCGATCTCTCCTTTGTTAGTCTTCGGACCTGTGGACGAGAGGGTGACCCTGCACCAGTGTTCCCTCACGGGGTTACATTTCCACAATTGTACCTGACTCATCTGCTTCCGCATGAATTTTCTGAGTATATGAGCGGTAGTCCACTACGCATAGGCGCTCCAGCAGGTCTGTATATTCAAAGCGCGCAGCTAGCAACTCAGGTAAAATATTCACAATAGATACTGCGTCCCGCTCCAGTTTGCCCAGGATCTCTTCCACCCACTTCAGGTCTCGGTTTATGGTTTGTCGCGCTCCGACAACCGAGCTAATCACCACACCCTTGTTACGACCTTGTAGGCCTCCCATTCTGTTAGGGATGAGGAGGCCGTGTTTATATTTAGCGTGAAATATGTGTTGAAACTGGTAGCCATATGAACACGAAAAACTCCATCTTGCAGAAGACTGGGGTTTAGTTTCCAAGTTGGGGCTGTGTAGGCACCCGCTCCCAAGACATGGTGAGTTCTAGGGAGGTGTGGTCAGGCAGTGTCTTTCCAAGATATGTAGTAAGGGTAACTTGGGTCAGCAGTGTGGGGGAGCATAGGAAATGATCTATCCGTGTATGTGATTGATGCATGTGTTGGGGACTAAAATTATAATTCTTGCATTCCTCTGTTCTTACTTCACCATGCGTCTGCTAGTGACCATGCCTGGGCCTAGGATTAGAGGGCTTTGGCCTGGTGAATTGTGCCATGGCAAGGGGTGGGGGTACAAGCGGTCCAGGTTTATGTCTAGTACTCCGTTAAAGTAACGCCAAGTATCCATGGGTACATGGTCCAGTCTGCCATTGCTGCGTTAATATGGGCCAGGAATGTATCCTGTTCTGTATTCAGCGCGTAGAGGCTGCAAAGCACCACCGGCACGCCATCTAGGTTGCCTCTGATCTGTGGGTACCTGCCATTAGTGTCTATCCATATATCTAGTAATTCAAAGGGGACCCCTGCCCTGATTCACACCGCTTTTTCAGAACAACAGTGGTCCCACGCAAAGAGTAATACACTTAGAACAATAAATATAGACACAATCGATTCTATATTCAGAATGACATGTCCAGCCGGACAGAGGTCTGAGTCTTTACTTCAATCAAAAAGATACACGAAAAAGAATTCCTTCAACAGATCAGAGTAGTGGGGCACAAGCCTGTACCCAGACACATACAGATCAATACAGATCAATACAGTGAGGGAAACACAAGACAAAGCAGGGCTTTTCAGGCAAAAGCTGCAGTTTTCTGAAGTATTACAAATGCACATAAATTTTAAACTGACACCTTCACAAACATGTAACATATAAAATGTAACATATAAAATACGTTTTTGCGTAAGGTGTGTGAGGAGGTCGACGGCGTTTCGGTCCCACTCCTGAGTCATGGGGACCATCATCAGGACATTATATTAATGCCTATTGGATGAAAGCCTCTATTGCCGAGGGGGGCAACCCCGGTATACTCTGGATAGGAGCAGGGGTCGCGGTATTGGCCTTGGTAAGGCGGTGTAGTAATAACCCGGATTTGGGTTTCAGTAGATGCGCGTCGACTCGTGTGTCAGAACGCGGTTTGGGAATTGCCGGGTTAGTCGGCTAGGATTCCTTTCCGTGCAGTGCGGGTTAATTCACACCACAGCCCCTCTCGCAAAAGCAGAGTAACAGGTGTGGAATATCTGTTCTTGTCGTTTTTTCCAGAGTTTGAGGGCCTATGAGTACGTCAAATGTGTCTTTTTGTAGAAACACTATCTGTGTCTTGTGCCTACACAGTTCAGCTTAAATTTCATGACGTTTATGGATTGAACCAATCCCTCTAACATTCTGAGTTGTAAAATTATGATGATGAGTTGTGGCCATACGAACAATTCAAAATGTGTGTGATGTCTGAGTGCAGTCCTAGTTGGGGCTTATGCATGGAAGTGTATGCAGAAGGCACACCTGTCTTGTGTGCCCTGCCATTAATCATTTGAATCTCCAATATACGGTCAAGCTCGAAAACTTAGTTCAACCAAACATAAACACTGTAACATAACAACTGGTGTGATCTGTGTGCATTCGCTTGTGGGGGTCAAAGCGGATGTGGTAGCCAATAGCATCTTTGTGTGTGTCCTGTTCTTTTATCCTATGTAGAGGCATTCCCCCGGGCCTGAGCCCCGAAACACCCCAACCCCATCACAAAACAGGATGAGCCTGCATTATAGAGTGGGATCTGCCCCACACGTTTTCTAGGGCTTAGGATGGTACAGGATGATTGTGTAGTGCGTTGTGTCCCCTCAGGCAGCGAGGATCCCGTGCAGCTCAATAAAACATCTGTAATGTCTTAAACATTATCAAAAATGAAATAGGCATAGACTAGGATTTGTTGCCACTCAGTCCTCAGCATGGGTGTTTTGACAGCGTCCCTTTCAACCTAGTAGTTCATTGACTGTTTGTGTATTTATGGTCTGGAATAGCACCAGGCTATTTTCGGAGTTCGAGTGTGTTGTGCTGTCAGACAAAGTCTCCTCTTCTACCAGCATCCATGTCCCTCGTAGTGTGTCCACAGACTGGAGCGCAGCCCGCCGGCCCTCCGGCATCTGCTCCTGGGTGGGTACTAGATCCTCGCCTCGGTGGCCCTGTGTTGTCGTCGCCGTTTAGAGCGTCTCCGCCGTGGGGTATTCACGGATGGACACCTATGCTCATTGGGAATGGCTAGGCCTGGGAAGGTGCTCTCAATCAAAGACCATGCCACTTCTGAATTGTCAAAGAATTTACTTTTCTGTTTGTAAATCATTTTGAGATGAGCAGGGTAAATGAGGGTGTGTTTAGGATTCAGATGTTAGTGGTGTTTCTTTACCCTTTTATAAGATGCTCGCTGATGCTGGACATTAATAGTATAGTCCGGGAAAGGGGAAAGTCTGTCATTATCGTGCTAGATAGGTGCATTTTCCTGTGCACTGTGTAGAAGGGTGTCCCGACCTTTATAACTGAATATAGGGGGTCACTATCTGCCGGTGCGGTGCACCCGGTGTCCATCCCCTTGTGGGGACCCTGTGCACTCTCTCCACACTAAACAACTCGGTTAGGCCTTCCGGGGCTACCACTTCTTGCAGCCGCGTTTTTATGAATGGAGTGGGATTGTTACCTTCACAGTTTTCGGGCAGGCCGATTATTCTCATGTTGTTTCGACATGAGCGTCCTTTACCATCTTCAACTCTTGTGGCACTGTTACTTGGTGCTGAAGCCGGGCAACAGCTTCCGTCTGTTCTTTCCACCAACGGGCGATTTCAGTCAGAGACGGTGTGTTCGCTTTTACCATGTCTGCCAGTTTCTTTTGGTCCGTCCTGAGTAGGCCAATATCAACAGTAAGGGTCCCCAGTTTTTGTTTCAGGAGCGCCAAGGACTCACTGATTTCTTTTTGTATGAGTTCCAGCTTGTACAGAGGGGGGTCTACTGCGGTAGGAGGCACAAATTCCTACACAGTCGGTGCGGGGGAGCCTTCAGCTCCTTTGAGCAGAGTTCACCCATTATCTCCATGGACTGTTTCCCTTTGGTGCGGCCGATTTTGCGGCATCCTCCAATCTCCAGTTGCCTTTTCCCAGCACAGTATAATGGGCCTCCACCTGATGGGGGGACCCAGCAGGGCTCCCGCGCCATCTGCCTCCTGTCATTGCACCGACCAGAAAACAAGCCAGATGCGATGGATTGGTGTTTTACTCCCAAAGATTTGTACTTGCATAAACCAGGGGCAAGGCAACACCACTGGCTCCAAGAAATAAGTGATCTCTGTGAGTCCCCTTGCACTACCCACCACCGGTTCCACTAGCAGCGGAGCCCACTGGCCTCATCAGAGTCAGCTTCCTTCATTCCAGAACTCCAGGCAGCGAGCAGTTGGGTCTACGTGGGCCCGCCACCCTTGAAGCAATGAGTATATATACTGTAAGTTTTTCAAGCAGTGTTATCATTCAGGAAATGCATATATAAATATTGGCTGAATGAATTGCGAAAATTACATTTATGAAATGGCTCTTAATACAGAAAAGAAGGTCGAGATCATTTCATCACATATTTATACAATACTGTACATGTGCTAGAGGCTGAGGTAAAATACTGTCTCTAGTGTCTCTAAAAATAGAAGCTCTGTTCTCTAAGAATAGTTCTACTTTAAGCAGAGTACCATGTGCCAGAAAAAAGTAAATATTTTGGAAGTGGAAAAAATAATTTCGCTTTCAGGGGAAAAAATAGTTCCAAATGTTTTCAGTAGTGTTGTTTATCAAAAACTGAAGGCCGAATTCAGAGTTCAGGGAACGCTGTGTGCTCGTTGTTTTAAAAGTTATTCTCGTTATTGGGAGAGAATATCAGATCAGACAGGCTTGCGAAAAATTGGTCTACAACAGTAGGTGAAAGTTCGACCAAGTTCGAAAAAGCTGAAATAGTGCATATGTGAGAATCATTGCCATTATCGATTTCTACATCAGCAATTCTCACAGAAGGTTGTACCTGTGTAATGTAATGTAATGTAATGTATGTGTCTTGTAAAGCGCACTGCTGCCCTGAGGCGTCGTGGCGCTGTAGACCGCTGGGGAACCCGTCCTGGCAATCCCTGTGAGATGGTCCCTACTGGGTATCTCCAAGGTGAAACCAGGCATCCCTGGCGAATGTGGGGGGCCGTTGTAGAGATGAGGCAAGCTAATGCCCAGAGTTGCCGAGTGTGATCCCTGGTTAGAGTAGGCACCGAGGCGAGAATTATCGAGTCCGCTGACCCTGGTCCACGACCTGGGTGTGGTGCTGCTTTCATCTCGTACTTCACCGCCACCTACTCGTAATGGTGAAGTCTCAACGAATGCCGTCATCAGAATAGGTAGCCGCTGGGGACAACACGTTGCATGAGCCATTACCGAACCAAGCAAAGTATCGATATCCATAGGTACTGCTGATGGTAGTGTAAGACAGACGTCCTACACGCATTCTTCTCCGCATAGCAGACATCGAAGCACAGGTAAGATGCAATCTTGCCAGATTGGTCTGAATGAAAGAAACCAGGTTGTATTCAGATCTCTTAGCCGGGCTAATCTGCGGACTCTAGTGATTCGGTCTCGGTAGCGTATTGCTAGTATCGTTTCTTCCATCGTAGCTGGAGTTTTGTCTGTGGCTTGGCTTGCCATATTGGAGCAGAAGTATCAAAAATAAAATTCCTGCTACGAGTCCCAAAAGAAGAGGCAGGCCGCCGAATAAAGAATGCACAAAATTCGGGAAAATGCCCAGAACTGTTTAAAAGGGTGCTAACAGTCCCGAAAAAATAGTCTTAAATACATGTGCGATGCCACTGGCATCAGACATGTTTACAATTTGACCTAAT
The DNA here is from genome assembly GCF_964261635.1 of Lissotriton helveticus. NCBI lineage: Eukaryota > Metazoa > Chordata > Amphibia > Caudata > Salamandridae > Lissotriton > Lissotriton helveticus. Next base: position 364,862,278 of record NC_136073.1, on the reverse strand, counting down.
ATTTCTACGAAATGCACGGGGCAATTTGTTGATAACAGGGTATGTATCTCTGCCGCTGTCCTTGCAACTTGCAGATCATACGTATCTTTGGACGAGGTTAAAGGCACATTTGTCTGTAAAAGAATAGACTTCATTCTGCTTAAAGTATCAATTCGAATAGAAGAGATATTCAAAGAAGGCCATATTGCCGCCTCCATGTCTGGATTGCTGTTTGGATACAATATTTACCTACAGCAAATGACCCTGGACGTAACGGTTACGAGATAGGCTTTTCCTGGCACCATGCCACAACAGCTGTGGTCACTTATTAGAACGTAGCTGCCGTTGGAAAGCTGTCTGAAAAATGGCTCTATCTGTGTTGCAGGAGTGCCATGCAGGTGACATGAAAGGTTATTTGATGAACCTTGGCAGGCTCCATGCAAGTTAATACCTTGACACAGAAGTGTACCGCTTAGTGATTTTTTACAATTGTTACCACTAAGAAATACCTCCTTTTTCCCTTCACTATAACATTTGTGTGTATAAGGTAAATTCCAGGTTGACTTGATGTATCCTTTACCCAACCTTTCATACAGGCCTGCTGGTATATATTTTTGGCAATACTTAAACTGGTAAGTTGTTATCGGAATTGTGATAATTCCGTGTATTATCCATTCAATGACTGGTCTTTCTTACATTGTCAATGGTAATCTCTCAAGTTTTTCAATGCTCAGAATCGTATAGTCTGCTCCTTTTTGTGCCAAACTGATTTGTTTATCAGTAAGGTTAAAGATAGAAAATAATGACGTTGTGTTGATTAGATGCCATGGCACGTAGCCTGAACGCAGATTTTGTAACGTCCAGCCTAACTGTACAATAGAACGCAATTGGGACTGACGATGTTGTAACATTAGCAAGTCCTGCTCTATTATATCAATAGCAGATGATACAATGCTGTCCAGTGAATATATTCTGGAGGACAGAGTCGTTAACACATTGTCCACTACAGAAAGTGATTTTTCCAAAATAATACGATCAATTTCTCGTATTTTTTCAGCAGTTTCAATTTGCGTTACTTTCCAAACTTCGTTGTAAGCAGCGTATATACCGGCGTATATGAAACTTTTTTGACGCTGTTTGCGAGGTCCCAGTATGAAATCTCGCAAGTCAGCACCGTCTTTAAGTAAAGTCAAGTGTTGCTTAATTTCAGCCAGTGTGGATTTTTGTAGCCACTCAAGGCATAGTTTCCCTACACTGTATGTTGTAACTATTCCTGGATGTTGTCTCTGGGAATATCTTGGGTCTGGCCTAGTCTGTTTGAACCCCTGTATTTTGTTCAGGAATCTATATTGACAGTTATTTGTGTCTGTGGGCCAGATCCACCATTTTTTCCAATCAGGATTTGTTCTGTTTTGGTGTAAAATATGGGATACGTCTATCTCCACATCTGTACTGCTATTACTATCAGGTATGGGCTTTGGAATGGACGGTTTGTTTAAGTCTTTTATCTTGGCTAAACCAAGACAGGTTGTTTGCTGAATTGTGTCATTCAGGAATATTATCTGTTCTGGGATCATGCAGGCTCTAAATAATGCTTCTAGACCTTGTACCTGCCAGTCTTTTGTACCACAGATGGTTTTTGTTTCAATGTTGTTTTTCCAAAATTCAAAACCAAATGTAGACATTTTATCATAAAATTTTTCAGAATAAATCAATTTAGTATTTGTCAACATTGTTTTCATTCCTGTCTTATTTAACATTTTAAAATAAAACGTTTCTGGATCAGTGTTGTTAAACCCTGAGAAGTATGGGAATTTCTCATAAAATGTTTTCGAGCTGCCTTTTGGCGGTGTTGGACAATGTTCCCATTGGTTATAAGTAAAAATATTTCTAGGATTAGCAGATTTATGCAAATAGTGATGCCCATAATGATTATAACAGTACATTTCTTCATAGTTTGCTGAACCCTGCAAATAATCTTGTTCTGTGAATTTTGCTGACATTACTAAATCTGACATCACATTATTAATATTTTCAAAGTCCCAATCATAAGAGAAAGTACTTGGTGTCACAAAGTCACTTAATGAAACCTTGAACTGATGTGGATATTTCAAGAGCTCAATCGGGACATAGATTTCATAATCAGCTTTGTCCCATGCTACCCCACCGGGTATTGGATTGGCTGTAATGTTCACTGATGACAGTTCTCTTTTCTCGATGTGTGAGGATCTGTGAGGCTTTAGGACCAAGTTGATGTTCTGACTTGCTGTGTCCATTGTACTATATTTTCCATCAATAAATCTACCCAAACATAAAACCATGATGAGCCAAAGCAGGAGGAAAAGTACACCTGACACAATCCAAAATTCAATCCATGGTGAAATCAGATAGGTTTCTTTTAGTTGATGAACGAGTTCAGTCATTTTTTGTTTAAAAGTTTTTGTTGCTGGCGTTTCTTCATGTTCACTTGGATCATCAGAAAAGTCATCGAAATTGATGAAGTAGCCAGATGCAGTTCTGTCAATTGTTGGAATTGCTTCCGGATTTTCTTTAGTCTTTAAATCTTCTTTTGTCACATTAGTATGGTCTGAAGCTACATCATTGTAGACAGGTGTTTCTTGACGAACTGTTGCAATTTGGGTTTCAAGAGGCACAAGTTCCATGGCTTTGTTGCATAGTCCTTTTTTTATTTACTGCAGGTTTATCAAAAGTGATTAGTCTCTCAGTTTGAACCTCTTGGATTGTAGCAAGGTTTGGTCTTCTGCTACTTCTTGGGAGTCCACTGGGCCTACTACTTATTATTGGCCACATGATTGTGGTTTTACCAGGTCGATTGATACAACTCTGTTCTCCTTTTCACCAGCAAGAGGCGGTAGTACTACTGATCTTGTTCCGCTGACAGCTAAGACAGGTACTGCTTTTCTGTAAGAAGGCCCAAATTCCTTCTTCACCGCGATCTTCTCTCTGACTAGATCCCCAATCTTTGGAATCCAGACAGGTCTTGCTGGGACAGGTGGTTTTTCTTCAGTGGCTGTTGGCTTTAACTTTGTGTTACTTAGACTTCTTCTTGTTTCATTTAAGTCCTGTAAAACAGCCAAACTATCTTTGATTTCAAAGGCTTTTTCTTTCACCACTGAAGTCTGGCAATCTAAGTCCTGGATTTTCATTCTAGTGCCAAACAATAGTTCGTAAGGAGTGATACCTTTTAGAGAATTTCTTGGCAGATTGTTAAGACTACGTTGGACACTTGATAGATGTTTGACCCACCCATCACCCGAACCTAATACCCTCGCCGTTATAGATTGCTTTATGTCACGTTTTTTTCTTTCCACTACCGCATTTCCCTCAGGATGGAAGGGAGAAGAGTACCGCAATGCAATGCCCATGCTGGCCATGGCCTCTTTGTAAGCTCGAGAGCTAAACGCAGGACCCTGGTCAGAATGTAGCATGCCAATTGCGTATGTGCCGATAAAGACTCGCAAATCTTTTATAACAGTTCTGGCGTCAGCCGAGCGCTGGGGCCACATCCAAATGAATCTTGAGCAGGAATCGACTGCGACCACGATATATTTATAGTTGCCATCCCTTTGTAAGGGACCACAGTGGTCCAGGTAAACACATGCTAACGGTTTATCTGAGATTAGAAGGGGCGTCTGTGCTGGTCGTTTCACTGTTGATACTTTCATTCTTTGGCATATTTCACATTCTAGAACATAGTTTCTAGTCTGTTTCCTCATGCGCGGCCACCAATATCTCTGTTTTAATAATGATACTGTGGCGGAAACACCAGCATGTGCAGAAGCGAGCCCTTCGTGTGCCGTTAAAATGAGTCCTAACCTGTGTTCCATGTTTGGAATTGCCCTATCCCCCAATCCAGGGATTCGAGCAAAAGGAACATTATTCGCATGAGTTATGTATGAGTACTTTACTGGAAAGCCTTTCGGGAGTGTTTTTCTATCATCTTTTACTGAAGCACTGACAGCTTGCATTATATCGCTGTCTATTTTTGTTTTTGACTGGGTGATAGCAGCTACGGAAGCCGTTTGCACAGCTGCCTTCGCGACTTCATCAGCCAATGAAATCCCCGCAACGTGAACACCATCACGTTGATGACTCAGTGTATGTATCACGTGAGTCTTTCGTAGTTCTTTCTGTAAAAGAACTACTTGTTCCCAAAGCATTTTATGCTTGATTGTGCCACCTTTTGCATCTTTGAAGCCGTTTTGAACCCTGTTCTGCAAGTATTCATTGTAAGACTGAACGCAGTAATATGAATCGCACACTATTAGTGTGGGGAATTCGCGATCGGTATTTTCAAGCGCCATCTTAAAAGCCAGTAGTTCAGCTCGCTAAGCTGTACAATCTCCTAGAGATTGAGTTTTAGTGACCAGTGGTCTAAATTTTCCTTCGGGCCAACGACCTTTAACAATCGCGCACGCAGCACTGTATGCTTGTTTACCCCCAACTGCGGGTTGTGCTGAACCGTCTGTATATATTATACAGCCGTAATGTTCGAGAGGCAGGATTTCGGTCGGCAGAGGACATTCATATTCATATTGGAGAAATTATTATGTTTTTAAATTAGGATCAAATTTGTATACTACGTCTGATGCAGCAAGAGAATTAACCCATTGTATCCATCTCAGATGTAGAGCTTTAGCATTTGGAATGCTTGCTCTTGTTACTGCTTCTAGGGCAGGTACTGGTGTAATGATTATTATTCGTTTACCTTGTGCGAGGGCTCTTTCTTTTGCTACAGCAGTTTGAACCGCAGTCAGAATTTTTTCAGTAGAACTGAATTTCATTTCTGCTTGTGTGTACAAGTGTGATTTGTAAGCTATTGGTACCATTTCTCCCTCATTAGAGGTCAGGTACGTGAATCCGCATCTTCCTGGGATGACTCGGATTACAAGGTTGCGTTCCTTTGCGCGTGTTTGCAGTTTTGTTTTAGACAACATGTCTGTTTGTAATGATCTTAAAATTTCTGTGTGTTTCTGAGTCCAATTGATTTGTTTGAAATCAGGGTTTATTAATTTTTAGAGAGGTTTAACCCTCTCTGCATAATTTAGAATGTATGTTCTTCCGAAATTCAGGAAACCTAGTATTGATTGTAAATTCTTCAGCGTTTTTGGTGCTTGGAGTACAGCACACTTCTCTAAGAAGATGTCTGCTAGGCTTTTGCCTTCACTTGATAATTCATATCCTAAAAACAGGACAGTTAGATGAGCAATTCGTGACTTTTTAAAGTTGAATTTGTACCCTTCAGCTGCGAACCCAAGTATTATGGTGTTCACTCTTTTCAAGTGTGTCTCCAGGTCATCATCTGTGAGATAGATGTCATCGACATAAGATAATGCCTCATCATCATATATTTGTAGAAACTCTGTTACCCTTGCTGAGAATAATCCTGGGCTGTTCTAGAATCCCTGTGGGAGTCGACAGAATTGCTTTTGCGACCCCATTGTTGAGAAAGCGGTTAAATACCTGCTTTCAGGTGCAATGTTTTGACAACAGAAGCCATTTGAGATATCTAATGTCGTTTTATATTTTTTGCGCACAATGTTATTCATTAGTGCTGCACTGTGTGAGTTTTGTACTGCAAATGTTTTGCAACAGGAGTTTAAGTGTCTGTAGTCCAAAACTAGACGATATGAATCGTCTGGCTTGGAGACAGGAAACAAAGGATTGTTCATTTGTGAGGTGCATATTTCAATCACCCTCTGATATTCAAGTTGATCTAAGATCTCCCTGACTTGTTTTTTAGCTTCTTGCTTAACAGGATACTGCCTTTGTGCAGTAGGTTGATTTTTTAACTGGATTTTGTGGGGAGGAGAATCCTCATCCCATCCTACATGATTTTTATATAATGCAGGAGCTTGGGCCACTGCCCATTTTCTTGCAAATGTGTATTTTTTATGAATTGGAATATAATTTGAGAAGGCAGGCATAATCATTTCTTCGCCATGAGGGCACTCCCTGATAAACTCTGGTGGCCAGTCTTTCTCAGCTAACAGAATGTCATAGCCTTTCGAAAGGTTATCCCAAAAGAGACCCTTTATTTTCCTAGTTTTGTCCCCCACTATACGCAATGTTATTTCATATAATTTATGGGGTTTGCTAACTCTGGTGTCTGCAGTTTCCACCTGAATGTATTCATTCGTGTCCACTGTCTCCGGAAGATTCATCAGGATCTTGCGAGCTATGGTTACTTCTGCTGCGCTGTCTAGCATTGTCTGAGCCAACTCTCCATTTTTCAGTTGTGTCCTCAGAATCCTCGGCATGTTTTATTTTAATACTGGCTACCTTCTTTTTTGTAAATTGTAAGTTTTTTACTTTGATGAGCAGGTTCCTTGTCTTTGGACTTGACGTGCTCTTCTTTGTGTTCTGACCGTCCTCTTCTTTCCGATTTCTGTGAGGAATTCTGAAAAGATCGAGAGGGACGTGTATCAATATCTTGATATCTGTCAGGTTTTCTCAATTTATACCTATCTCTAAGGTTGTATCTTTTTTCAGAGGCCTTCCTGTGGGGAGACTTGCTTCCTCTTTCTGGAGATCTATCTCTCCGCTGAGGAGACCTTCCTCTGTACTGAAAACGTTTTTCTCTGGGAGTGGATTGTTTATTACCCTCCCAACTCCTTTTCGGAGTATTCAGATTATTTTTAATAAAAGTTTTTTCAGGATTTTCAGTTAGTTGTGGTTTTAGTGGTTTCCCACCCAAACTACCTCTACCTAGTTCTTCATAGATTTTTTCTATGATTCTGGCAAGTTCAAAAGGTTGTTCTGCTATATCTGTCTCTTTCAATTTCTGCAGGTATTTTGTATCCTCAATTGCCAATTGAACTAATTCTCTATATGCCTTTGTTAATTCCTTTAGTTTAACTAAAAGTTCTTCGCTTGACATTTTTTCAATGTCGGTATGTGGTGTGTAGCTCGCTAGAACCGGCCATGTGGCTCCTGGTCTACCTAGTGGACCGAGCCTGGTGATGTGGTTTTGATGTTTTAGGGCGCCATTAAACCAGAGCAGGTGCTCTTGGTATGTTAGTGGAATTTCAACGTCCTCAAAAGGAGCGTATTCCTCTGGAGATTCCTCTATTTTGTAATAGCGGAATTCGTGTGTCCCAGCATGTGCTGCTGGAAAATGTATCCAGGAATAGAATACCTCTGTCTGCCGATATTCATGGGCCTCTACCACAAATATGACTGTACCACCTCTCGATGATAGTCCATTTTCTATAAGTTTAATAGTTATAGTTCTTCTTACATTTACCGGAATGATTATAGCATTCGGGTTTTCATCTTGGAGACTTGTGTCTTCCGTTAAAAGTTGAGTTGCCAAAGCATCTCTTTCTTCGTCACCTTCCGGCATTTTACTGACAGAAAGTTTTTTGTTGCAGAGCAAGTTTCAAGGAAACTAAGATTAGGTGCACAATATTTTGGAACACTGTATCCTTCAACGTTGATTAAACCAAAAACTAATACATAGGAATCTCTTCCTACTAAGTTCCGGGGGATATTAACCTTTTACCCACTCCAGACGTCTATTGTATGTATGTATTGCGACTTATATAGCGCACGTATCACCCGAAGGCATCAAGGCGCTTGCTTAGGGAACCCATCCTGGTATTCCCCTGTGAGATACCCCGGCAGGGTATCCACAAGGTGAAAGCCAGGCATCCCGCCGCGAGGGGCCGTAGTGGAGATTAAGCAAGCTATTGCCCAGAGTCGCAGAGTGTGAGCCCATGAGTTGAGTAGGCACCGGAGCGAGAATTGTCGAGTCCGTGGAATTTTTGAGCCCGAGACCCGCCGAGGCGGGGAATCGAACCCTGGTCCACGGCCGATCTCAGCTTCCGGGTCTGCCGCCTCTAACCACTGAGCCACGCTTCTCCATATTGGAGTTTTTACGGGAAAATGGGGTCTGTGTGAAAAAGCACAACTTAGTTACTCTAATGTCTTGTGTTAGATTATCGCCTTACCAAACGTTGGGCGCCATGTAGTGTAGTTCCTATATTCCCAGTAGGCTCTGTGCATTGGAATAACATAAACAGCAGTTTAGACATAGGACTGAGGTCATCTAGGTCTCTACTGACTATGTTAGACTTAATTAGGTTTGCCAGCTAGCTCAGAGGTCACTAGAAACTTTCTCGAATGTTCAGGAAGGAGTTAACTTTCCTGATTAGACAAGAGGGGATTAGTTTCTGACAACCGCATAAACATGACAACTTTGCTCCCTCAGAATAAAGAGTATATCTCTAGAGTCGTGTGAAAACAATAGACAACTATTTCACTCAGTCAATTGTGCATGCTTAATTTCACCAGGAGTGCAGAGAAATAGAGAGACGGGCGTTTTCAATAAAAGTTGTTATTTATTGAGCAGTCTTCTTTCTCATGCAAGAGAAATGAATTGCCACAATTGCAATACTTATCATGAAGTAAAGTGCGTACAGTAAAAGGAGTATTATGAAATAATACTGTAAAAGCATTGATATGGTTTCTGAGCCATATGATACTTTAAAATGGATAAAATATATACATACATAAAAACATTGACTAACGTACTCAACTGGTGCTTCTAAGATACGCCTACCCCGGTGTACCTGACCTAAGCCTAATACGTGGGAAGGAGTAAGTAAGTTGCAGTTTAAGTTAAGTTGGTTTTTGCCAAGAATCTGAATCAAGAATTCTCTCGAGGTTTTAATCGGCTCTGTACCTTGGTTCTAGAATGAAGGAGGTCTTGTATCTCTCTCTCGGGACTCGATCTCCCAGCAACCCGCAAGGGTGACTGGAAACACCGGAGCTGGATTTCTCGGCTGGAGAAAAGACAGCGTCTCTCTCAGTGCGTCAAATGGGAGGGTCGGCTTCCTTCGGCACTCGCATCAGCTGGGCGTCGGGCAAGTAGATAGCCGCTCTGCTCCAAACCACCGTGTGTTTGCTTAAGGCAACGTTGGTATATTTATACCTGAAAGGTGCCGAGTTTGATGTAAGGTTGGACATAAGACGTCACTAAGAACTAACAGTTCTTTCTGGACTCCAGGAGTTCTTGTTCAAATCAAAACAAAAGCAGGGGGATTTCCCGGGCTGCTGGAGGCTTAGTTTGTTTAAAGAACGCGTTGTACTTTCTAGGAGTCTATGGGAGTAGCCTTGCCGTATTTGGACTGCATTGGCTATTACTAAATATGGACATGATTCTTATGCCTTTATAAGGATATGTTTTGTTATAACCACATAAGGGCATGAATCGGGGATATCTAATTAGGGTCCTAGATAGATTCACTACAGCAGAGCCTGCTATTTTCAGGGATGAGTCGTAGTGAGCGAGCGCCATTCATTTCGCTCCCGTGGAGAGGGGAGAGAGCATTCATCTACCCCTCCCCTTGCGGTTCTAGTATGTTCATGTGTGACGTTCTCTATGTCCACCAGCTCTGGGGCTTTAAACACATCCAGGGTCCCTGACGAGCGCCCACAGATGTGCCAGATCTTGGCACGCCATGCCTTCCAGCAGACACGGCCCAAGTCATGTCTTGGTCCGCAGGAGTCCCCCCTCCGCTGCAGTTGGTGTATATGTTTTAGTCTTTACAGTGCCAGTCCACCGGGCAGGTGCACACCAGCACAGTTTATAGATCGGGTGCCCCTTCTAGTCAAGGGCCTGCATGGTGGCGCCTCCTCTCCCTGATTACTCTGGCGATAATCTATGCTCTCGGCCGGTGAGCTCGTGACTATAGGGTGCGGTGGCCTCTTCTGGCCTCCATTCTCACTTGCTCAGGGTGACAGATGTGCCCCGCCCTGTGTGCGCAGCCCACTCCATGTAGTGGCCTCACCTTCCCGGCCGAACCTGCCATGCGATCCCCGGTGTGGCGGTTTCCTTCTCCAGGGATCCCACACTCACCGAATGTTGGTGCTGGGCTCCGCCAATCACTCGGATAGGGTCCACGTTCTCCACCCCTAGCATTTCAGCCGTCAGCCTCCGTGGTTATGTTCAGGCATGCCAGCAGGACCATACCTCTGTGGGCCTGCTGGACCGATGTTGATCCCAGCCTCTCGGGGAGTATAGCCACGCCATACCCGCCACACAGATGTCGGGCTGGAGGACCTGCAGTATAGGGGGTCAGTAGCAGCCAACAGCATATTTTCAGGGTAGATGGCTCAGTAATGCAGGTGATTCAGCTACCCCAGGCGCTCCTCTCTCATGCGTCTGCCATCTTTGGCAGTTGGTCACGCCCCCCCTTGTTTAACTTGCATCACCACTCTGGTTATGATGACAAATGGAGGGAAAGGTATATTTCAAGTCTTTGTGCCAATCTTGAAGAGAAGCATCCACTTGTGCCGCTTCCGTGTCTAGTCTCCAACTGTAGAAGTGTGGTGCTTGAGCATTCAGCCTCAATGCATCAAATCTGTGAACGGGATCCACCATCTTTGGCACAACAGCTTGAGCAATTGAGGATCCAGTTTCCAGTTGCTGGAATCCCAGCTCGAACCATGAGTTCCAATCCGTAATGGTATTGGAACTGACTGGCAGAAGTATTGCTGATTCTGAAATCCTTTTTTACAGGGAGTAATATCAGAAATCCTTGGCGATCTCTGCCAGCGCCTTGTATTCCGTTCCTCCCAAGTTATTGATGTATTGCCCTGCTGAAATGTTGCTATCTTCAGCAGAAAGCCACATTCCACTCTTTACTTCACCAGACTGGAGATGGCGAATGATCCAGCTGGTAATTCGAGACATTTTATGTGGAGACTATATTATTCCTATGAAAATTTAACACTGGTGGATCTCGCTCCACAACTAGCTGTCCGGTCCCAACGGCTGGTATCCATTTATATATTGACCTCAGGGATGGACAAGACTATATAATGACCTCCGAGATGGATCAGAAGATTGGTCATCTGTTCTACCCTTCCATATGGTTCAACCACAATCTCACCTCTGTACTGGTGTCTTCTGTCAGTGCAATCTCTTCTACGTAGCAGAGTCCCTCCCGCAGATACTTCTTTTTTCAACTTTGAAGACCTGTAATGTAGCAGCCCAAGAAGATATCTTGAACAAAGACTCACTATTCCCTTCACTTCAGCATCCAGAGAGTAATGCGTTCTGCCACGATCAGCTTTCTCAACTCTCCCGTGAACATGGTTATCTTGTTGGTAGGTAATTCCACAGTTGCTTTGATTGAGTCGATTGTAAACCCAAGAAATTCCATCCTGTTCTTGGGGGTCACGTCCAATTGGTTTGTGTGATCACAAATTCCTGACTCATCAGCGTAACCTTGCCTTGGGCTATAATAATCCTTTCATCCAGGTAAATGATCATTCGGAACACCTATGTCTATATCCATGCCACCACCAATTTCCGTAGTTTTGGGAAACACCAAGGGGATAAGGGACTGAAGGGAAGGGCTTTGAACTCCCAGACTTGATCACTACAGAGAAATTGAAGGAAGCACCTGTGCGGAGAAAAGATTGGGGTCATTAGATGGGCATCCTTCAGTTCCAGTCTGATAAACCAGTTTGCTTGCCGAAGTAGATCTCGCAAAAGGTGGATGCCCTCCATCTTGAAATGCTGTAGACCAACCAAGCATTGAAGTCTTTCAGTTCCAGGGAACATCACTTTGTCCTTATTTTTCACAATACAAATGTTGCTTTAGAACTATTTTGGGTGTAGAAAGGTTTTTCTATAGCACCTTTGCACTCAACCTCCCGATCTATCTTGCCACAGATTTCTTCTGAGAAAGTGAGGGGGTTGTGGTCTTACCATTTGTGTGGTAATACCCCAAAGTTCTATTTGGAAACCTTGTACATTCTGGCATACCCATTCATCTGAGGGCATTTCTCCTACTTGATCAGACATTCTGCCATCTTGCCCCCCAGCTTTACAAGGGAAGAATACCTAATTCTTACCTGCAGGACTGGTGATGCCTCTGCAGCCTTTGTTGGTGCTCCCCCTAAGGAAATTGATCCTGGAGGGGAGGAAGAGGGAGAAACACTTTTTTTTTGTTTTTTTGTTTTAAGACCTTTATTGCATAGTTCAAAGTGACACAGCAGAGAGCCTACAACCCCGAGGGCCGGCTGCGGTACATGCAGGTACGTAGTAGGATAGACCGGGGAGAAACACTTTTTGGTCTGACCAGTCTATGCTCTTGGAACTTGTTTGTCCCTAGAACCTTGAGAGAGGAAGTGGCTAGGCAAGCAGCCCCTGCCACGTCCGGCCCAGCCAAACATTGTAGAGTTGAAAACCTTTTTAAAGGAAGATTGAGCTTCATCTACGGCTGTGAAGGCCTGTACTAACTTTGCTAACTCCTTAAAGTGTTGTTTGTAATTGTATGTACAAATATAGCATGAATTTGGTCCTGGAGGAAAGGTGCTTATTTACGCGTTGTTATATATTCCGTGGACATTTCTAGTAGGCATTAGAGTGCTTTACATAAGAAGTAGCAGCAGGCCGGTCATTATCAGAGGACCCTCTTGTTTAATACAGACACTAATGTCATTTTGATCTCGATTTTGTAAATGTGTATGTCATGCACAAATGTCTCTTATCACAATTCAATGTACAACTAATTTATGACTTCGTAGCATAACTGTTGCTAGTAACTTACTGTATAATGATTACGTTTACTGAAATTACAAAGTATTTGTGCTGCGATAAGTGGAAAACATTATGTGAATGTAAAGCGCTCTGATACCCTATTCGGGTCAAGTTTGCGCTATATAAAACACCAAATAAATATGGTCTGGGTTCAAACTGGAATGGCATGAGGAGCAAAAAAAAAACGATGGATTAAGGCCAGATGTCTGACTGGGTTGAATGTATGACATTGTTCTGCATTCTGTCCATTAATTGTTCTTTTTGCATTTGGAAGAATCAGGGTCTCCTTGATGTTGATCAAACCATTGATAACAATTCGGGATAGTATCGGTGTTGAACCTCTCTGCATTGTACCCTCACATATAGACATGCATTCATCACACACACTCAGGCTCTGTGCACTGTTCAGCACTGACAATTTTCTATCTTTAACCAGGGTGTGTTATTTTAAAATGCACACATTGACACCACACACATTCACTACTTGCATGCTGGACAACTCTTCTCCCTTTATGTATTGTACTTTACACAAGTACATATACACCCAGCACATGCTATCCCTGCACATGCACTGCACAGCACTATATCTCTCATGTAATGTACTCCTCTCAGGCATGCATACACTCCGTACATGCACTAACCACACATGTACTGCACAGTGCTGCTCTATCCTTGTACTGTACCCTTCACAGGGATACATACAACTAAGGTTGAGTCACTACTCCTGTACTATCCAGCACTCCACATCTGCCTGATGTAGGCCACGGGTGAGTAAAGCACACAGTGGAGAAACTTTTAAAAACGTGAGCGAACCTGTAGGCCTCACTCCAGTAACATAGGGTAAAATGACCTGTTCACTACTACTGATCACTACATGGTATGCTGCCACCATCACACTTGTATTGCTTAACTCCTTGTGAAGGTGGTAGCCTTCCACCACTTTGTGGTTAGCGCTTTGGGGACCCCTCCCAGTTCAACAAGACCACAATTTGTGAGACTGGCTGGCCTATGTCATGGTGCACATGCATGATTTGTGTTGGCCTATGACAAAAATGTAGCATTAGGGATCCAGAACAGTACAGTTGTGCACTCTGGGCAGGGGTACACATCTTTACTATGCAGAGGACTTTTCCGATTCCAACAACTTTTATACCCTTATTTTTGAGAACGCTACTAAGCTGTCTACAGTTCAAACTTCTGTGCTACAGATAAACATAAAACTCAAGCCTGCAACCGAACAATAAACTGAGACCTTAAGATACATTGACTGAGTAATTTCCAAGTAAAGCATTGAGCTGTATTCACATCAGCTTCACAAGGACAGTGGGACTGATTGTCGTCTTATTCAGAAGCCAGAATGATGGCAAAGCAAATATTCCATTAGTATGCCCTACCTCACAAACATACATAAATACCAAACATAGTCACTATCACCAGGCATGACGTTATGTAAAGTATGCTAGAGTGGCCACAAGGCGACATGTGTAGTGCAGTAACAAAAATAAATAAATGTACACATAATCTAGAGAGCACTCCTTTTCTCTCCCTACAAATATAGACAGTGTCATGTCCTAAGGTAGGTGCTCGGCCTGTCAGTTGTTACAGCCTGTACATATCATCTACAGGTCAATATACCTCAATCCTTAGACAAACGCTATTTCTTGCACATCAAGTCCATTGTGATGTGGACTTTTCCACATGCACCTCCCCTTGAATTGAATCTGGCTGTTTTACCATGAAATTCTGCATATGCCTTTTCCACATTCCTTAAATCTAAAGTGATACCTTACTCCTCCAACAAAGTTGTTAGATCTTTCCTTCCTTGCCGCTCTCCTCTTTGCCGCATGGTGAGACCAGACCTGTATCTTAGCCTTGAATTTAGAAAGAATCAGGAATTCCTTGCCCTTGCACAATGAACAACGCTATGTTCTTTTGGCGTTTGGGCCCGTAGGTTAGCTCCGTGATTTAAATGTTATCCCAGACGATAATTAAAAAGTTTAAAAGAATACAGTTTCATCATGCATATTGTCCAATGAGTGAGCAGTGTACTGGACTGTGAGGGTATCTGCATAGCTGTAATTTCCGTAGATTCCTGTGACATGCTCATTGGGATTCTATGAGTCCTCCCAAGCGCTTAAGTGTACACCAAACTTAGGCTTACATCTACCTTGGGCAAAGTTATGGTTTTTCTGTGAATCTCTTTCATTGTGTTCAGTTTTAGTGGATTTGAAAATAAATGAATTGTTTTTTCGAAAGGTAAAAAAATAAAGTGCGATGGTGTATTGATGAATGTTTTTGGGGGCTTCTGTGTACAAATTCAAAGAACGTGGAAATTGCGATTCTGACCTAAAATGTAATTAATGTCAATGACCTGGGCTGATTCCGCTTGTACTTTAAAACAAGCATTTAGGATTTCCTTGAGTAAAAGTGTTTACTGATATATTGGAATAGTAGTAGAACATAAAATGTTTCTGTTTCTTTTTCAAAAGGGAGCAAGTCGAGATAACAAGTGTTGTTCCAGGAGATTACAATGGGGATTCACAGATGGATGTACTTCTTACTACTGCTCCAGACGATCAGCCTAAGAATGACATTAAACTTTCAGCAGTTATCTACTGGGGACACAACCAAACTTTAAGTAAGTTGGATAGTCATTCTCGTACTTGTGGTTTATTCTCTCAAGCAAAGTAAGTTGGCTCCAATTTGTAAGAGGATAACAACAATGCCCAACAAACATATAAATATTATGACTGTGTTCAAATTAAAATTGAGCCCTGGGTGTATCATGAAAGTTTATTTCCCCATAATCTTCTGATAACTGCTTCTGCGTATATCACCAACAGCATCAATAGCAGTGAATAGGCAAGTCAATGATATATTTCAGATATGTTGTTGGACATGACAGTGGTGCCCACTCTTATCTAGTTTATTTGTGTTATGTTTACAGCTTTTACTGTTTACTTTTATGAATAACTCCAGGATTGCAGATTATATGTGGCGCGGAAATACATATATTTTGTGGCGATCTTTGCTGTTGATATCTATATTTTTTCATGCTACTCGGCCATTTCTTTACATCTGTTTTACAGCTGCCAAAGCAATTTGGAGATGTTTATGGCCATTTAATGAACAATACTGAATATTAATGCTAATGGATAGTTTAGCATACTATCGATGCTCTCACATGGTGCAAGTTTTACATGGTAGGGGCTCAAATTCTGTTCAATTTTCCCAGACGTTTTGACACTTAATTTTCCTCCTTTTTCTGTGACTTTTCTAGGTGGGTGCAGACGTGTGCTAATTTACCACATTTTGTGGTCCGCTATTGTTGCGATTGCTGGGTTCCAGAGCCCAAGTTTGCAGGTTTTGGCTTCCTAACCAACGGGTACAATGACTTAGTTTAGTGCACCATCGCTGAGTAAGGAAGTCCAGTTTAACTTCAGCCCCAAAAAACCCACTGAGCATTCCTGCGTGGGTGGTGTTTGTATTTTCTGTGTTACAATCCTATGAAGGGTTCAGGGAGACTGTGATAATTCAAACCCAATTTTATCCAAAGTTGCACTCTCGAGCATAGCACTAAGAATGGCACAGTTTATTTTAAAGTGTTAATTTCGGCTGTCTTATTCTGTTGCTTAGTACATGAATGATAACCACACAGAATACCATTAAAACAGCACTTATGAATGTTGCTAGCAGCAAGGATAAAATTAACAGTTCTAACATGTTTTAGAATGTTTGTTGCATCCTACCACACCAAGCTACTTATATATACTACACTGAAAGCATGAAATAGCTAACTTGCCTCTTGGAGTTCTTGGGGCACTTGGCACTGTATACCTGTTCACAGCGGATACGCTGTGCTACCAGACTTCAGTTGTGAAGACAGTGTGCTTTGAGAAGGAAAACACACTGCCTGCTTAGCTCAGCTCCTCTCATCACTGGATCGAACTATTTGCATTAGAGTGGATGCTCTAGCAGTCTGGCAGGACCTTTCATGATAACTTGGTGCAAAGTCATCTTCTCCTTACTGGTAAATTCCTATTGGGTTTTCTTAAGATATTGACCAATGATTTTCAACCAGCATTACAAAATGAAACTGATTCTTTCATAAGTTCTGCAAAAGATAATCACATGCTGACTGTAGACCAAAGACGCACAGGCTAAGTTAATGTTTTAAGAATGGAATTCAACATGGGGTACATAAAACTGACATTCTAATCAAAATTCACAGTCTCCCTTGATTTCTCCATCTCAGCTATGCATTGTTGTGCTATTTAGCAAAATATGTTTGCAAAGCTAAACTCTCTAATTAATGACTTTATTTTGGTTGTAAATTTGTTTATTTGCAGTTTTATATAGCACAGACTTGACCTGAGAGTATAGGAGCGCTTTACATGCGCATCAGTTACATTACACTACCACACATTCATTTTGGTTTTATTGATGGGCAGATTGAGTGGTTTGCCCAGAATTACAGGCTGTCTAGCTGACGCCGAAACACGAACATGGTTCCACAGTTGCAAAGTCTGCAGCTCTGGCCGTAACGCCACATCCTCCTCCTTTACTGTAACATTTATTCAAATGATCAACTGAATAAAAAAAACATAAAGATAGCAACTTATTTAAGTGCTTTGCTGCTAGTTGAGGACTCAAGAAATATATCCTCATTTTAGTTGTTTAGCGCATCTTCCATGATTTGTTGAGGAATAAGACCCTCTCATGGAGGAGGGTTCAGAGGCAACAGGTTGACTACACTCTACAGGCGGGAGGGGCAGTGACAGTGCAACGGACCATGATGGGCAGGGAAAAGGGGGGCTGAGCAGCAAACTACCATGCAGTACAGGCAAGAGAGGTTGTGGCAATATAAAAGACCATTGAGGGCAGAAAACAGAGGCAGTGACTAAAGAACCATACATGTCAACAGATCAGATTCAGGCCCAATATTCCAATGTTTTAAGCCCAACAGGGCTTTATTGTATCTGTCTCCTACCAAGAATCTCCTCTTTTTCATTGTAAGTCAATGGAGTAAATCAATTGCCCAGGAGGAAAGGGGTAGGGAAATGTACTTGGATAAGAGAGGGCAGGAGGCATCTGGGCAGGGGCACCAAGCTGAGCTTACAGGGCAGCTGTCGGGGGGGGGGGGGGGGGTTGCAGCATAATACACCACACAGGGCAAACGGGACAGCAGTGCAGCACAACGGACCATGGAAAGCAATAGGGAGGGACAGGATAATGCACATGGTCAGCAGAGGGGAAAGATGCCAGGGCAGCAAGCTGACCATACCGGACTGACAGGAGAGACAGATGCAGCATAACGGACCATGAAGGGCAGGATGGAGGGGGCAGGGGCACGACAGCAGACAAGGCAGGAGGGAGGGAATAGGGGTCTGCACATTGAAAACTGGGTAGGGGCAGTGCTTAATTTTAGCCGGAGTTTTCCGGTGCTGGCCACTGGCACCTAATTGTCAACACCACACTTAGGGCAGTCTGCCACCAGGTGGCGCTGCTCATGTAATTTAGAGATCAGCAGTCTAACAGTTGTTTAGGAAAACAATATACATAAAAAAATTGCTAATACCTGCCTCCCCAGCCATTCCTTTAGCTGGAATAATCTGAACTGTTGCATTTACATAGGAAAGAGAGAGATGTTTAGTAGTTGTTTTGGCAGCAATGACAAGGGTGATGGCTGGTGCAAGTTGCAGTGGCCTCCTGGTCAGAGCCCTGGCACTTAATATTTTACAAATTAAGCACTGGGTAGGGGCCAAGGGGGCAGGGCCGGAGCAGCAAGCTGACCATGGATGGCAGGCGGGATGGGCATTGGAAGCACAACACACCATGGATGGCAACAGTGAGACTATAATAGCATACACGCAGACAACAGAGAGAAGGTGGGAGGGGGTAGGGAATCTAGCTAAATGGAGGGCAGTGGCAGCACACGGGCATGCAGGGCTGGTGCATGAACTTGGACCATGGATGGCAAGGAGGAGGAGAGAAGGAGCAGCAAGCTTGGGTGGAGGCAGCACAAGGCGTGGCCCTGCATTCACCCCACATTATGCATTGCAATGGGCATCTTACTTCACGTTGAAAAAACCTTAGAAATACACTGAGAAAAACTAAGGTTACAGGAACGTTATAGTTAGCAGGCTCAGATTTCACTCATACAAAATCAGTGAAATTCAGCAGTTATAGTTACCTGAGCTAACTATAGTTTATGCCCCCATAACACACTGCATATGACATCACTCATGACATGGTCAGTGACATCACTGATGACACCACAAATGGCATCGCTGAGGACATCATCCATAGAACCACTCATACACCCACTCCCACCACTATGCACTCTCTTATACACCCACTCAAAAATGCACACAACTACTCACATACCCACTCACAGACCCATACAAGTACTCATACAACCATTCACTCTTCCATAGAGCCACTCACACCCCCACTCACTCACCCATCCACACACTCGCCCATACAGCTACTCACACACAGACCTATTTGCCTATACAGCCACACGCCCATACTACCTCTCAATATAGCCTCTCACTCAACCATCTAATCATTCACACACTCTCACACACCCACACAACCACTTACATACCCATTCACACATCCATACAAGTACTTCCATATCCGTTCACTCACCTATACAGTCATTCACACAGACACTCACTTTCCAATACAGTCACTTTCACACCAACTCACTTAACCAATCACCCACTTAGTCACTCACTTCCCCATGAACCCACTTACACACCCAGTACTCACTCATAAAGCCATTCAGACACTCACTCACTCACCCATAGTCACTCACACACCCGCTCACCCACCCATACAGCCACTCACTCACCCATACAACCATGCACTCACCCATAAAGCCACTGACACACCCACTCACACATCCACTCACACACCCATACAATTAATCACACAGCCACTCGCCCACACATCTACTCACACACTCCCTTATACACCCATACAGCCACTCACATACCCACTCATGCATCCATACAGCTACTCAGATACCCATTCGCACACTGATACAGACTGTCGTGTAGACCCTCAGATCACATATGTTGGAAATAGTATCACTTATTAGTAGAACAACTAGTATACTAATCTATCTTTTGTAGTAGGTTAGTATACATGTTTAACACTTATAAACTCTTAGAAAACACTTACACCTACTTGATGATGTAATTAGTGATGTCATTTGAGATGCCATCAGTGAGGTCACTGATCATGTCATGAGTAATGTAATATGTGAGGTCATAAGTAGTGCATTGCAGAGGCACAAGTTATAGTTATCTCAGGTAACTACAACTGCTTCATTTCTATGGTTTCGTACGAGTGAAATCTGAGCCCAATTATAACGTCGCTGCCAGTAACCTTCGTTTTTTTAGTGTGTGTGTTTATATATAATATGTATGTATCTCCTACTGGCGGCTGCCAATAAAGTTATAGTTAGGACCTACTTTCCATAGGAAAACTTTTTTTTGTTTTGCCAATTCATTTTGCACCGTTTAATGAACCTTCACAACATTTTCAAAATTAGTATAAGAGTTCAGGTGCTCTCTTTAAAGTTTCAGGGTAATTCGTCAAGCGTGGGCCAAGAAGAAGGGGTGGGGGGCAAAACACTTTTTCCCCATGTTAATTTTCGCAGAGATTTTAGACATGACTACAACCCGTACCACTGAACGGAATTACTCCAAATTTGGCATAAAGGTGGGTCTTGGTTCAGAAAACGACCTTTTAATTATTTGGTGTAAATCTGTTCAGTAGATTTTGGGATATTAAAAGAAAACTACATTTGTATATCCTCCTGATCTTGTGCAGAGATCTGATTTGCTGCCAACACCTGAACCAGGAAGTGTTGCCAGCCATCTTGGGACTCCAGTGAGTCCCAAAAAAAAGGTTAACAAAAAGGTTAAAAATAAAGGAAAGGGGGCAGAGTAGGAATACCTTGACTCCCTAGCTCTGGGGTCCCCAGGGACACCGCGGGGGCTGAAAAGTATTTTTTTTTAAATGTCTGCCACAGAATTGCAACAGAGTCGCGAATATGCGGCAAAAAATAAAAAAAGGAATAGCCCCTGGGTGGGCCAAGTTGCAGAGGCATGAATGTAATTACAAAAAAATGTTTGGAGGGTCTGACGAGGCCCCACTCCTAGTGCTCTTTTTAGTCCTGGGGACCACCACCTCCCTGGGTCTTTATTTAAATATTGGAGGGGAGCCACGAGGTTTGATGGAGGCGGGGAGCTGGCTGGGACCACTGGGACCCTGAGGCTCCCCCACGATCCCCAACAATACACATTGGGTGCCCTTAGTGGGGCCAGGGCCCCAGGTACTAGTGGCCTGGCCCAGGGGGATGGGGTCCCTGGGGCCGTGTGTGGGAAGGGAGGGGGCCGGCCGGCCCCCTTCCCACTTTAAAGAATGAATTTGTCACCATGGAGGTCGTGTTACCCAGTGTCTGGGTTGGGGGTCCAAGTGGCCCCTGCATAATTTTTAAGTTGGCCCCGAGGAAGTGGTAGTCCCTGGAGCGTATGCAAGCTGGGAAGCACTAACACATATAAACCTAGCAGCTGCCTCAGTTGAAGTGCCACATTAGTAAAGCACAAACAAGCCTAACTTCTTGGGCACTGGTGAAGGCAATGAAGGTGCTTTTTCTCTAGTATTCAACATTGAAATACAATCTGAAATCCTTAATAGAGGTGACTCCTTCGTTGATCTGTTGGAGCGCAATCTGATCTGGGGAGAATGTGATGAGTGGTTTTGTTCTTGTTGTCTTCTAGTGAGAGCATACTCCATCATTCTCCCTTTTAATTACCCTGTGTATGCAACTGCTCAAAATCATCAGCAAGCTCCGTCCATTTGGCCATGCCCTGTTTTCCTTAGTAGTATGTAAAGGTCTTCCCAGGTTGATGGAAAGCTTACCAAAAGGCCCCCGAGTGCGTTTCCCGCGGATTTTGGAGATGAGTTATTGAGACCGATAATACGAGGACATCTCCACCGAACAAAGAAGCACTTACGTCATTTAGTTAATAGGAAGTACCCCTGTTTGGTGGAGAATTAAGTGCTTAATTTGAGCTGATGGTTTCTGTGCTAAACACCAGCACTTAAGCATCAACACTAGTGCTTTTTTATGAGCACCAATTAAGGATACATTCATTTACGGGGAGATTAAGTGATATGCCCAGAATCACAGGATATTGAGCCGACACTGAGACTCAAACCTATTTCCCCAGCTCCAAAGTCGGCAGCTCTGTTCATTACCCCACATCCTCCCCCAAACTTCATGGTAAGTAGTTGGTTTTGTTTTAGGTGGGGCTAACGGGAGAAATGGGCTGGTGCAAGCTGCCTCCTGTTGAGTACCCTGGTACTTCTTTTTTTGTGTGCAAATTAACCACTGGTGGCTAACTATAACTTATGCCCCCGCTATGCACTGCTTATGACCTCAAATGATGTCACTCATGACATCATCCACAGAACCACTCGCACCCCTATACAACCTCTCATACGTCCACTTACCCACACAACCACTCACATGGCCATTCACAAACCCATTCAAAAACATGCACCCCCACACACATCCCCCCACACACACCCCACACACAACCATTCACTCACCCATAGAACCCCTCACACTCACACTAGCATTCACTCACTAACTTATACAGTCACTCACTCAGCCCCTCACACTAGTACTCACACAGCCACTCACTTACCCTCACAGCTGCTCACTCATCCATTCGCTAATCCAGTTACCCACTTACATACCCATTCACACACCCACTAACTCAAACAGGTAGTTACACAGACACTTACTGTGCAAAACACACACACACACTCACACTCCGTTATCCATACATCCATTCAAATAGCTGCTAACTTACCCATACAGCCACCAAAACACCCACCCGGCCACCCACCCATAGAGCCACTAATGCAGCCACTCACTCACCCATATATCCAATCACCCACCCATACAACTACTCACCCCCCTTATTCACCTATACATCCACTCACACACACATACATCACTCAAATTCCCACTCACACACTGATACAGACAGTCGTACACCCACGCAGATGACATGTGCTAGAAATTGTATCGCTCGTTACTAGTTTATAAAGAAAATTAATTTAACTTATGCAGTAGCTTACTATATATCTTTAAGTCTCGGAAACATTTACTAAACGCTTTCACTCACTGGATGATGTAATCAGTGATGTCACTGACCATGTCATAAGTAATATGTAAGGTCATTAATAGTGCATTGCTGAGGTGTAAGTTATAGTTAGCTCAGGCAAATGTTGAATTTCAAAGGTTTTGTACGAGTGAAATCTGAGCCTATCATCCATGTAGCCTTTGTTTTTTCCAGTGAATATATAAATATATACCCTTTTAAAGTTATTCCTTATGCTAACCTCATGATTATTAGAATATGATAAAGGGGTGCTGCAAATTTTAAAAATATTCCTTTGCCTTAAAATAAGAACCAAGAGTTCATGGCCTATCTGTGTCCTCAAAGTCTCTATAATACCGCCCCATGTATCAGAATTTAGCCAATATGACTCCACCACCTTCCGTTGTTAAATATAGGAACACAACCTACCACCACAACACCAAAAGTATTTAGAATCCCATTGTGACTCAGTTTTGTTAAGTAAGCCTAGCTTTGCAGGGTAGGGGGGGGGGAGCCGACATGTGATGGCCACACTTAGTCCAAGGATCTTCTCTCCTCTCCACGTCCCTGAAAGCTTGATTTTGTTTTGAAAAGAAGCCAAATAAACCCAAAATGTAAAGGGGTAACAATTGGATATTAACCTAAATATATTAAAGGAGGGTTTCAAGTACTATCAAGCAGTGCCACAAGAGTCTCCTACTATCAGCGAGATTAGTTTTTGGCAACTTTAGAACACAATAACCTCAGACTTGTGTAAACAATAGATTACTTTTCACCCAGTCACTCATGCCTGCTTGTTTTTGCTCTCAGAGAGACACAGAGAAGAAACAGTCTAACGTGTTTACTATAAGAATTTATTGCACAGTAGTTCTTCTCATGTAGAATAAGTGCGCGGTTACGATTGTAACAGAGATACAGAACCGGCAGTACAGTGAATAAAAAGGAATAGTATTGTTCTACCATTTTTCAATAGTCATGAACACATACATGGATAAGAAATACATTTATAAAATGAATGGCGTACTCCTAAGATGCCTGACTAGATGTACCTAAGTGTACCTAGCATGTGAGTAGGTACTATGTAGCCTAAACCTAAGAACCCCTAAGTCTAAGAGCCAAGAATCCCACTATGCTTCAGTCAAACCCCCATACTGGAATAGTGAGAGTGTGGGACTTCATCCTGGACTTGAGCTTGATATCCCGCAAGGGATCGTCAGACCACTGTCAGCTGGAGTGATGGCATGCCAGAGCTGTAACGTCTCTGGTCAGTGCGTCGGCCTTAAAGTCTCTGGTCCCTCCTGCTCTCTGATAGCAAGAGGTGCTGCATTTATACAGTCTATGTACGTGTGTTACCCATTGTTCATTATGAGGATGACGTTTGGGATTAAACCTTTTGCATCGATGGGAGAGGTGACGTATACCCCCTGGAGAGTGTACTCCAATTATTCATATACGCTAAGGATGACGTCTTAGCACTATCGATCGGGCAGAACCCACCCTCGTCATAGAACTAGGTGAAAGGTTTAGTCCATAAAAGGCTGCGGACCTTATAAGGTGTGATGTCCGTATAAGGCATTCCATCCTTATTTGGAGTTATGTCCTCATAAGGCTCGTTCATAAGAAATAACGGAAGCTGATGTAGGTAAAGTGTATGATGTTCCCTGGACCTATATTAGGTTACCATTATGAAATATAACAGCACAGGAGTTATCACATCTCATATGACGTGGAAGGCTTGTGTGCGGGCCATAGGTTCAGAGGACTCTGGTCTTTCGGGTCCCTTGTTGATGGTTAAATTTATGCTCCTGTCCTCCCTGCCCACAGCTGCATTCTGACGTTCATGCAGCTGGAGTTATCAGTGCCTCTTTTGGTGTGTAGTGCTTGTGGTCAGGGCATGTTGCTGCAGACTGTGGTCTTTCATGTCTCCTGTTTGTGATTAGACTTTGGTTCCTGAGGCCCCTATGGCTGCGTTCTGGCGGTTGTACGGCGGTACAAGGCAGGTAAAGGCATTGTATGCCTGTACCAAGCATTTTTTACCACGCATGTTTTTACCACGAACATGCTTATACAACTATGCCATTACCAGCATTGTTTTAATTTATAAAAACAATGTACCTGTGGGGGGGAGACCCCCAATATCCCCAACTTACCTTAAATCCATGGTAAAGGCATGCGTTGTAAAGGCATCCACGTGGTAAAAATATGCGTGCTTAAAAATGCATGGTAAAGGCACAACGAGGTAAAAACCTTGTTGTAAAGGCTGTTGCCCCGTTCTGACAGCATGTAAAGCAGGAGTAATGGGCATCTCTTAGGCCTTGTTGACCGGTCACATTACAGGGGACTCTATTCTTGGTTAAAATTAGGCTTCTAGGGATCCCCTTTGGATATTGCTTCTTCCTGCATCCAGAGTACTACTTCTTCACTTCTTTACAGGATGCTTTCTTCACCTAGAGTTTTATCTGTACTAATTGTGCCAGATTAGTTTACATGTACTTAGTTCTCTTAGTGTCCTGCGAATTGTAGTTTTCTTTGTTTGTTCATGTTATCATTTTGCTTAGTTATATTGCTCCTGTAAATTATCCCCCTTATGACTCCGTTTTGCTTTTTATTGAATATCCATCTAATGTGTTTTCTTATGTGTACTATTAAGTAACATAGAACTGATAAATCAACAACGTTTATCGTCTCTTAATTAGTGTAATTATATCTTTGTAATTTTAATTTGTTATGTTGTATGCCATGATAATAAATTACAAAAAACACAGTTGATGGACAGAGTGTAGAACAATGTCATACATTCATCCCAGTACAAGGATCTGGGCCTAAATCCATCGTTTTTTTGCACTCCACACCACCCTGGGTTAGACACTGGCTATATGCAAATCAGCTCTGACCCTGTGCCTTGATTCCAGTCTGGGAAAGACATGGCTTTGTAGTTCGGACTGGACTGTTCCCATGAGGCACAGGGTCAGAGCTGATTTGCATATAGCCAGTGTCTAACCCAGGGTGGTGTGGAGTGCAAAAAAACAATGGATTTAGGCCCAGATCCTTGTACTGGGGTGAATGTATGACATTGTTCTACATTCTGTCCATCAACTGTTTTTTGCAATTTCACCCAGAGTGGGCTGGGGATGCTCAGACGTGAGTCCCAGGCTCTCCACACCACTGGAGTCAAGCTATCCAGGCTGATGAAGGCTGATCGCCAGAAACCGGTCCTTGGATGCTTGATTCCGGTCTGGGAAAGACATGGCTTGGTAGTTTGGACTGGACTGTTCCCATGAGGCACAGGGTCAGAGCTTATTTGCATATAGCCAGTGTCTAACCCAGGGTGGTGTGGAGTGCAAAAAAACGATGGATTCAGGCCCAGATCCTTGTACTGGGGTGAATGTATGACATTGTTCTACATTCTGTCCATCAACTGTTTTTTGCAATTTCACCCCGAGTGGGCTGGGGATGATCAGACGTGAGTCCCAGGCTTTCCACACCACTGGAGTCAAGCTATCCAGGCTGATGAAGGCTGATAGCCAGAAACCGGTCCTTGGATGCTTGATTCCGGTCTGGGAAAGACATGGCTTGGTAGTTCGGACTGGACTGTTCCCATGAGGCACAGGGTCAGAGCTGATTTGCATATAGCCAGTGTCTAACCCAGGGTGGTGTGGAGTGCAAAAAAACGATGGATTCAGGCCCAGATCCTTGTACTGGGGTGAATGTATGACATTGTTCTACATTCTGTCCATCAACTGTTTTTTGCAATTTCACCCCGAGTGGGCTGGGGATGCTCAGACGTGAGTCCCAGGCTCTCCACACCACTGGAGTCAAGCTATCCAGGCTGATGAAGGCTGATAGCCAGAAACCGGTCCTTGGATGCTTGATTCCGGTCTGGGAAAGACATGGCTTGGTAGTTCGGACTGGACTGTTCCCATGAGGCACAGGGTCAGAGCTGATTTGCATATAGCCAGTGTCTAACCCTGGGTGGTGTGGAGTGCAAAACAACGATGGATTTAGGCCCATATCCTTGTACTGGGGTGAATGTATGACATTGTTCTACATTCTGTCCATCAACTGTTTTTTGCAATTTCACCCCGAGTGGGCTGGGGATGCTCAGACGTGAGTCCCAGGCTCTCCACACCACTGGAGTCAAGCTATCCAGGCTGATGAAGGCTGATAGCCAGAAACCGGTCCTTGGATGCTTGATTCCGGTCTGGGAAAGACATGGCTTGGTAGTTCGGACTGGACTGTTCCTATGAGGCACAGGGTCAGAGCTGATTTGCATATAGCCAGTGTCTAACCCAGGGTGGTGTGGAGTGCAAAAAAACGATGGATTTAGGCCCAGATCCTTGTACTGGGGTGAATGTATGACATTGTTCTACATTCTGTCCATCGACTGTTTTTTGCAATGATAATAAATTAAACAAGCATTGGCAAAGCCCATAGCTCTAACCTTTGGATCCTGTTGACTTTGGCTTTTCAGTGGTTTTAGCAATATGTCACTCCATATACATTGCATAATTTGGGTATGTAAAGACTTTAAATGTGTTAACATTTGTAAACTGTCTTTTCTTTAGTGCCAGTTCTATTGTAATTACTGAGTAATGGCAAAGCCAAGAGATCTCGGCTGGAAAAGGTATGATTGGGTTTCCCAATACTTGTAATGTACACTTGAGTTGAGTTGCATTTAGGTGTCTGGGTGCGTTCTGGTTATGGAAGGGTGTTCATAATGAGTCTCGATTTGGGGCACTGCAGGTGAGGCTGGAGGAAGTGTGAGTCAGTTGGCCATAACAGTGTCCCGATGGCACGTTCATCCAATCCTTGGTCTATCTCCACTGCGCAGTTATTGATGGTCACATTTGTACTATTTGTAATTATCATCTCTAATTATTTATCACAAAATCATTGCTACTTACTTGTATCAAATTACTGACAAACACTCACTAAGCTAACGGGTCTGGCTTAGGCATGTTTGTTGTTGTGTCATATTCCGGGATGCAATAGCTGAATACGCACAGAGGCCCCTTAAAGGTGGTCTTGCCCATGCTGTGTAAAGCACAGGATTGTAGTTGACATGTTGTAGGCCACACCCCTTTTAGAGACCCACTTAAACACTGTGGTGTTCAAATATAGGCTTCTGCTTACAGACAGCTAAAAGCTGTATCATAGATGAGACCTAAAAGTTGTAGTCATGTAAAGCTGTGGAGTCCTTGGAGTCAAATGTAAAATTTCTGGAGCATAAAAAAGGAGTAACTTCTTCGCTCATCTGTGGCACGCATCTGTGGGAGGGCCTGACCTCCTTCAGTGTGACTTTCCTGGCCGTGATAGTAGGACCCAGGGCTTTTGATGCAATTGCGTGGCCCTTTAGAAGTGGAGTTGCGTATTTGTTCCCTGGCTAAGTTGATCAAAATCGGGCAGGTCATCTACTCCCTGGTGAAGCAGATCTAAATTTTTTCAGCTTCGCTGGGAATTGAACACAAAAGGAGAAATACAGGTGAGAGTCAGCAACTCGGAGGAGGAAGATTCATGGAGGACAGAGTTGAGGGAAGCAACAGTAGGGCAAGGGAGGCAATAAAGGTGCGGTGGCCGAAACAAGTTGTAGGACGTGGGGTAGCAAACAACTGTAAGAAAGCTACGTGGAGCAGGCAGGAGACAAGCTGAAAGGCTAGAGAGATGGCAACACCTGCATGTTGCGTTCTATGAGATTGAGAGTGTGTTGAGAATTCATTTTATCTTGTACATCGTACAGAGATTACTTACCTTATGGCCATATGAAGCAGACCACCCACAAGTCCAGTAGAGAGCTAGCACCTCCCAACCAGCTGGCTACCAAAGCTTCCCGCAAGAGCGCGCTCCTGCCACCTGCAGAGTAAAGAAGCCTCACCACTACCGGTCGAGGACCGTGGCTCTCTGCAACATCCACCACTACCAGAACTACACTGGGTTGCTCATCTACAAACTGCCATTCCAGCGCTTGGTGCAGGAGATCGCACAGCACCTCAGGACTGATCTGCTCTTCCAGAGCTCTGCAGTCATGGTCCTACAAGAGGGTAGTGAGGTCTACCTGGTCTGGCTCTTTGAAGACACCAACATGTACGGCATCCACGCCTAGAGGGTACCCATAATGCCCAAGGACATTCAGCTGGCCCATCCTATCTGAGGCCAGAAGCCTTAGGGGAAAGCAGGTGGCTGCTAGTTCCATACACCGAGCACGGAGGAGGGAGAGAAGCATGCTAGGGAAGCAGTTGTAAAACCCATGTACTCTTGAGGAGTGCTGAAATAAAAAGAAAAACGTAGCACCTGGAAAAAGGACACACATCGTGTTTCTATGCTCCAGGAAAATTGAGAAACACAATAAGAGGACGAAAGCCCACACAAGGTAATGAATAGGAAGCAAGCAAATGAATGGCATGAAGTATACCAATGTTAAACAATGAGCATACTCCAAGTCCACTTCAAGCTGACAATATGTCTCACAACTGACCTCCCATGCGCTTTCTCCCGAATCAACTTTTTTTTGCTAGTTTCATGAAATGTAGTGTTGCATTGATGAGAAACTTTACAGTGCTTTACTGTGAATCACTAGCACCATTGCATATTTGGACGCTGTAGCTTTGTGCTATTTTGTGATTTTAAGAAATTAACGTGTTATCGAAGTTAGAAAAGAGGTACCTTTGCACAGTGTTAGTCACTCAAAAGCATTTTTTCCTAGTTTCCACTGTTGAGTTGTATTACTAAATCTTTGCTTCTTTCGACAGTGTTCAGAACATTACTCGTCCTCCAGTGTCTGTCAGCTCGTACACCATTTATGTTCCATAGATTTTTTGATGTGCTTTGTGCCCTGAGCTGATTCTATGATTGTGTCATGTACCATTTTAGAAACCATAACTCATGTGAAATACCTTTGGTCCCAAACCCTTCCAAGCAGCTTCTCTCGCTGAAATATGATTATTATTACATGGGTTGACGGTCTCTCTGGAAAAGAGTGCTGCGTTTGGTTTTTATCTCAAGTAAGCTTTATTGTATCAAAAGTCATGTTTCCAGTCGAAAACATGATAGTTTGTTGCTTGGCTCACAGATCTCAATCCTTTTATGTGCATCAGACAGTAAATTCACTTCATTAATGCACGATGAAGTGGCTGTGATTAATCCTGTTATTTTGGGAATGTTGGCGGCTTTAGGAATTGTAGGTGTCAGAATAAAAAATAGAGATAGTGATGTCCTTATTTTCCTTCTCGTAAGAAATCCATTGATAACATGGTTAGGATTGGCAATAGTATTTGTGTTCCACACTCGGGACTTCTTTCACTTAGGTTGAGTTAACTTTAACTAAGTATGGTTTGGTCTCATTCTACCTTTGTGCATTCTGTTAGAGCTGCCATGGGTAATTTGGACTCTGAATGAAGTTATGAAGTTGAAAGTGAGAAGAGTATTGTAAATGTTTTCTCAGCAGTCGAGAGTTGATCTGCAAACCTATGCCTGTGTTATTGTTATAGTAAAATGTTTCCCAGCCAACCTCCTAGCATATGCCACTATGAGAATTTAGATAGATCGGAGAGGCATAGTGGGTGTGATCTCGAATAGTCGATGTGGTAAGAGTTAAAGTAACACAATGTACCTTCTGAAAAAATAGGACAGTGATTAGGCAGGCGTAGAGGGTTGCAGAGGTGGTGCGGTGAGGTTTGTAGGTCAGAGCTGACATGGATGACATCGATTAAACGGATCAAAGAAGTAGACACTTGAAACATGTCAGACGAGGTGACTTTGACAGATGTAAGCCGTAGATCACGAAAAAAATAATTGAAAAACTGTCAGCAAAGTTAGAGTAGAGTCATCAGGAAGTGGGTGGGAATAAATGCTTTCTAGAGGGAAACCATTTCAGATCGAAAGTTTTTAAGTGAGTAGCTTTGGGATGTGCGTGGGCTTTCAAGTGCTGGACTCGTGAGACGAATGTGGAGACTTTCGATGCTGGTTGACATCTAGAGAAACCAAGCAGTTAATGGATTGAAGGCAAGTTAACTAGGAACTGGAAAACGAAGAAACGTGTACAGTGATATTTCCATTCAGTCCATATGTCTGTACTTTTCTTGCAGTCTATCTTATAAGCGTATCAAACCGTAAAATGTTATAATGTGATAGAACTAAAGTGGTTTGTGGTAAACTAATATTGGTCAAATATGTTTGCTGTGTTGGAATATGAGAATGAAAACAAATTGGGGATTCTTTGTTAAATAATGCATTTCACTCACTTTGGATATGCCAGATGATTTCCTGGTATTATCACTCTAAAAAAATAATTGGAGTTTTGGTCTCAATGAAAGAATCCTACAGCGAACTTTTAATTCCTATCCTAGCTCCACCCCAAAGCTTTAAAGCAATGCTAATCAAATGTACTTGCCATTCATAAAGACAAGCTGTTTTTTTTCTTCTTTTTGAAACAGTAGTCCTATTTGTTGACTAACCCATTGTGTCATGTTCGAGATTGTGTTGCTGCCTGCCTGCTCAAACTGCATCTAAAACTCCTGTGGCTTCTCATAGTGCCTGTAGGTAACTTGCTGCTTGTGCAAAATTGGTGGGCGTGCACTTATTCCTTTGTAGCGCTAGGCTACCAATCAGCCATTTGCTATGGAACAAATGGCTTAAGCATGCCACATGTGCAGGAGGACCGGCTACCACAATCCCAGTAATTTGTGCTCCAGACTTGACACCGTCCTCCATGTATTCTGGCAGACCGGTGTTATGTGTATTTGTAAACCGCACTACCACCCGTCAGGGCATCCTGCCGCTGAGCAGGTGTGTGTGTGTGCCTTGCACTGCCTATGGTCTGTTTTTTATTGAAAAGCCAGGTCTTCAGCTGATTGGAGAAATCAAGAAGAGAGGAGGAGGCTCTGATGTGGGTGGGACACCTTTCCACACTTTAGGAGCGATGAAAGGAATGCTCGCCCTACTAATCTGGTTCTGTGCATGCATGGGATATGTGCAATTAGGAGTCCTGCGGAGGAATCTGCTTGGTTGGTTGAAGGAGATGCAACTATTCAGGAAGGTGGGGCCTGAGATGTATAGTGCCTTGAATGTATGCATCAGGAGTTTGAATTGAGCGCGTTTGCATATTGGGAGCCAGTGTAGTTCCTTGTGGTGTGGTGTGATGTGAGATCTGTGTGGGAGGTTGAGGGTGAGTCTGGTTGCCGAGTTCTAGATGGTGTGTAGTCTTCTAGTGAGTTCCTTGGTGATGCCGGCATAGACAGTATTCCTCTAGTCCATTGTGGACTGAGTGACCGTTTTTCTAGTGATGCTTTGGAGTCATTTGGAGATCTTCCTCAGCATCTTCTGGTAGTGAAAGCAGGAGGAAGTGACAACACTAACTTTGTGCGGTCATGTCCAATTTGCTGTTGATGAGTATTCCAAGGTTTCTTGCATGGGTTCTGGTTCTGGGTCCAAGTTCGGCCAGCCACCAGTTGCGGTCCCATAGTGAGGTGTTCTTGCTGAAGATCACTACTTCTGTATTGTATGTGTTAAGCTTGAGACAGTCTGCTCTAATCCAGTTAGCAACTTCGGTCATGCAGGCGGTAAACTTGTTTCTTGTGTCTTGTCCGAGAAGGAGAGTAAGAGTTGCGTGCCATTGACTTAGGAGAGGATGTGGATGTTGTGTGCACGGATTACATTTGCCAGAGCATCATATATCCATTGAAGAGGGTGGGGCTGAGCTATGAACCTTCAATTACTCTGGAGATGAGTTTGTGGAATTCCGAAGAGTAAAGTGCCAGGCTGACAGCTTATGTTCTCTCCGTTAAGAAGGAGCAGATCCCACGGAGTGTGGGTCCTTGGATTCCAATCTTGTGCAGGTGCCTGATGATGATGGAAGATGAGACCGTGTCAGATGCTGCAGAAAGGCCCAGGAGAATGAGGACTGCCAAGACTCCTTTGTCAAGGATCATGTGGATGTAGTCTGGGACAGCGATGAGTGCTGTTTCTGTACTGTGGTTGGGCCTGAATCCAGACTTTATGGTGTCGAGGTGCTGATGGTTGCTGAGGTGTCTGTTCATTAGTTTCTCTAAGATATTTGCCGTGTATGGTAGGAGGGAGATGGGTCTGCAGTTGGAAAGCAATGCTGGGCAAGCGTATGGTTTCTTGAGTAGGGACATGATGGTGGCATGCTCCCAGGTGTCCAGGAATGAGTCGATTGAGGTATTGAGATGAGTGTTAGTGCTTCGCGGATCAATAGTCCTTTGGTGAAGGTGTGGTGGGGGCAAGGGCCAGCTGGATCCCTCGAGTGGATGATTTTCATGGTAGCAGTTACTTTGACAGTGGTGATGGCATGCCATGAGGACAGGGTTCGCTCACCGACCGTTGTGGGAAGTTGAGTTGGGATGATAACTGGTCTGCTTGAGAGTCGAAGTTGCTGTATGTAGAGGTGATTTTGTTACAGAAATATTCCAAGAGCTTGTTGCAAAGGTTTTGTGAGGGGGTGATGTTGCTGGAGATGGCAGGGGTGCATAGAAATCATTGATGAAGGCAATGAT
Source organism: Lissotriton helveticus (assembly GCF_964261635.1). Classification (NCBI taxonomy): domain Eukaryota; kingdom Metazoa; phylum Chordata; class Amphibia; order Caudata; family Salamandridae; genus Lissotriton; species Lissotriton helveticus. The sequence continues at coordinate 364,829,021 of NC_136073.1, read as the reverse complement.
TTCCTTGCTGCTGTTAGTGCTGGCGTCGATGTGATCAGCAATAGCTGTGCACTTGGTGTTCCATATCTATGGGTGCTAGGGCCTTAGGGCTGATTTGAAGATGTCTTTATTGGTGATGTCCTGACTTTTTGTCCATTAGGGCTCTAGTCACTTGCAGTCGTATTTTGTCAGCCTGAGTTCCTCTGTATACTAGCTGGCCTGTGATTGGGCTATTGCCTTTGGGTTGCGCTTGAGGGGAGCCAAGATGTTGGTGCATGCAGTGATCCAGCTTTTGAGGTTTTTGAGGGCTCTCACCAAGTAGCTAGTGTTATTGGGCTGGTGCTTGAAGAGAGCGAAAGTCCACTCCTCTTCTGAGATGCTTTTCTAGCTGCCAAGGGTGGTACCGGTGGTGGTAGGTCTGTGATGGTTCCGGACGTGTATGGTGAAGCTGACGAGGGCTGGCGCTGTCTAGGTCGCAGTTGCTGGCTTGTCAACTGTGATGTTGCTGATTGAGGAGAAAATCTGGTCCAATCGGTGTCCGGTGCTTTGGGTGGGTTCAGTAAAGTGTTGGGATAGGCAAGGCTTCCTAGGTTTTCTAGAAGGGCCATAGAGTGTGCGTCAGTGCGGTCTTCTAGGTGAAAGGTGAGCTCTCTGAGGAGGATGAAGGTGCTGGCTTTGTTAATGAGGAGTGCGACGACATTCACAGTGTTGCTGTCAAAATTGGTATGGGGTCCTGGTGATCTGTATAAGAGTGTTCCACTCAGGGAGTAGTTGGCTGTGATGTGTGTCTTAAATGTGAGGTGTCCCATGTTGCTGTTGAAAGTGTCTGTGTAGTTGGTGCAGCTGCTGGTGTCTTTGAATAATGATGACGACTCCATCTCTGGGCTTGTGCTGACGATCTTTCCTAACATTCTTGTAGCCTTGTGGATGGCTGTAGTGTTGTCCGGTGCCAAGATTGGGTTTAGTCATGTTTCCGTGAGAGAGAGCAGGTATGGAGCGTGGTCATGATTTAGGTCCCATGTCTAAGTGGCATGTTTGGTGAGCAAGCAGGTGTTGAGGAGCATGCATGTGGGCGTGGAGTGTGGTTTGGGTGGTGTTTAGTCTGTGTGAGCGAGTGCTTGGTTTGTGTGAGTGTGAGCAAATGGGGTGCCAGGTACTGTTGATGTTGGAGTGGTGGATGAGTGTATGAGAACTTTCAGTAGGCGCATGTGAACACTATTACTCTGTTGTGTGGTGTGGCAGCAGTGCTGCGAGAGGTGGCTGGGTTGAAAGAATGGACGAGCGCAGGAGAGTATTGATGGGTAGGGGCGTGATCGAGCTGATAAATAGGTCCAGGAAGGAGCACAGAGTACCGTGGGCAGGAAACCAGTGATGTCACTGTGCAGGTGGATGATAGATGATAGGAAATCAAGTCCTGTTGCTTGGCCACTTCTTCTAAGCATTTCCTACTCTGAACTACACCCTCTGCGCAGCAGTGGGCACGGCGGACACTGGAGGACCAAACTTGCTATTCTAACTGCAGTCCGAGATTATTTGGGGAAAGAGCAACTTTGCCCCAAGTATTCCAGGAGGCTTATTTTCTATTCTAAATCCAGTCCTAAAATATTTTGGACAAAGTTATAAATTCCGTAAGTATTATTAGGAAGGGTTGAAAGTAGTACATTTACATTGCAGATAGTGTCGCCCTGAGGGCACAGCTCAAGGCAAAAAAACTATAAATACCTTCTTTTAAGGAGCTTATTGGCAGGATACAAGTGATCTCAATTCCTGTGCAGATGGGTTATAGGAAACCTAGTGATGTCCCTTTTTGTCCAGAGGGTCACTAGGGTAAAAAAAATCCTGGAGTTCTGAGAGATCCTGTGCCTTGCTCTCCCCCATCAATCTGCAGCTTCCGGTTCCGGGTCTGCATTGTGTGTCTCCCTCTCTGTCTGAGGCCTGCTCCTTCTGTTTGTCCGGCCGCTGTGAGTAGTGCCCGAATCAGCAGTGCAGCCACTGTCAGTGTATGCCTGATTTACAGAAGGGCCTTGCATTGAAATGTAATTTACTGGAAAAGCTGAGCCCCCTCTGACAGTGTCACGTTTTTACCTTTGCTTTATGGATAGAGCCGTGGGCCGTCGCTTCCACCTCCTTGATTGCAAATGTAAAGTTGGTAATGCTTTCAGTTTCACACTGTGCCAGGGTGAACCCTGGCTGTTTGGGGGCGGGGTGCTTTCTGAGCTCAATAGCTTGAAAAAAAAAATACATCCTGCCCTCCCTTTACATTTTGATAGGTTTTACGCTGTTATCTAGTTCTTTTATACAAGCACAGTTGCACAGTGATAAAAAAATGAATGCAGTTTTCATGTCCATCATGTATCCTGTCCAGCAGGCTTTTCTTCATCTCGCTGAAGGGCCTTCAATACATGTACGTATTTGTTTTAGATTGTTTTTTTCATACCTGTGGCCTTCTCTTCCTATTGCAGGAGCTCCATGCATTGCTGTTGTAAGCCTTGGCTTCAAAACTGTATAGCAGTGTTAATGGGGCCCCACAAACTGGAGTGAGGGAGGGAGGGGTGGAGGTGCTCTAAAGGCAGATTGCTTATCGAGCTTCAGGGGCTTCTGAAGAACGTTTGCTCTGGTATTGTTTCCTAAGGCTACTGTGTACAAGCATTATAGCAGAATCTACAGCATAATGTCAAACAGAGCTACCGAACATAATGAAAGGGGGGCTTTAGTGCTCCACAAGGTCACATCTTCCCCATGCGAGGACACTCTATCTCGCGTTTTTTAAAATTATTTTATGTAGGGGGGAAGACTCTTAACTCGTAAGGCAATGGACATTGCGGTCTAAAGGAGTCGATTGCCTTACGGATTAATGTTGATCAAATGACCCTTTCTCCATAAACGATCGCTTGGCACGTAAGATGCTGTTTCTGCAACAGAATCTCTCCCATGTGCTTTCTCAAATTTTGGCACCTATGCATCAGCGCCTAATACAAAGAACTGGACGGTTAAAGGGGATGTGTTTTTACCTTTTCGATGAGATCAGAGTGGGATTTTCCTTACGGTAGCCCTTCCAATACCAGATAAAGCTTTAGAGGGAATACTTTTCAGTTATGGCCCAGGTGATTATGCTAGTGGCAAACCCAAAACATGTAAAAGAGGAACCTGAAGAAGCAGGGGAGACACATTTTGGACTGTGGAGAATAACAGTAGATTTACTGTAGATTTGTTTGTGATCAAAGGTGATTAGCGGACGCTTATTGGCTTCACACCTCTCCTCTTTGCAAACTAACCGTTGCTTTCATCGGTGATTGATTTCCGAAGATATAGATCTGTTATGGATTCATTGGCAAGGGAAGGGAAGCTTGGCCCCCTTCACACGGTAAATCCATCCAGCCGAATATTGTAACAATTATGCGCCATGTTTCTGATGAGATTGTCTATGCCACTCGCTTCCTTTTTATAGTAGACTAACATTTGTATTTATGGGCCGCCAAATTACCGTCAATAAAACTATAGATGAAGCATAAAGTTTAACGACATCATAAAAGCAGAAGCATTAGAAGGGACGTATTTAAGGAAAAAGGCAAAAAAAAGTGAGTGTTCAGAAGGCTTCCCTTACGGATGGCAGCCTGAGACACCTGACCACAATCTGAAGGGAGCTAAAAACTCACAGCCCTATAGGTGAGAAGCATCACCCTCACAGGTGTCGTTGGTGAACTCATGGCACTATAGGTGAGAAGCACCACCTACAAATTTGTCGTTGGCGTACTCATGGCGCTACAGGTGAGAAGCATCACCCACACAGGTGTTGTTAGAGAACTCATGGCGCTATAGGTGAGAAGTACCACCCACAAACGTGTTGTTGGTAAAATCATGGCACTATAGTTGAGAAGCACCAATCACACTCGTGTGGTTTGTAAACTTGTGGCACTATAGGTAAGAAGCACCACCCACAAACGTGTCGTTGGCGGACTCATGGCACTATGGGTGAGACTCACCAACCACACTTGTGTCATTGGTAAACTCGTGGCACTATAGGTGAGAAGCACCAACCACACTCGTCGTTGGTAAAACTAATGTCACTCAGGGACCCTTGACCCCACAAGGTAGGTCGTTTCCCCTCCGCAGAGCACCACCTGTGTCTCCCTGCCCCAGCTGCCGCTGCTGAGGAAGTTTGAGGCCCTCCACCACCCGCAGGCTACCACCTGCGCCTCATCCCTGGTGGCCAGTGGTAGGCCGTAGGGAGGTTTGTTCATCCTCCGCTTTATTGCTTTTATTGTATTGCCTGTATTTTCATCGTTGTGTCTGTGACTGCTGTTGTCTGCCCTCCCCCGGTGCCGGTCCGTGGTCCGTGCCCCTTTTTCTTTCCTCTGTTTCCCTCGCTGCCCCCGTGTCTCTGCCCAGTTTTCCCTTCTGTTAATCCCTCGCTGCCCCTGTGTCTCAGCCAGGTTTTCCCTTCTATTCCCCTCGCTGCCACCGTGCCTCTCTGCCCGTTCTGCTTTCTGTTCTTAGCTGCCCCTGTATTTCTGTGTTCTGTATTTTGCCTCTGTGCCACTCGTTTTTCCAGTATTTCTGTGCCCTTTTGCCTTCTGTGCTACTCATTTTCCCCTCGCTTTTGTGCCCCTTTTGCCTTCTGTTCCATTCGTTTTTTGTGCCCGTTTTGCCTTCTGTTCCACTCGTTTTTTGTGCCCTTCTGCCCTCTGTTCCACTCGTTTTTTTGTGCCCTTCTGCCCTCTGTGCCACTAGTTTCCCCTCGTTTTTGTGCCCCTTTTGCCTTCTGTTCCACTCGTTTTTTGTGCCCTTCTGCCCTCTGTGCCACTCGTTTTTCCCTTGTGCCCCTTTTGCCTTCTGGTCCACTCTTTTTTTGTGCCCTTCTGCCCTCTATTCCACTCCTTTTTTTGTGCCCTTCTGCCCCACTCGTTTTTCCCTGGTTTCTGTGCCCCTTTTGCCTTCTGATCCACTCGTTTTTTGTGCCCTTTTGCCTTCTGTGCCACTCGTTTTTCCCTCGATTTTGTGCCCCTTTTTCCTTCTGTTATGTTCGTTGTTCCTTGCCACTGCGTTCCCTGCGTCCCTACCCCCTGACTGCCCACCGCCCATTCACTGCCCCCACCTCCCGCCTGCTCCTCCCTCCCACCTCCCCATATATGCCGGCCGCTGCGCTGCCGCGCCGCTGCCGCACCGAAGGCACGCCTAAGGCAAGCCCGTCTGCGCCCGACCACGCCTGGACTGCGCCCAGCACCAGAACCCCTGGCCCACGTACGCGCCACGACGACCGCCGCCACTACGACGCCAGCACTCTGCACGCTCTCAACTCCGGACGGAGCCACACCTGCTTCAAGGCCGCCCCAAAACGCACACACGGCCCATTCACCCGCCGGAACTGCAGCTACACCAGCCTCAGAGCCGCGAACCACCCACCAAGAAAGACCCCAACCACCTCAGATGCATACTACTGATCACCCGCTCCGCACGCAAGCATGCCATCGAGCTCTGGGACCTGCTCGACACAACATCCCCGGACGTCGCCTTCCTGACAGAGTCCTGCTTTAACGCCTCCTCCGCACCCGAAATTGCCATAGCCATCCCGGACGGCTACAGGATCACCCGCAGAGATTTCACCAATGGAGTCGGAGGAGGAATCGCCATCGTCCACAAGAACAGCATCAGGGTCTCGACTAGCACCGACGACGCGCTCAGCACCGCCAAACACATGCATTTCCAGATCCACACAGACCCTAACTCCACCCTCAGAGGCACCCTCGCCTACCGACCCCATGGACTCCGCCCCCAGATCAGCGACTTCATCGCCGACTTGATCAGCACGCACGCCCTGACCTCCACCGACTACATCCTCCCGGAGACCTGAACTTTCACCTTGAGAACAACAACTCCACAACCCTGATCGATAACCTCGCCAACCTCGGACTGAAGCAACTCATCACAATGCCCACCCACTCTGCCGGCCACACGATTGACCCCGTCTTCTCCTCAAGCCCGCACGTCTCCATCAGCCACACCTCCGAACTCCTCTGGACCGACCACCGCTGCATCCACTTCACCTTCCAGAAGCCCACCACACACCAGCGCACCCAACAAATCCCCCGCCGCTGCTGGAGCAAAATCACAGAAGACTAACTACACGCAAACCTCGCTCTCAGCCCACCCACCGAACCCTCCAACAACAACAACGAGGCTGCCCACAGCCTCAGACGCTGGATCGAGGACTGCTCCAACACCCTCGCTCTGCTGAAGAAACCCCTCCACAGAGACACCAGCAAGAGGGCCAGCTGGTTCACCCCAGAACTCCGAGCCTCCAAGCAAGCCTGCCGGAAACTAGAGAAGAAATGGCACAGTGAACGAACTCCGGGCAACCACGCAGCACACAAGGACACCATCAGCAACCACCACCACCACCACCTCATCAGGGCGGCCAAGAGGACCTCCTTTAAAGACCGCCTCAATAACAACGCACACAATAGCAAGGAGCTCTTCAACATTGTGAAGGAACTCTCCAGCCCCAGCTCCAACACCAATGACAACCCGCCGTCGTAAGCCCTGTGCGACTCCCTCGCCACCTTCTTCCACCGCAAGATAGCAGACATCCACGACAGCTTCAACACCCAGATAGCCCCAACAGACAGCAACACAACAGACCCTCTGCACACCATCGACCACGACCCCCTGCTAGCCTGGGCCAGCTTGAGCATCGATGACACCATCAAGACCATGCGCACAATCCACTCCGGCTCTCCGTCAGACCCATTCTCGCACCACGTCTTCAACAGAGCAAGCAGCTCCATCACACCCCACCTGCGCAACAACATCAATTTCCCCCTCGAGACGCGACCTTCCCAGAGATCTGGAAACACGCCGAGATCAACGCCCTACTCAAAAAACCTAAGGCAGACCTAAGAGACCTCAAGAACGTCCGGCCCATCTCTCTGCTCCCCTTCCCGGCCAAGGTCATAGAGAAAACCGTCAACAGACAGCTAACCCGATACCTCGAAGAAAACAGAATCCTGGACCCCTCCCAGTCAGGGTTCCGCAGCAACCACAGCACCGAGACTGCCCTCATCGCCGCCACTGATGACATCAGGACCCTGCTGGACAACGGCGAGGCCGCAGCACTCATCCTCCTAGACCTCTCTGCCGCCTTCGACACCGTCCGCCACCGCACACTATGCGCACGCCTCCAAGCCGCAGAGATCCAAGACAAGGCTCTGGATTAGACCACCTCCTTCCTCTCCAGCAGAACCCAGAGCGTCCGCCTCCCCCATTCCGTTCCAAAGCCTCCGAGATCATCTGCGGCGTACCCCAGGCATCCTCCCTCAGCCCGACGTTGTTCAACATTTACTTGGCCCCGCTCGCACACGTAGCCTGACAGCACGACCTCAACATATTCTCTTTCGCCGACGACACTCAGCTGATCCTCTCCCTCACCAAGGACCCCATCACCGCCAAAGCCAACCTCCACAAAGGAATGAAGGCAGTCGCTGACTGGATGAAGCCCAGCCGACTGAAGCTGAACTCGGACAAGACGGAGGTCCTCATCCTTCGCTCCAACTCTTCAGCCTGGGATGACTCCTGGTGGGCGACGGCACTGGGGGCAGCCCCGACACCCACCGACCACGCACGCAACCTGGGAATCATCCTCGACTCAATGCTCTCAATGACCAACCAAGTCAACGCCGTCTCCTCTTCCTGCTTCAACACCCTCCGCATGCTCCTCAAGATCTACAGATGAATCCCAACAGATACAGAAAGACAGTCACCCAGGCCCTCATCAGCTGCAGACTCGACTACGGAAACGCTCTCTACGCGGGAGCCCCAACCAAGCTCATCAAACGACTACAAAGCATCCAAAACACCTCGGCACGACTGATCCTCGACGTACCACGCCACGGCCACATCACCCCCACCTGAGAAACCTGCACTGGCTCCCCTTCAACAAGAGGATATCCTTCAAGCTCCTCACCCACGCACACAAGGCACTCCACAAGACCGGCCCAGCTTACCTCAACAGACGGCTCTCCTTCTACATCCCCCACCGCCAGCTACGCTCCGCCGACCTCTCACTCGCCACCGGCCTGCGCATCCGAAGAACAACCACCGGTGGGAGATCCTTCTCCCACCTTGCCGCCAAGACATGGAACACCCTCCCACTGAGCCTACGACAGACCCAAGACCTGCTGACCTTCAGGGGGATACTCAAGACCTGGCTGTTCGATCAGTAGCGCCCCCCAGCATCTTGAGACCCTAGCGGGTATGTAGTGCGCTTTACAAATGATTGATTGACTATAGGTGAGAAGCACCAACCACACTTATGTCGTTGGTAAACTCATGGCACTGTAGGTGAGAAGCACCACCCAGACAAGTGTCGTTGGTGAACTCATGGCTCTATAGGTGAGAAGCACCACCCACACACATGTCAGTAAACTCAAGGCACTATAGGTGAAAAGCAGCACCCCCACATGTGTCGTTGGCACACTCATGGCACTATAGATGAGAAGCAGCACCCCCACACATGTCGTTGGCACACTCATGGCACTATAGGTGAGAAGCACCGCCCACACACGTGTCGTTGGCACACTCACAGCACTATAGATGAGAAGCACCACCCACACATGTGTCGTTGGTAAACTCTTGAGAATGCCAATTGGGCGCCATCCTGAATACCAAAAGCAATACTAGTGGTTTGTTGGAAGGTTCACTAATGTCTGCAGATACTGATTTTCAGGGCATTGTTTTGTTAGTCATTGTGGCTAGGGTCCGATTGTTTGCCTGCAGAAAATACTAGGGACATTACACAGCAAAGTGGCCCCTCCCTAACACTACCATACATTCATCAGATTTACAGGGGTTGACTAATAATTCGAGACCTGCCACACAATCCAACCTGCCCAAGAAAAGTTGCAAGTGGAATTTACTACCCAAAAATATTTTACAAATTCGATTCTAAACTATTTACTTGTCATCCCATTTTTTAACAGTTCATAAAAATGCGTCTAAACTAGTGAAGCTCCCGATTTAATCCAAAGCTTCAAACTCAAACCCAGCACAAAGAATATACATTCCTCTGCAGTAATATTAATAGTATAAGTGTTAGCTTATAGGCAGACCTTTGTTTATGTCACACAAAATCGCCTCTAAAAGCGTGCCAGAGGTAGAATTAAAATGTAAAGGAGTCAGTGTTCTCTATCTTGGTGTACCCCTTAGACTCCCCACTGTCGCTGCTCATCTGATGGTCTTGCACTGCAAGTGGATCAAGACCTCTCCCCGTCACTTTGCTCCGGTCAAAGCTAGCCATTCAGGTACCAATCTTTCCTCTATCACTTCCGCCTCCATGAAAGGAACACCCTTTAGAGCAGTGAACAAGTAGTGGGTATGGCTTTTTATCATTTTATTAGCAAAAAAGTTGCACAAGATCTGCAAGCTTTGTCATATTGCTAAGTCTTCTTAAAGTTTGATTTTGCCAAATGTTGTGATATCTTGGCACGAGTTCAGTGAAATATTTTACTATCTTGTCATCCCCTTTCTTCCTTTGATGAAAAAGAATAGGGCCTCAAAAGTGAATGCCAGGGCCCACCACCTTCAAACAACAACACAAAGTATTCACATTTCTAACATCTCGGTACTTAAAAATGTTGGAAAATAAAAGTACTTATAATAAAAACAGGAATTGAGTTGTGAACTAAAGATGAGACTGAGACGGTCCGATATGGGGCCTTGCATACATATTAATGTCACCTACTATTTTCCTAAGTCAGATGAAGAGTTCATCATCTTGTGAATAAGTGAGTAAATGGAAAGAGACTTCTAAATCACCCTATACTTGACAAGACGGAAATTGTCCGATAAGGCGCCCATTCTGTTTTTGTCAACTACTTGTGCCAGAGGATCTGAGGAAACAACCAGCATTTACAATGCAATGGCCTCGGCTTTGTTAAAGTTAGAGCTATTGGCATTGCAAATGGCATTTTTTTCATATATTTTTTTAAACATAAATAAATGGAATTGTCATTTACAGTGGCGTCACTAGGGTTTGTGTCACCCAGTGCGGTAACTCATGGTGTCACCCCCTCACGACTTACCCCATGATGGACCTCCTCCGAGTCCGCCAGTGCCAAATAACGATCTAGCACCAGGGCTCGAGTTGGGGTACCACGTGGGTGGATAGCGTCCCCCAACTTATTTTACCGGGAGCTCTATAACTGGAGCAAATGGAGCCACACATTCATTCTTTGTCCTCTCTGGGGCGAGATCGGAGCTCATTCAGAACGCTGCTCATGCGCTGGCTTCTCTGATGCAATAGCATCTAAGGGGTGAGCTAGGAGAGGCAATGAGTCTGAAGGTGCAAGCCACCTTTCATGACATCACTTCCCGTCGTGACGTCAGCGTCAGCGTACCCCCCCCTTCTTTTTTTAGGACTTGTGCCCTGTTTAGCACATAGCATGGCATGGCACAAAGAACAAAAAAAGTCCAGAGACTTAACACCTTTCATAGAAGGTAAACGTATCCAGCAAACCACCATTGCTATGTTGCCCCCCGTGATATTGCGTACATTTTTTAATTAATTCATTTCAGTTGGGTTTGAGCTCTGGGCTGCTGCACTGTGCTGGTGAGGCCCAGATTTTGATAGCCCACTTTCATTAGCTTTGTAATTGGCTGGATGGCAGCGCGTGCCTCAGTGGTGGCTGATAAGATTTAATAGTGGCAGGGGGTAAAAAACAGTTTCCAAAGTTAAAAAAGGGTGCATGCATGCATTACTATTTTTTGTATATATGTTGCAAACTTGCTCTCTGAAAAGTTTTGATGGTTTCTTTTTACTGTCACTCTCCAAACATATATACTTAGCTCTAGTCGCTTTTCGTTTCTCCCCATCCCCAGACCGGTCTTCGGGTCTATAGCTACTGAATGTGTCCCCCTTGCCGATCTGTATGTTTGCGCGCTTTCCTTCTTCCTTGGCTCACATCTTTCTCCCGGCTTTTAATTTCTCTTTCTTTCTTCGAATTACTCATCCGTTCATTATTTACCTATCTGCCGCTACTCTGTCTGCTTCTCCATTGCTTCCTTGCTGCCACTATCACCCGCACCCACCTAGTGACGCCACTGGTCATTTACAATGGCAATAGGTGAGCATTAGAGAGTAGTAGAGAGTATTAGCAGACACAGAGCCCCACACATACAGAGCCCCCCCCACACATGCACACAGCCCAACACACACACACACACACACACACACACACAGAGCCCAACACACACACACAGAGAGCCACACACACAGAGCCCAACACACACACACACACACACACACACAGCCCAACACACACAGAGATCCCAACACACACACAGAGAGAGCCCAACACACACACACAGAGAGCCCAACACACACACACAGAGCCCCCCCACACACACACACAGAGCCCCCACCCCCACACACACAGAGCCCCCACCCCCACACACACAGAGCCACATCTGCAGGCTGTAACTGGAAACAGGCAGCAAGCAGAAGAACCCCCTTAATGAATGTAAGTTGCTTCTACACTTGGGTACCCACATGGGCTCTCTAAAGGAAACAGCATGGACTACCGAATTAGGTAGCTCAGCGAGCTAAGCACTCACTGACGCAATCTGCAGAAAAAACTGACATTTTTAATGTTAATCTTAAATAGACAGTTCCTCCAAACATGCTATGAGCACCCTAGTGGTTTTAAATTTATGATTAGCTGGACCATGTATAACTACTAAGGGCAAACAGATGGGTGTGACATGCACCCCGAGGGCTAATTGCACCAATATTACTCTATAAGCCGTGACAATGACCCCCGCCACGGACTTCTCGAAAACCCCAGATGTTCTTATCACCTATCCAGATGCCCTTAATTGGAGTCTGGTTCAGCATGAGGACATCTAGCTATGGTCGTCTCCGGAACACTGACCCTGGCACAGTCCCTCAAGATCACAGGTGTTAATGCAGAACTGAACCCTTATGGCCCTGAAAGTAGACAAACGCACTGCCCTACAGACCATTTTGACTTCCCACAGTCCACACTATCCAACCAAAGAAATTCAGACTAAACGTCTCCCAAAGCACGGTTCCCACAGGTCCCATCACTGCATTTTAACTCACAGGTCCTAATTGTCCAACATTTCAATGTTCTTACGAGGAAAGCACACTACACTTTCCCAAAAAAAGTTAATCGCAGCCCTTAAAACGCAGGAGGCCTCGTCCACTAAGTGTATACCACGAAAACTCACACACCTCACTGGACTTTGAAAGCCGGATTCAAATGGCCCCAGCCCACCGGGGAAACGCCCAATGGAATGAAAGGACAGTCTGGCCCTGCCCATACACAACCAAAGTGCCAGTGCCTCACAGTACACAGGTGAAGTGCCACCTAAGGACTATCTTATGCACAGTTCAAGTGACACTGAATGCAGGACTCTGTAAGTAGGTGATGTGTCACCATCACACCTTTCACGTGCAGCTGAAGTGACATCCCATGCAAGAATTTTTGACACTCCTTGTGCGGCACCCGTCGCCGCCTTCGTGAATAGCTTAAGTGCACCAAGTGCAGACCGGAGTGCCACACGGTGCCTGTTTCCATGCGCCGCTGAACGTGTTGCCTGCTGTATACTCTCCTGGAACAGCACACAGCTGGAATGTCACTCAGTACCACATATGCAGCTGGGGTGATGCCCAGTGCCTACCCACCCCAAACACAGTTAGCATAACACTAAGTCCTTCCTTGTGTACATATGAAGTGACATCTAGCTTCCTTACTCGTCCTGAGTGGTACCAGTCGCCTGCCTCAACTTAAGATGCACCAAGTGCTTTTGCTACAATTCGCTACAAAAAAAGAAGAGTTCAAACACTGCTGAAGTGGTCTCTGTCCCTGCTTCCATACACTGCTGACTTAAGGTGGGAGACAGGTGGAGTACCAGCTCCGTGGACAGATTAAGTTGCGCCAAGTGTCTTCTAATGAAAAAAAAAGAGAACTCCAACCCTGCTGGAGTGGCACTCTGTGCCTGCCCCAAGACACTGCGGAAGTGGACTTAAGGTGGCACACGGGTGGCGTGACAGCTAGGACTACCTCAAGCAGAACTGGAGTGACACCCGGTGCCCGCCTCCCTCATACATCTGAAGTGGCACTAATGCCTCAGCATGTCTTCTTACCTTGTCGATGAAGGCTGCAAACTTGTTGTTGAGTGTCTGCAGCTCCTCCTTCTCCCGCTGCCTGGTCACCTGCACTGTGTCCATGGATGGCAGGAACGGGTCAATGGAAGGCATGCTGAAGGGCACAGACGCCCCCACTGGTCCTCCAGGCCCTCCTGCCTTCAAGCTCAAGAAGCCCAGGCTGGGGCCGCCGCCGTAGGAGCCCACCCTGGTCACTCGGCCGCCCGTGTGGACCCTGAGCAGAGTGACGTATGCCGCTCCCGCCCTGGCTGCCGCGCCCCCGGCACCGTGACCCCCACCGGCGGCTCCCAGGACCATGCCTATGCAGGAGCCCCCGAAGTCCAAGCCCCCTGCCCAGCCGCCGAACCCATAGGCTCCCCCGGACAAGCGCATGAGCCGGGCCCTGCCGCCCGCTACCAAGGAGGGAGAGTCAGCAAGTAGCACCAAGGACGAAAAACACAGGGTAACATAGGGACTCTCGAGAAGGGCGAAGCTGGGATGCAAGGAAAGGAAACCACAGCCTAGTAACTGGTTAACGAGAGCAGCTCACGGGGCTCAGTGACAGGCCTTTCGGCAGCTCCTCCTCTCGTGCTGCAGGCTCCAGAACACACTCACGTCTGTTTTGCAGTGCATGCCGCTCATACTTAAGACAGGAGCATTCCTGTGTGAGTATTAATGGCCCACCCAAGATCACCAACAATTGACCCCAAAACCACTCTGACCTGTGACCGAAGACCTCCGCAGCGACACGCGCTAAGTAAGATGGCGATACGGGAGGAGAAACCTGGGAGAGACGGTGACGTAAAAAGCTCTGCTCTATCCACACCCATTTGGTGCACAAGTAATGAATTTAGACATAGGACAGAGGTACGTTATTAAAATATAAAACGGACAAAGGAAGAAAAGAAAGCATGTTACTTAAAACATAAAAAAAAAAGAGCTCGCCACTTGACAGTCACTAAGCCCCATCCTTTTTGGACTTGGGGGGGCGTGTTTTTTGTTGAGTGAAGGATGACATCACGGATAGAAAGGACAGCAAAAAACATGCCCCTCAATCCGAAACGGACAGGGATTAGAGTGACAGGCAGAGCTCTTCTCCAATGGCTGGCCGCCGTTTAGGAAGCCAGCCAAAGGAGAAGAGCTGGCTCGTTTACCTCCCTACTCTAAGACATAATTTCTCGCCCAGCGAGACTGCGCAAGCTCAGCCTACGCAGGCCGAGACCTAAAAAGGAGGGAAATAAAGGTTATCAAATATTCAGGGCATAATTTAGGAAGAATATGTTGAGCAGAAAAGTAAAACCTTACACTTGGGAAAAGTTCTTCATGAATGGGGGAGTTGCTTAACTACCAAAGTTTTTTTTACTACAGATCCCTTGTAGTAATTCGTTTTTATTGGTTTAAATGACAAAGGAGACTCTGACGTCAATTATGACTATGGGGAGAGGTGTGGCGCAGTGGCTAGGGTGGTTGACCCTGGAGCACGGGGCTCACTGTTCGATCCCCGCCGTCGGTGGTAGCTCAGCCCAGCACCATGTGACTCTGGGCAGTAGCTCGCTTAATCACCCCGATGGCCCCCAGCGCCTTGAGACCCTTAGGGGTGATTCGTTTGCGCTTTACAAATACCGGGTTTATACCATAAACCAAGATACTTGGCATATGTGATGCCTTCAGTTTACAGTTGCAGCTAAAGGCACTGTATTTAAGGCCCAGGCCGCAGTGCTAAATTAATATATTTCTGTTTAGGTCTGTGGATGGTATCCTTCCACCTCTGCATGAAATATTTTTAACTTAAGGTTTTGAAAAAGCTGTTTTTGGATGTAAACCTAAAGATACACTGGGCTTCTTAAAAAGTCTCTACCTTTATTTTACCAGGTTAGACATAAAGCTAGTATGACTACAGCAGATCTGAAAGGAAAAGGCCAAGGACTAATTTTCGATCCCTTCTGCTCATTTATAAAAGAGGACATCTTTGATTTACAACACTTTCAGATGCTGTTGGAACCATAACCTTAAGGCCATCATCTCACTTAGATAGCTCTTTTTAGGTTGAGCCTAGAGGCAGAGCTCTAGCGCTTCTCCCCGAGGCATACTGTAATGTCTCTGGGAAGTTACAAGACACCCACCACACGTCCACCGCTTGTGATTGGTTATTTATTTATTTATAAAGTTTTATATAGCGCGAACATGATCCCGAAGGATATCAGAGCGCTTTACAATTTGAGGGAAAGAAAGGTAATAATAGCAGTACAATCATCAGAAGGGGTACCAACCTAAACAAATCACATATGCATTTCAAACAAAAGGTTACAATCGAAAGGGACAATAATGGGTAAGATAAAAACTGGAACATAGGGAACTGGGAGGGGAGCAAGTGACTAGTAAAGCAGAATAACACCAAACGCAGGACTTAGGGTGTGAGCAGAGGATCCGAGGCCCTTTTAAGGTAGGAACTTCTTCATGAGTAATCTTTTTACTTCCAATTTGAAGGCAACCTTGGAGGAGATCCTGCGAATTTCCATAAAGCCAAGCAGGTCTCTGCTCTGGAATACCCTGTCTAAAGACTTCTTTGAACTGCAGTTCCACCACCCAAAGACTTGTTAACAAATATTTCTTGTATTGAAGTACATGGCATGGTGCAATTTGGATGTCCGTCTTTGTAAATTCCATAGTTTTGGTTCAGGGATAGAGTACATTAGTTTCTCCTTGTGACTGTTTTGTTTTCACCCATGCGTTTGCCCCTGCTGCTCGGATCCTTTCGATACGGGCCATATGTTTTGGTACTTGTACTGCTTTTTCTTTTGACTCAGCTTGTTTTTTGAATTTCCTGTTGTGTTTTACTTTGCTCCCTCCCCCTCTTGTTGTTCATGGTCACCATGCTCCCACCCACTCCCATTGTCTGCATTCCCTTTGTTCTGGCCCCCTCCCGTTGTCCATGTTTAATATGCTCCCGCCCTCTGTCCGGTTGTCCGCATTGCCTTTTGCTCCCGCCACCCTCCCATTGTCCGTGTTCAACATGCTCCCGCCACCATTCCGTTGTCTGCATTCCCTTTGTTCCTACCCACTCCTCTTGTCCATGTTCACCGTGCTCCCGTCCCCCTCCCGTTGTCCGGATTCCCTTGGTTCCTGCCCCCTCCCGTTGTCCATGTTGTCTTTCTTCCCGCCCCTCTGCCACCGTACTTTCAGTTGTACTTTTTCTGCGGGTCTCCCTGCTGCATTGTCGATCATAGCCCACGGTTTGCCTGTCGCATGTGGGTTGTCCACAGGTGCCGCGACCTGCTCGGAGGAGGCGCCGTGTCTGCTACTCTCACCCTCCCCCGTCACTTACAGCGGCCCGTGAGGTACCCCCAACCCGTGGCAGGACACTGTTTATGTTTAAATGCTAAACAGAGTCAGCGAAAAGCATTGTCAAAGCCAAAAGGTGAGACCAATTGGCTTTGCCAATGCTTGTTGAAAGTCTGATTGCTATGGAAGCTTACCATGATTTGACCCAATTGAATATTAAATTGAAAGATAACTGGCTTCCCAAAGACATTATTTTCATTACAGTGTATGAATAACATCAAATGTCTAGTTCATCAAAATGGAAACAATCTAGCTACCACTAAGTACCTAATTATGCTAAAAAAGAACACCAGTCGTGTAACACGGGTCCTACATCTACATTGATTATATATGTAATTCTATTGTACGAGATTCTTTTTTAGACTCTGCTACAACTAAGCAAAACTCCAATGATTCTGAGCTTTCCAATTTTACCCTCTTGCCCCTTAGCTCTTTCAGCTTGTCCTACCATAATGTTATCTTAATTGGTATACATTTTGCCACTTATTCTAACCTCGGGCAAGTGAGAGATGCCGTACAGACTGCAAGAGAGGCGCGCACACACCACATTTACTTTTAATACTGATTGATCAATCAATTCTTGGCTTGAGGATATATTTAAACTTCTGTATGGATGAAACGTAGTATCTCCAATGCTGCGGACGACCCGTTGGCCTCTTTAGCAATACCTCTGCAGTGCTGAGGATGTCAGTGGGAAGTACTCAACACTGAAATAGAAAATGCTTCTATTTTATAAATCAGAGCCATGTTTTCTTTTCAAAATCTTACTTGGAACACAAAGGTCAAGCATCCTTTGCGTATCAAGTTTGATTTCTTTTTATTTGTTTTGCTGTGATGCCATCACGAACAGCGGCTGAGGTCCACCATTGAACCGAAGTGAAAGCAGCCTGCACTAATGGCATGGTCTGCATTCACTTTTGACCGGCGGCCACGGACAGAAGTTTGCCAACGCGTGCCGGTCAACACAGAAGAGAGTTGCTGTCTCTCCCTATTGGATCCCTGCTTAGGGATAGAACTAGGGGCACTATCCCCCAGCAGGGATTAACTCTACTCAAAACCAGGGATATATCACAGCATCGAGATCAGCTTCCCTGATCAGGGGCCTGTGCTACCCACCGCCCACGAGCACAGCTGTCTATCTGTGCCCCCTGACAAGCTGATATGGGTTGTTCCCTCCTTGGGGGAGGGTGGAACAGGAAGCCCTCTAGACCACCAGAGAATGGTATATTTACTGTTTTTGGGGGCTGCCACCTGGAAATGTGCATGTGAACTGGAACAAGAGTCTTTCTGCACTCCTCAAACTGTTTTGGGGGGTGCATCCCCCCTGGACAAGAATTTGCCTCTCTCCCACCATACATTCTCAGTTATCCAGCTCTTCCCAGGGGGACGAATAGGGATTTTATACCCCCAATTGTCCCCATAGACACCAAAAAAAAACAAGCATTTGCAATGCAATAGGTCTCTCAGTAATTAAGTTTGAGCTTTTGGCATTGCTAAATATTGCAACACTAATTGCAACAAAAGTCAATAAATTGTAGGCCAAAAAAATGTGTATGTATTTTTGTAGCAATGGTGGCATGCTGCACTTTAGATTAATATGTTTAAAAGTAAAGTGTGCCATACTGCGATTGCTGCAATAGTTAATTGTGGATGCGTTAACAATTGATGTGTGCACTGATGGCTAGTGGTGTGTGCCTGGTGGAAGTGTGCACTACTGGCTGGTGGTGTGTGTGCCTGGTGCAAGCGTGCACTGACAACTGGTGGTGTGTGTGACTGGTGAAAGTGTGCACTGACAGCTGGTGGTGTGTGTGTGCCTGGTGAAAGCATGCACTGACGGCTGGTGGTGTATGTGTGCCTGGTGAAAGCGTGCACTGACGGCTGGTGGTGTGTGGATGACTGGTGAAAGTGTGCACTGACGTCTGGTGGTGTGTGCCTGGTGGAAGCATTCACTGATGGCTGGTGGTGTTTGTGCCTGGTGAAAGCGTGCACTGACGGCTGGTGGTGTTTGTGCCCGGTGAAAGCGTACACTGACGGCTGGTGGTGTGTGGATGACTGGTGAAAGTGTGCACTGACGTCTGGTGGTGTGTGCCTGGTGGAAGCATTCACTGATGGCTGGTGGTGTTTGGGTCTGGTGAAAGTGTGCACTGATGGTGTGGTGGTGTGTGGTGGTGTCGTGTGTGTGTGGTTGTGAGTGTGTGTGGTTGTGGTTGTGGTTGTGTGTGTGGTTGTGTGTGTGGTTGTGTGTGTGGTTGTGTGTGTGGTTGTGTGTGTGTGTGGTTGTGTGTGTGGTTGTGTGTGTGTGTGTAGTGTGTGTGCTTGTGTGTGTGTGTGTGGTTGTGTGTGTGTGTGGTTGTGTGTGTGTGATTGTGTTTGTTTATGTATGTGTGGCTGGTGCTGTCATGTTCTCTGTCTCCCAACCGTCTACATGGACCTTCAGTAGATTGTGATTTCTATCATACTCATCATCAAGCCATTGTAACAGCCACTGAAAGCACTATGCCTGCTCACTTCACTCTCACAGAGAACAGAAGCACGGCCCTCATAAATGAAGGAGGACACAGACCGAGACAGAAGTGGGTATGAGGCAGGAGCTACTTCAAATATATCTTACCGGCAGGTAAATATGTATATTTTGAAATATATGTGCAAATTGGACCATGATAAGGATTGGAGTGTGACACTAGACTAAGTATCTTGCTTTTATGAATAACGATAACGACAGAATAAGAGCTGGGAAGACCCAATACACACAAGATGAAATATATAGGGGCAATGTGCGCTACATTTCACTAAAGAATGCCAGCGACAAAATACACAGAGCCACAGGGAGGTCGGACAGTGGAACAAAGAAATATAGCAAAGAGAGTGAACGGAGGAATCGATGCAGAAAGTACGAATGAAATGCTGCAGTGAGTGGAGTATTGAGAAGGGTCGAGACAATATGGTCTTAAGAAAGCAATAAATTGGTTTTATCTCTTGCTCCTTTGTCAGTCTTATACTGGAAGTACAGCTTGTTGAGACCGATCTGTTATACTGAGCAAGCTGAACAGGTATTTCTACAATGAAATATTGGGTGATATGCTCCTTATCTATGTCTCCCTTAACATCAGACTGATTAGTCATTTTTACCTAATTGTGTCTAGAATATGTCTTCATGCTCCATAATCTCGAGGAATGGATTGACACATGCCTTCAAAATACCCCCATAATTAATATGAATCTTCTGTTTCGAGTATGCTATCCTAATTCTCAATTAGAGCGAGGTCCTAAAATAGCATCTATACAACTACTAAAGAAGGGAAATTCAAGAACTTCAACACATCTTTTGTGGATTCATTTCGTTTTGTTTATAAACTCCACGTACCAAAGCCTGTGAGCTAATGTCGGTGGTGCGTCTTGGGACTGGCTAATCAGTAGGTTACCAGCAATATCTTCTCGCCTACCACTAAAGGACAGTCCTATAGGCACTTAAAGACGGGCTAGAGGGATAGTTGAATCTGAGGTCTGATCAGTCTGGCCGCGCAAGGAAGCCTAGAAGTGCTCTGTGGACGGGAATGACTCGGGCCAGCTATACAACAAGACCTGACAGTGCGGAGACTGGCACCGGCTTGTGTAGAAACTCATATAAACATGCCTGGTAAGCCAACACAGGCTTGCTTACCAGGCATATTTATATGGCCATTTTCAACGATGGGGTTGTACGTTCTGAATGAGCTGCTGCCCAGCGTGGCGTTTGCCTTGCGTCCACCACACCACCGCTGTTCCGAAGCGGGTGTAGCTGGAATGGACATTGGCAGCCGGTGGCACAGGCAGGAGGGGGCGGGGATGTTGGCATTGAAAGTGGATGGACGCAGGATACTTAAGGTGTACAGATAGCGTGTTTGCCCAGTGTAGAACTGATCCTTACCTGTTGAGACCTGGACGTGCCGGTACGGTGGAGCTGCAGTGGGGCCTCTGGATCTAAGAATCCCGGCTGCTCGCCTCCCCCTCCCGCTACTGCATTGCTCTTCTCCGCCCTGCTGAACAGAATGAAGGCTGTGAAGAGCGCATGGGCGGACTGAGCTCACCGATCGCTGATGGTTTATAAGAAGCCGCACCCTTTCCGTGTGACTGTACCCGCCAGGCACTTTGTCGCGCTCGTGTGGGGAATAAGAAAACCCTTCAACCCAGTCCTATCTTTCTCGTAGTTCCCCAATGATATCATAGAGTTGCTTCCATTCTAAACACTGAGCTAGACGGCAGACTTGTGTTTCTAAATGTATCTTTTCTGGCCGCCATGCTGCTAGTCAAATACGATTTATAATCTTATTTATCGTATGAAGATGGTTACATATGTGATTAACCAGTTTCAAAGGTGGGGAAGCCTGAAAAAGGGAACAAAAAATTTGTAAATGTCTCGTCCGAAATCTAGGTTGAGCGCATTAAAGTAGCAAACCGAAGACTTTAATTTCAATGCTCATGTGTACTTGGAATGGATGCAGTGTTAATAGGGAAACAACTGAAACAGCATTTTTACTAGAACAATGGAGTGTCTCATATTCAAACCTAATAACTGCTTAACTTTCAATAATAAAGCATGAAGCTTGTGACCAAAGAATATTTAACAAGACGAAAAAAAAACGAAGACGTGTGCGTGACAAAAACTACCGTGGGGCGGGACTTCCGTTTCGTGCTGGAAGCTCGCGCCCACGGAGTGGCTGACCAGGAGCGGAGCAGTGGTGACGCGGGGCTCCCATGCCCGAGGGAGAGCGCCGCGGAGCTGCAGGAGTCCGGAGTGCCGGTAAGTGGCCTTTAGTTGTAGGAGGGGGGCGGCGGGGGGGTCTTGGTGCGCTTGTGTGTGTGCGCGCGTGTGTGTGTGTTATGTGTGCTCGGCGGGGGGTGTCTGTATGTGTGCGTGCGTGTATGGGCGCTCGTGTGTGTGTGCGCATGCGTGTGTGTTGGAGCTTCCCAGGAGACAAGAGATGGCCACAGCGAACACGTTCCCGCGCGCGCGGCCCGCTCCATTCTGATTTTTGGAGATGCGCGTGGCCTATCTTGTCTCCTGGAAAGCTGTGTCGCCCACAATAGGTCTCTGGCGAGACCGCGCTTTCGTGCGGTTAACGCCACGAGACCTAAAAATACAGAAAAGGGGGAAAGAATGGGCAAAGGAATGACCGGAAACACTGACAAGAGGAGAAAGAACGGATGAAAAAGAACCTGCAAGATTGAAAAGAAAGGGTATAGGGTGCATTATGGTGGATGAAAGAGGCATGAGTTGGGATCGAGGCTAGTCTGTGTAGGCATTCAGCAACACCGGCCTTGGGCTCTGATATACAATCTGTGCCTTAGCACTTATTCTTTCATAAATTAAGAACTGACAGTCCTGGCGTAGAGGGAAGTTGGGGCATGGGGAGCAAAATAAATTCTCCATGTCTGGCTACACGAATAAGAGATAATCATGTTGTCCAAATATATCTACTTGAAGGCCATGTGCAGTGCCAGAAAGAGGCCCCTAGGTTGCCGTAGTTCTTTACAATTGCACTTCTGAAATCATGGACTCCTGCACAACTAAAGCTTTTTTTAAAACATCTAGCACCGAGGCTAAGTTTTTACTTGGGCATTCAACATTGTTCTAAACTTCATCACTACGAACTTTATGCCGCCTCCATTGAGTATAAAAAATTACAACATTATACCCACTTCACTTTAAGGCATAGAGTCCGGCGCTGTATTACACTTTTACGTCTCACGATACTCCCTCTTAAGTCGTTGACTACTAAATGGAACTTTGAAGAGAACATTACTAGTGAATGCGAATTATGTAAAGGAGGAATCCAAGATCTAAACCATGTCTTATTTATATGTCCAAATCTGATAGTAGGAGAGACCAGAAAGCGCTATTTAAGATTAATACAGTTCAGATACAATAGCTTTTCAGTGGAGAGTTTAAGTATGTTTTGTAAATCTCCACCAGACTAATTTGTTGGTCATTATCTGTTACATTTTTTACATCGTTTTTAAAATTAAATTGAACATTTCATTTTATACTATACATTTTAAATGTTTTATCAGAAAATGTGTTCTCAGCAGTGAACTAAATCAAATAAAGAAAATTGAAATTGAAATTGCAGTGGCCTAGCAAGGATTCCATGGGCCCTGGTGCAGGCAAGAAAAATGCCCTCTTTGATGGCTGTTGAGCTAGTAAAATACAGCAATTATCAAGATTCAACTGCCCCCCTTAGCTACGCCCTTGCTTCTTGGCTGCTGCGTGGGGCTCTTGCTGTGGCTTCGCAGAGGAGTTTTAGCAACATGAGACTTTGTGATTTAAGAGGGGTGTGAATATTGCCTCAGTCTTTCCTTATTTTTATATTTTTTAAACTATTGTTTCAACTTAAATTCCGTTTGCAGTTCAGGGGAACATGAAAGTTGATACAGCTATCAGATCCGATTGCCTGTCATCTCGGATTCAGTTAATGACAGGTTCAGTGGCGCAATGTAAAATGATGGGGTTACCTGCAGAATGTGAGGAGAAGGCAGCCCCTGACACCCCCGTAATCTCACAAGTATTCATGGGCCCTGTGCTGGAAGGAGACCCCCTAAGCGTGGAGGCCCCTTGCGCTGCAGTGGCTGCATTTATGCCTTAGACTGGCTACTCGTAATTTTTTTTTTAATTTAAGCGAGTTCTGACAAAATCATTTGTGTGCAATTAGAAAATAAATGTGGGGCATTTATAAGGCGAAAACATTTCCCCATAGAGTACACGCAGTGTAAAGTACCAATGACTTTCCAATAGCAGTGTGACGTCACGGAGGACAAGGTCACACAATAGGTGTCTTCAGTAATGCCTTAGATAATCCTATTGCTCTGGCGACACAATTGTGATGATACCGTGAGTGCTTTGGTTTGCTGGAGGCTCTGTTTCCGCTTTTATCAATCATTGGACTAGTACCTGGCTGGGAACCTCGGAAGTTTGATATGTATTTTGCTGACAACAACTCTAACAAATATATGCGTGTAATGCTATTACAAGGTGTAGGGCACACGTGTTGGAGCTGGAATGCATGTTTTATGCAAGACTTTCAAAAAACTTTATAAAGACTTGCTATAAATGTTGTTGTATTTGTTTTTTATAAAGCGATTTTACCCACCTTGCCGTGGTCTCAGCAAGCTTTCAGAGAGGCTAAGTAGAGGAGCGGTGCGTTGCAGCATGGAGCATTTACAAGCACCCAGGGAATCATCTACACATGGGGAATAAAAGAGTGCTGGAAGATGCCCAGTGCCAAATATGACCCTATTATTATTAATAATAGCAGTAGCAATAGTAGTAGTAGCAGTAGTAGTTGTATTGTTGGCATTGAGAATATTACCAGGGTTATATGTATTATTGTCAACACCAGCAACAAAACAACAATAATATAATATTAATAATAGTTATCGTTTCCATAAAATGGCCACCGTTTTATAGAATTGTACACAATGTATACCCAACCCACTCGCACTGAATTTCTAGACTACAAAACGATGAAAGTAGAGCCCGTCTTTTATTGCACCTTGGCACTTGACAGTTGACCCTAAAGGCAGATCTCAGCAACAAGCTCTTTACTCACTCACAAACTGTCACCGGACCCTCACTTCTTTGAAAAGTTCACGCTCTTGCATCCCTGTGTTTTCCTGCTTCATCACCGACACACACTCACTCGCTGCTATTACAATAATCCGCAGTTAGCCCGTGCCCTGCACACCCGCAGAGTCCTTCGAATGTGCCCTTTTCACAGATCCGCGCGCACCTCCGCCGCCCGAGATTCCTGGCCGGCCTCAGGCCTGGAGTGTGTCCTGGTCACAGCTCTGTCGAAGCAGCTGTGATCCCCGCAGAGGTGACTTATCTCCTCTGATGACGGCAGCTTTTGCCGCCATGTTCTGCTGAAAGCAGCCTTTGACACGTCTATGCCGCTCCCCCTGATATCTAGGCTTCCCTTTGATCGTACGAGCAGCTCCCTGTGTTCCTCTTCAAGGAGCTTTTCCTGGACACATTGTCAGCTCCTGCATGGAATCCCACAAGTTGGTATTCTGAACTTTTGACTTTTCTCTCACGGATTTCTCCTGGGTGTAAATGCACGATAGGCCCAAGGCACTGATTGCACATTGATCATTTGATGCAGACGTGAGCGGTGTTGAGGACAAATTGTTGGCTTTGCGCACTGTAGAAAAAAACGGGCAGCCTACGGAACAAGTTTACCGGCGGCGGTATGTGTGTCTGTGTGCGCGTGTGTGTATGCCTGCGTGTGTGTGTGCGTGTGTGCCTGCGTGTGTGTTTGCCTGCATGTGTGTTTGCCTGCATGTGTGCCTGCGCGTGTGTGTGCTTGTTTGTATGTGTGTGTGTGTGTGTGTGTGTGCATGCGTCGTGAGTGTGGCTATGTGTGTGTGTGTGTGTGTGTGTGTGTGTGTGTGTGTGTGTGTGTGTGTGTGTGTGTGTGTGTGTGTGTGTGTGTGTGTGTGTGTGTGTGTGTGTGTGTGTGTGTGTGTGTGTGTGTGTGTGTGTGTGTGTGTGTGTGTGCGCGCGCGAGAGGCGAGAGGCTGACTTGCGGTGAAAGTGGGACAGGGGATGTGCACGGCGCCGGCTTGCGCGTGCGCGTGCACGAGGTGAAATCGGCGAGGGAAAGCGCGTGCACTTCCCCTGTCCCACATTCAAGTAAGCAAAAGAGGTATACTAAAGTATACTAGAGGTCCTTCGCTACGCTCGACTTAAAAAAAGGGAAAAAATGCAGAAAAAAGTATGGGGCAACCCACTCAGGCATCTGTTTGTGTCTCACCCCAGAATTGGCCCAATAGTCTTGTCTGCCCCTGTAGGCAGATCGGGGGATTATACCCCTTATCTGCCCCCCTGGAGAATTGAAAGCCCACTAGAAACGAAGGAAAACGGAACTAAGCATCAGATTGTGCCCGCACCCCAGAACTGGCCCAGCAGTCTTTCTGCCATACTGTGTGTAGGCTGTTTTTATTTTGGATCAGAGTTCTGCAAAAAAGCCAGCTAGACACCAGATATATAGATAGCATTCCCTTTTCAACATTAAGAGGGGCTATTTGGATTCTTTTGGGCATAGTTTTGACATATAGACCGGCAGAGTGGGGATACATCCAAATGTCCTCTTATTTGCTACACTACACAGGTTTGGTATGATTTTAGCAAAACTTTGAGGTCTGCAGGGCACTCTGGGTGAGAAAACATATGCGGGTTCATTCAAGTCACATAACCCTGGACTCCTCAGGGTGTCTAGTTTTCATATATGTCTGGGTTTGGTGAGTTTTCTGTGGCTGCAGTTGAGCCTGGGCCCAAATTCTGCAGCTAACCACATCGCAGAAAAGTTTCTTTTTTCATGCCAGAAATGTAATGTCTTCACAATGAATCTTGGAGCCTTTCCTGTCGAGAGCTCTAGGCCCACCCATATAGAAAGTTACTGTTAGGTTTTTTATCAGAAGTGTGGGAGCACAGCATAGTAAACCCTTTACGACTAATTGGGTTTCTCTCCATTTTTGGCTTCCAAATGTAAGCCAGCGTGAAATAAAGAACTCATTTTACAAAATGCGTCACAATAATATGACCTTATTGGTAACCCCAAATGTAGAGGTGTACATATACCCTCTTTTGCTTAACTATGTATTTTGTGCACATTTCAGAAACACATAGGTTTCTTTTATACCCATTTTTCATTCATTAGATTTTACCATATTAATTGCTGAATGGTGGCTACACAATGACAAATCAATACAAGTTAAAGCTCAGATATTGGCTCTGGTTATTGTACGCTTTTGGGAAACCTGCAGATCCTATTTCTTCCTCGACCTGAAGGGTCTGACCGACGTAATAGTAGGTTACATTTGTAAATCGTCCTTCGGGGCAACAACGTTGTTACCAAGTGCTATTTGTTCCTGCTTCTTTTCATATTTTTTTTATTTTGACAATTAGTTTCCTTTGGGAAAACATGAGCAATCTACACGAATGCAGAAGTACGGAGAATAATATATCCCAATTGGGCAGTTCTAGCCATATGGGAGGTTGTCCGAGGTAGGCAGCAACTGTTTGCGAATATTAACTTTTATACTGGTTTCTACTGTCTACGATTAGTGTGAACATACCAAGACTTGGAGGCAAGCCCAAACAAGGCCCAAGTACAGACATGCTAGATTAGGAATGGACCATAGGAATATTAAACGGTGCTCCAGAAAAACAAGATTTAAAGTGACGCGGATGAAAAACGTTCATAGATCTGATTGATACCGGTAACGCTATAAAACATGTTGTAAAACCAGTGGTTTGCAGTAGGGACATGAGTGGTCTACATACACATGTTGACTGTGAATTGCCACAGATATTCTAGCATATGATTCTAGTGAGGATAGGAAACCTTAGTGCAGGCTATAGCGTAAGCACAAAATTTGCTGTTTTATGAATTTGGTCCTTGGAAAGAAAAGGAGTTAACAAAATAACTCCTTCATAGACCTGGCCTGTGTATACTCGAAATGAGCAATCGATGCAGAGATAGTTCATTGCGTCTCCATACCGGATTCTACAGGTTTTTTTTATTTGTGTAGATGGGCTACCTAAAAGATATCATGGATACTGCTCAGCAGTTTGACTCTACCAAGGCCTGGGAAATGGGAACCCTAATCGATGACTTATTGTGTACACCTGAGAATCAGCCTTTTTGATCAATTATCGTACCGTTGGCAGAGTGAAAGAGTCACCAAGATGGATGGGGAAAACTCCATGACATTCCCAGGAAAAATCAGATATTTAACATTACTCTGTGGTGATCAGTGTAGTTTGCTCTTGGAGTTAGTCATGTTTAGTGCTACATTTTTCGGTGTGTCAAAGCCAAAGCCAATAAAACCAGTTTAAATGTGAGCTAAGCCTTTGGAAATTCAACAGCTGCATGGAACTGGTAAGAGTCCCAGGCTGTTTTTCTCACTCTAAAAATAGTCTTGTACTTTTATTTATTTATTTATTTATTATTTTTTTTTTTTTTAAACCTTTATTATACAGAAAGTGCTCACAAATACGGGCCTACAACCCATCGGGCCGGCCACCACACTTAAAGAAACATATCGGGCAGTACAGAAGCTCCAACAGGATATCACAGCAAACCATACGGGAAGCAAAGGCGAAAAGCCACAGAGCAACCACCACGAGCAGGATAAGAGAAGGTTGATTTTATAATAGAAGAAAGGGTATAGCAGAATAATGGCAATCAGTAAAGTCCAGAGGGCCGTGGCGGGCCACGTGCAAGCAGGAATATAGAACACAGGATAATTCAAAAAGAACAGTTACATTTTGGCAAAGGCAGAACGTGAGTTCCACAGTAATAAGCAATTGCAACCGCTGCCCAGCGCCCACCCACCACGACGAGAACACACAATGATACACAAAACTGAAAATAGGCTTGCAAAACAAAAAGCCCTCCGCTACAACAACCCAGGGGAGGAAAGAAAAAAAAGGGGGGGGAGGGGGAAAAAGGGAAAGGACATCGGGAAAAAAGGGGGGGAAGAAAGAACGCAGCCTCACTGCATGCGCCCCATGGCTAACGAAGCACTAAAAAATAGACCAGCACATGGAACTAGTGGTAACCGGAGTAATGAATGCGTAGTAAACCGTGACGGCAGGAAGACCAGAAGGCCCATGCTAGCAAAAACACCCCAGGGGGCCCACATGCCGAGACCGCGTCCCGAAAAAAGGGGATACATAAGAGCCATAGAACCAAAAAAGGAAAAAAGGGGAAAAAACAAAATGACAGACCCCCCCCCCCACCCCGCACACCCCACCCTGCACCCCTGCAGAAGGCTATGGCCTACCCCCCAGCAGCGTGCCTGTCGCCCTAACCAGAACCCGAAATATAGAAGAGTTAAAAGTAAAGAAAGAACCACAAAGACAAAAAGAAGAAGGGAAAAATAGGGAAATAACAACGGGAGAGGAGCCACAAAATCAAAACTATCAGCTCCCACCCCCCCCCGTCCGAAAATACTCAGAACCCACGGGAAGATAATAAGCACAAGGATAAGCTCCAGGAACATGAAGGAGAATCGAACATAGTCATACAGTCACAAACGGATCATCCGACCATACCGCAAGATAATAGTCCACCGAGGCAAGTTCATCTCAACCCTGTCCTTGTCTATCCCAAGCTGTAGTCGTCCAACGCACAAGGAACCAGATCATGAGGAACAGGAGGGGAATAACAGGGAGTCCAATCTTCAATCCACACAAGTCATATCGATTGCGACCCGGATGAACCGGAAAGGACAGCAACCACCTCAGGCAATGCAGGCACAGTTCCGACGACAATAGGAGGAAAGCCGACCCGGCGGAGCAATCACAGGATCTTCGTTCGGCCATTCGAGGCAAATAGGGAAAGGGAGATCCAACGAGACCGGTCCGGACGGGACCCGGCCGGCGGACCCCCGGCACAGGGGGGAGCACAGGATGATTGAGGGCAGCGGACATCCGTACACCCACACGAGCGGCAGCCGCCGGGTCCACGACCTCCAGGAAAGTTCCAGCAGCACACAGCAGCGATGAAGCCGCACACACCGGGGGGGGGCCCAGCAGGCCCGGCAAAATGATCCTCCTCCAGGTCAGCGGTAGGTGCGGCCATGGGAGCACCCCAGGAGCGCAAGGCGGCGAGGATGTCCCCAAGCGTAGGCTCACCTTTACGGTATTCAGCAAACGTGCCATGCGGCGGACCAGCGACGCCAGTCTCGGCCAGGCTAAGAGACATGGGGCCGGCCGCCATCTTAGAAGCCCGGCGGGGCCGCGGCAATCTCCGACCCCCGTCCGGCCACCAGCGGGGCAAACAGGATACAGCCGACCACCAGCAGAAGCACCTCCAGAGCAGGAAGGCGGGCCACCAGAAGAAGGAGGGTCGCCGGCTCCCCCACGCCACCGGCTCCGTTCTCTGAGTCCGGGCGGAGGGACTCAAAATGGCCGGACAGGAGAACAAAGGGGAGACGAGCCACATACACGGTCAACCCCGTCCATGGAAGGCAGCGCCCCAACACCAGGCCGCAGGACCGCCGGACCAGGCCCGGAGAGCCGTAACCGGTCTAACTGCACATCGGCCTCTCCGACCGAGCCCACTTCGCCACCAAGGGCCGGCCACAGCGCTCCGCCCCCCCTGGGCGCCGCCGAGGAGTTTCAGGCCCGCTCGCTCCGGGGCCCCGAAGCGAACAAGGGTGCAGCTCAGGAACCGCGGCACCCAGGAACAGACGGATCAGACGGTAAGTGCCTGCGAAGTGTCCTAGTTCCATAGTCTATCAAAGAATACTTCCCGGGGCAGGATAAAACACAGGATAGACGTTCCAGACAGGAAAGCGAACGGTGCGGAGCTAAAACGCGGCCATCGCGGACGCGAGCTTGGCTCCTCCCCCAGAATTGTACTTTTAGTATACTGCAGTATTGCAGTCTGGTTTTGAAAAGCATTCTTATGCAACCTAAACATTGGTTTCTAATTGTGAAGTTGTAATGTATGCATGTTATTATGGTCACTAAAGAATCACCGCTTGTTATAGTCTGATGGAATTGCTAACATTTATAATGCGCTGCCTTTGCTATTCCAGTATATTAACAAAACCATGATGAACTTTGCATACAGCGACATGATATTTGCTTGTGTAAGCATCACAAACAGCTGGATTTGTTTGAATAGGTTTTACTTGTGGCTAATGGGATCTGGTTTCATATACGGGATCGTTCGCAGTCTGTAGAACTTGGAGGGCAAAACAATTCCAGCCCTCTTTGGATACAAACGTACACGAAGTACTTAGGGTAATACTGTAGACCTCTGTAGTTCTATAAAAGAATATATTTAAGACTTCTCTATGGTCAGGGAGCACAGAGCTGTAGGCAGTGAGAGCTAAGGACCCAGTTCTGTATACCAACCAGGTTATAATATTCCCCTATTTCACACAAGCCATCTGGAAGCAAAGGAAAGAGATATAATGGTGCCAAGAAAACAAGAGACACTTGCACTAAAATTAGTGTTTCCCTCCCTACTAAACGTACCGTATTTACTGATGTGGGCCGTATTATAGAGGTTCCCCAGGGGCCCAGCGGGTGTTTGCACCTGCTTTGTGCGCCCCTCTGGCACTTTAGTATTACAGAAGGGGCAACAGACGTTTCTGCATTCCCTTCTGGAATACTGAAAGTGCTGGTGCACATACATACGTGCTGTGAACTCGAAGCACAGAAGTAAAGCTATTAACCCAGTGTTGCGGGGTGGGTGAAAACGCAGAGACTTTGGTTGGTGTTAACGGAGGCTTTATTGGCCGTTACACACGTTTTTGATAAAGCAATGGTCTATAGTAAGGTAGAGGGGGCTCCGATGACGTCTCGGGAGACACTCGGTCCCTCGACAAGGTCCGTCCTCTTCTTCTCCACTCCAGCACGGTGCCGTCAGGTCAGGGATACGCGATGGTGGAGCGTGTAAGAAAACACAAAAGGACTTCATTTGAGTGTAGTGTTCAAACAGCAAACTATGGTGAGGGATGGAAAGTGAGGACACACTTGGTGCACAGCATGTCTACAAAAAGTGACGTTTGTGCTCGGGGCGGGCATACCGGGATAGTGGGAACCCGATTATTATCTCGGAGGTCTTCCCCTTCTGCCCACCCAGCCTGTGAAAATCTCGCGTACCTGTGAGAGCCATGCTCCTCCTGGAATGTGGCTGGGCGACCCACAGGGATGTTGGCCTCCTAGCTCCTGCGAATCTTCTACCTCCTCGACTCCGTCGAGTCTCATCTGCTTCGGTATTCTTTCTACACTCTCGCCGTCTCCAACTCCTCCGGTGTACACACACACCGTACTCTGCCGACTTCCTGGTTTTGAAGGTCTGACCCCTTCCTCGTCATCATTTGGGGCGGGGTTTAGGAAGAGTTCTCCCCAGTTAAAGAAGCAGTGCTCTTTTTCTTCATCTTCGGGAAAGAGCGGCATATTCGGACAGTCCAGTCCTCCTGTCGTTGAGAAAAGAAAGGTGAGACGGGGTTTGTTTCATGGCCCCACTCATCACAGCTATGTGTCCCGCTCATGGTCACTCTCCCCTTGTCACACCCAGTCAATACCCGGGTAGAGTACGTACTCAAAAAAACAATATCTCAACCAGTAATCATTAAGGAAGGCAGATGCAACGAGAGTATAAATCACTCAGGAAAGAGGAAGAAAGATAGACCACCAGATAGTTTGATAGAATATACATTCTTATTTGTAAGTAGTTGTATTAGCACTACAGTACAATTTATGCAAAGGTAAACAAAACACACAAGTGTGCACTGAACGTGCTGGCGACAGTGAACAGGGCAGTGACACTGGAGTGAAAAAACAGCGTGACTGGCGTAAGTCAAAATACAAAAAATAAATAATAAAGTGGTCAACAATGCAATGAGAAATATATACAAAGTAGGTTTTTGGTTTGGACTGTTTAGGTAGACAACAACAACGCCAAGGTTTACGCTGAATAGTCAACGGTGTTTCAACCTGTTCAATTCCAGGTCTTCATCAGGACAATGGTTAAAGATTTCAATATAGTGCTGTAATTGTAGTCGTGAATCAATCCAGACGAGCGGTGTGAATTAGAGAGATTCAGCCCAATGGCGGTGGGGAGGATCTAGAAAGGACCTCTGCACGTAGGTATTCGGTACACGAAAGTCCGTGTAGGTGGAAGCGTGGTATCAATTTACCTTGGTCCGCGGTAATCATACCTAATTGCGGTGAGGGTATCGGTCCTCAGTTGGGTGACGAAGTCCAAGTTGGCATGCAGTAGAATTGAGAAAGCATGCACTAGAGACCGGGCAATTCAAGCGCCCTGGGAATCAGCCAGAAGTGCACATACAGCGCCAGCGCTTTCTCAAGAGGGCGTTCCCTCATTTGCATGGGAGCGTGGTCTCATGCAAAGGAGGGAAACCCTTTCCTCTGCACCCATGCTGTATTACAAATGCGGGCGCTGAGGCAAAGAAGCTCTCCGGAAGCGCACTGACATTGTGCCAAATAAAAGGTGGCGCACTGTCAGTGCGCCCCTTGATGCCGCCCTCTGGAGGGGGGAAAGTGGGTCCCATGTACCCCCCCAGACATCCCCTTGCAAGTGGGTGTAGTTACTCACTGCACCTGCCTGCATGGGGAGCTCTAATCGGATGCCGCTTGAACTGTGAAAACACAGAGTGGCTTCAAAGATGCAGCCTTTCACCCTGGCAGCAGCTTATTCAATGTAATAGTGCACAGTTTCCATGTTTGCTGGCGCACCTGTTTTAAGGTGCACCCGGCGCAACAGTGAAAGTGCGCCCCCTTTACATAATAGGGCCCGTGAAGTCTTGGCACCTTCTAAGGCCTCAAAAAGTCTTCACTTGCTGAATGACTTGAGAATGCTGGATCAAGGTTGCTGCATTAAGACACAGTGGAGCATTGCAGACACCAATGATTACAGCCCATTTGATAACCCAGTAGCTGCTACATTGGGGACAAGAGATGGTGAAACATTAATCTTGTTGTATGAAACGAGCTGGATAGAAATGTGTGGAATATTGATCTTGAAAAACATGATGGCATGCATGGTCAGTGAAGGCGCTCGGACGCTGAAGTGTGCAGTGCTAAATTACTCCTTGTGAAATCACTTGATAATCAGTTGAGTAGTAAAATGCTTACGTATTTCTGGATACTACAACATTACCTGCTGAAATCACCCGGTTTGATTTAAAACATGTCTAAAGCGCGCAATTGCTCACAGGCGTCTTAGTGCTAGCTTAATACTATGTCCTGCAACCTAAGACCAGACTAACTAAAACACTGAATTTAGAATAGCTGTAAGGGTGCTGAAAACAGACACGTTGTTAGCTGTTTACAAAAATGGAGAAATTTAACCTGACATTTAACAAGGAAGGGTAAGGAATTCCGCAAATTGCAGGTGGAATGTACAAAACTGCGACCGCCCCTTTGCCACTTTCTTGATTCTGGAAACAGTAATCTATCGAGAGGTGGCTGTTCCAGAGACGTTTTAAGGCATGGGCAAAGTGGGCTCTGGCCCAGGGCCCCAGCCTTTCGGAGGGGCCCCTAGTAGAGCTGGCTCTGTTTTGCAGAGAGTCTTACCCTGATGACCTTGAGTAATTAAAAAAAAAAGTTATTACAATTTTCTTTTTTTTTTTCCCTTTTTATTAGACACGAGACAATAAACTCTCCAAAATTCCAAAAAAATCATGCAGTTTAACATGTCAAGCGTCACTTTTTACACAATTTTCACCCCCACCCAGGACCCGGAAGAGGGAAAGTTTCAGAGAGCAAGAAAGAAAACAAAACTACATAAATCAATAGTAACATCCAAGCCAAAAAAGGGAGAAAAATAAAAAACCTCAAAAGACAAACCCCAAGGAGGCATAGCATTAAAGTCTGATAACCCCAACTCTATCAATTACATATGAGCCTTCACCCTCAATTCCCACCAGACATCCATTTATTTATTTAATGGTTCCCAAATACGTTCTCCCTCTCTGCGAGCCCGCGGACGCCTTGTCCTGTACACCAACATTTCCCATTTAGAAACATTAACCAATTTAGCCAGCCATACATATACATTCGGGGGAATTGGATCCAGCCATATAGTGGCAATTGCAAGCCGCAAGATTGCCATAGTTATAAAAAAGAATTTACATTCAGATTCGGATAAGTCCTGATCTGTTACACCCAACATTATTGCCTGAGGAGTCAATGGAATCCTTCGTTCTAGCATTTGCGTCAGATATTGTTCTATCTTATTTAACCATGGAGTCAAACAGGAGCAGGATGCAAACGTATGAATACTGTCCACATCATGTTCTCCGCACCTGGCGCAAACAACCCCGACTGTACCACCCCATTGAAAAATACGATGTGGGGTAATGTAAAGATTAAACCAAGTCTTGTAGCACTGGACCTGAATGTTAGCTGAAATAGATGCTGTTTGCATATAACCTAAAGATTCCTCACATACCCCCTGTTCAGCATTTAAGCCAATCAGCCAACGCCTAAAATGCTTATCGAGATCATCCTTCAGAGATTCATTTATTAATTTGTATATATTAGAAATAGTCGGTTGCCCCATTTTAACAGCTTCGATAAGTGGAATTTGGGTCCAAGTGGTTGTTTTCCTGGAAAGAAAATCTCTAATCTGTAAGAATTTAAAAAACTGTCTATTATTGACTCAGCTCTTTAATTTTATACTATCAAATGTTAGAGGGCCAGCGGGAGAAACGAAGTCTCCCATTACAGAGACTCCTCTTGAGAGCCATTCTTTAAAGTAAGCATCATGAAAAATATGAGGGAGCAGAGTATTCCGCGCCAGAGGAGAGTAGATATGCAATCGTCCAATATTACATAACTTCCGTATCCTAGACCAGACTTTGAAGACCCCCAAGAGTACCTTAAACCTAACCCGTTTAAAATAGGCAAAATTAATGTGTGTAAGTAAAAGCCCCCGCGCCTCCGCTCCAAGAATTAAATGATAAATGGAGTTATCCATAGACTCTGAATCTTGAGGATCTAAAAGTTCCGCGCTGTACCGGACCATGATTGCCCAATAGTATATCTGAAAATTTGGAACGGACCATCCCCCTCTCTCCCGAGGCAATGCCATATATTTCATGGCCCGTCTGGGCCGTTTCCCGGCCCATAAAAACCAAGAAATGATTCGATCTAGTTTGGAAAACCAAATTTGCTCAAAAAATAAAGGGATGGCTCTTCAGAGATATAGTACTTTAGGTAAAAATATCATTTTAACCCCTTCGATGCTCATGACGGAATGGTTCCGTCATGAGCTACGGTTGAGCTGTGCTCATGACGGAACAGTTCCGTCATGACCACGCCCGTTTTTATTAGGGCCCAGCACCGGAGGGGGAATCGCCGTCGCGCTGAAAAGGTTAACCACATTACAGCGGCCCATTAATGTTAATTGGAGATTATTCAGTCGGCGGGCATCTACCTCAATTTTGTCTAAAAGAGGATTTAGATTGATCGATATTATTTGATCCGGATTTGCACAAATCTCTACTCCCAGATATTTAGCGTGATGCACCACCCGAGAATCTAGCAAATCCAATTTGTCATTATGTATTATTTGCGTTTTGGCTTCATTCAATAAATAGCCAGAGATTGCCCCAAACTGTGATGTTAGAGTCTGAAATTCTTGCAATGCCACCTGAGGG
Organism: Lissotriton helveticus; assembly: GCF_964261635.1. Lineage (NCBI taxonomy): Eukaryota > Metazoa > Chordata > Amphibia > Caudata > Salamandridae > Lissotriton > Lissotriton helveticus. Next base: position 364,793,350 of record NC_136073.1, on the reverse strand, counting down.
GAGTTAGTTAGTATAGCTAAATCATCTGCATAGCCAAGAATTTTGGTGTCTCCCCCTTTTGCACAGATTGGATAAATCAAATTATTACAAAACAGTTTTCTAATTAAAGGATCTATGTAAATAGCAAATAATAAAGGCGAACAGGGACAACCCTGCCTGGTGCCCCTCATGATGTTAATTGTACCTGATTGTATTCCCATAACGGAAATCTGGGCTTTGGGTCGATTGTACATACTCTTTATTGCCCCTATACATTTATCACCCAGCCCATAATGTCTCAAAGTGGCACATAAAAAAGGCCAGAAGACCCTATCAAAAGCTTTTTCTGCATCCAGTAGAATTAAAGCCATAGGGCCTCCTGAAACCTTAGTAAAATCAAACAAAGTAATAGTACGCCGAATATGGTCTATTGTTTCCCGTCCGGGAACGAACCCATGCTGTTGCGGGGCGACTAGCATTTTAATAACACCAGAAGGCCTACATGCTAGTATTTTGGCATAGATTTTTATATCACTATTTATAAGTGTAATAGGTCGATAGGACCCTGTGTCCGAAGGTTCCTTACCCTTCTTCAAGAATGTTACTATTCGAGCGGTTCTCCATGATTCAGGCGGGGACTCTCCTTTCTGAATCCTATGGAACATTTGTAGCATAATAGGTGACAACTGAGAACGAAAACATTTATAAAATCCCCTGGTAAAAAATCGGGGCCTACAGCCTTGCCAGAAGGGAGAGAGTCTATAGCCTGCCACAATTCCTCCATCCCTATATCAAAGTCTAGCATATCTCTCTCCTCTGTAGACAAAGCCTCCACCTCTATTTCTCTCAGATAGTTTTAGATTTCTTCCTGTAAGATCTCATTTTCGTAGATATCTTCTTTATATAATTTTTGGTAAAATTTATGAAAAGTGGCAGCAATGGCATCTTCCTCAGATACAAGACCAATGTCAGGGTCAAGAATATTTTTTATCCGTGTTACCTGTTCTCTATCCTGAATTCTGGAGGCAAGTAAATGACCAGCTCTTTCACTGTTTTCGAACATCTTCGTCCTCCAAGCCATACATTTATTAGCCGCTTTTCTCTGTGATATTTCTACGATTGCAGCCTTGGCTAGGACAATCTGGGTTTGAGTTGAATCACTGTCTATCGCCTCAGCAAGTGCCGTAGCCAGATTAACCTCAGCCTTCTCTAAATTTACATATAACTTGGCTAGTGCAACTTTTTCCTTTTTTTGATTCTCCCAGCCAAAGCGCGTAGTCTCTCACCCGATCCCAGCCTTTAATGTATCCCATACATTTTGTATCCCCGTGCTGCCCAAATTGTCATTGAGAAATCTAGTAATCCATAGGGCCATACCTTCCACATAGCTACAGTCCTTTAACAACCCCCGATTGAACGTCCAGACATCTGGTTTATCCCTTCTACATTGCCCACCAATCTCTAATACGAGCGGATTATGATCTGACATTACTCTAGGGTAACGGAAAATATTAGATTTATCAGTAAGTGTAGGAGAGATAAAAAAATAATCTAATCTGGAACACCTTTTGTGTGGGGCTGAGTAATAGGTGAAACCGGGTTCTTTAGATCTGAAATAAGCCCAAGCATCAATTAATCCATGCAAATCTATCATGTGGCGTAAGGCCCTATACACCCTAGGTTTTCGGCCTACATAGGTTGTTCCCATTTGATTTGATTGTGGAGAAGTGTGGCTCACTGCTTACGGGCAGACCCGTAAGCAGAGAACGGCCCGGGACCAGGGTTCGATTCCCGACGCGGCAGGGTCGTGGACCAGGGTCAGCGGACTCGATAATTCTCGCCTCGGTGCCTACTCTAGTCAGAAACCACACTCGGCAACTCTGGGCATCAGCTTGCCTCATCTTCACAACGGCCCCCCCAGACCGCCGGGGATGCTTGGTCGCACCTTAGAGATACCCATCAGGGACCATTTCTCAGGGTGAGCCAGGACGGGTTCCCCAGCGGTCGAAGCGTGGAGATACTCCTCCGGGAGTCGATTCCTAGCGCTATATAAACCCGCAATTAAATTCATCAGGTCACATTCTATATTAATATTAAGATCACCACAGACTATCAATGGTGATGGCCAGCCTAACAATTCTAAACTTAACATTTCGTAGATTGCTGGATCGTCCAGCACAGGCCCATATATTGAGCATAAAGTAAATTCTTTATTTAAAAATTTGCCATAGACAATGACCCATCGACCATACAGATCTACGTCTGTCCGAAAAATGTTTACTTTTCCACGTCTAGCCAATATCGCGACACCTTTGGTCTTAGATTCTAATTTGGTCCAAGAGACTAACTGAAACCCCTCAACCTCCATACATTTATGACGACTGGCCTCAATATGAGTCTCTTGGAAACAAATAATGTCGGCCCTCAGAAACTTCAGATCTTCACTAATACGCCTTCGCTTATTAGAATCATTCAGGCCACATATATTAATAGATGCTACGCGTACAGCCATAACACTAGAAATATCCTACTACATTTGAACCAGTTTAAGCAAAAATTACAAATCAGATTACATTGAAACATATGATCCTGTATTCTTTCCCTCTGTCCCCTCCCCCTCCCCCCCATCCCTCCCTCAGGAGCAACCCACCCACCACCTCCCCCCCCCCCCCCCCACAAAAAAGGCAATAGGGGTCCATGGACCCGTGTGATGCCTCCCGCCTCCCAAGTGCCCGTGGTCAACCCCTGTCTGCAGTGCATCCAACCAAAAGTTTGAGAAACGGCATCTAAAACATGAAAGACAAATGTCAGAGCTAAAGAAAAGTGAGAACACATAAGAAACAGAGATGCAACTCCTATTTTCTCAGATTCTTAATCCAAATCCAAAATTTAGCCGTTGGGCAGTTCATTCAAGTATACTTCAGCTTGTATTTCAGAGAGAAATACCCGAATTTTGCCTTTGAAAATAACCTTCATCCATGCGGGGTTCATAAGATAGACCTCGCGCCCCTTCTTTTGAAAAGGACTAATCAGGGTACGGAGTTGCCACCTCCGTTCCACCGTAGCATGACAGAAGTCAGGGCGAACAAAAAATGAGTGCCCCTCTGAGTTTCTTTTGGCGTCCGGGCGGGCTTTTTCAAAGATAGCTTGTCTAAGCAGAAAATTTCCCCAAAAAATGTAAATAGCCCTTGGTTTGGATTCAGGACCTGTGTGTTTTTGTAACATAAAAGGGAATTGATGTACTCTTTGGATTTCGGTTTCCCATCACCAATGTGACAGCTCTGGAAATGCAGACTTAAATAATTTCAGCACAAAGCCTCGTATATCCTGTCCTTCCACGTTTTCTTCAATACCTAGCAGTCTGAGGTTATTTCTGCAAGAACGGTTCTCAGACTCTTCCAGCTTCCACATTATATCTGTTAATTTATCATCATTGGCAGTGGTCTTTTGTTCCGCACCCTGTAACCCAGCTTCAAGCCCAACGATCCGCTCTTCCAGGGCTGTTGTTCTAGCAATGACCTCTGCGCAAGCCTTAGTATTCTTGCGGATAGCCCCTTGTATCTTCATGGTAGCCAACTGGGCTCGCTTATGTTCTTGCCGTGCTTCGCTTTGAATGGTCTTCAGCATAGCATAGATCACCGAATTTGGGGGAGATGTCTCAGCCGTCCCTCTCCGTTCTTCCTGCACGTCCATCTTGTCTGCTCCGGCCAAGGAAGTAGTAGCATGTAGGTGGTCCCATTGAAGAATATTGTTACTGGCCTCAGACCCATCACTGTCTCGTTGAGCACCTTTTTTCCTTGCTTTAATACGCCGTGGGGTGACCCTCTTCAGAGTGTCGCCAGTATTTGGGGGACTCCCCCTCTCATCTCCTGATATATCGTCCCCTTCGGTAGAATCAGTGGACTCTTCGGTAGTGTCAGACACTTCAGGGACCGAGAAGAAACTATCTCCCTCGTAGAAATTGCCTTCAGTAGAGCCTATATGTAATTTATCTCTAGCAGGAGTAGGGGACCTAGAGATCTCCTTCAGATCGTTGTCAGGAACGTATATTGAATGTTTAGTGACATTACTAGTTCCCTGATTTCCTTCAGAGGTGTCCACATCATATATTACTGTTAGAAGGTACTCCCTTCAGAGCCAGCTTTATTTGACTCAACCCCCAATCCGGAATCCAGTGTCACCATATCTCTAGTAGTTTCTTGTGACAATCCGCTCTGCTCTTCTGGACAGGCTTGCGCCCCTCTCTCTTCCTCTGACTGATGCTGTTCAGCGTGAACACGATTCTCTACCTTTCCTAGAACCTTAGAAATATCTTTAGCATTAGGGTGTTGGTTAGAATTCCCGGAGCCCTTTCCCGCAAACATCCCAGGGATTGTCGCTGTCTTCCCTCGTAAAGAGCCGGCTGCATTTGACATCTGAGCCCCAGACCCTCTGTTTTTCCCGTCCTCATTACTGTTCTCTAGGGGCTGTGTTTTATCAGTCTTATCAATCTTATCGGTGCCTCTCCGCTTTACAGCGCCCTTCTTGAGACTCACCGGAGCAGCTTTGGGGCCAGTTCTCTCCGATTTAGCCACCTTTTCCTTTTCACTGCTAAGAGCCGTCGCTGGCGCTCCTCTCCTAGTGGCTGCTGGCGGCTCCTCCATAGCACCGACGGGGGCTTTCCCGTTCTTACGGGGCGGCGACATACAGGCAGCAGGATTGCCGAGTACTGCCGTTTCCTGCTTCGGAAGCGAGTTCTTCTGAGACCACACCCTCCACAGGTGTGCTCTGCTCCGGAGAAAGGTAGCAACGAGTCGGGCTGCCCGGACCGAGACGCTGAGATTTCGTTGCAGCGACTGCATACACCTCACAGGTAGTTCCACGACCCAGCGAATTTGCCAGTTTCTTGCCGACTTCACAAACTTATTCGCATTCACTTTCTTTGCTCTGTAGTACTATCTTGAGCACATTGTTATTCCATCCCGATCAGACAGGGGAGACGCTCACTCGGCATCAAGCGGCCGCCATCTTGCCTCCTACACAGCCTCCTGTGCAACACCTTCCTGGTCTTAATTACAATTTTTCTTTAATTTTTGTTTATTGTGTGTGGTGTGTGAGTGTCTATTACAGACATTTTGCTGAGAAATGTTGTATTTATGTTACATGCAACACCCATAAAAAAAATTTCTTTTAGATCAAAACAGGACTTTACATATGAGAAATGGGAATGAGACAGAGAGTTTATTTTTAGTAATATTAGTGAGCAGCTGCTGTGTCACAATTTTGAAAACACAAGTCACTATCCCTGAATATTAGATGTAAACACATTTAGAATTCGGATGAGTGTTCTTGTGCATGTTCATAACCTGGCCAGAGAGGGCATGAAAGAGGTGGTATTGGTTCATGAATTTAAAACTGTTCCGAACAGGGGCCCCCAAAATATGTTTGGCCCAGGGCCTCCAAAATCCTTAGGATGTCACTGGGCTGTTCACAGTGTTATTTCTGGGGAATACTACTGGAATTTAGTTCTAAAGTACTGTGGCCCAAATACATGCTGTGCTTCATGTGCCAGGCATAATGCCTTAAAGTCGATCCTTTTCTCGACAGGGAGCCAGTGAACCTCCTCCAAACTAGACCCTGCTTCACTTGATTGTGAGCATAATAAAACTGGAAAGCTCGGTGTTCATTGGAAGATCTGAAGGAATCAAATTCGCTATATACTGTTTCAACTTCTTTCTTTGAAGTATGTTGCGAGTTTATCACAAAAGGACTAGCTTGGGAAAGGGCCAGTCGAGAGTTTGGCACACACTAATGTTTGGACAGTATAAAAACGTTATCGGTAAAATTTACAGCATTATTACTTTTCTCTGTGTGATATTTTGTTTTTCCTCAATAATATGTTTTTGTACTCTTCAATAGTTTTTTGTACTTAACGTTTTCATCCTTCTTTTTGCTGGATCTCCATATTTTTTCTTCTCTACGAAATTTCTGCTTCGTTTCTCTTAATTTATGGGAGAACGATAGTGCAGATTGATTGTTCCTAAATGTTTTCACATTTTTCTCTGGAACCAAATTCAAGACTGAATCGTTTAGCCTATTGTTGTACATTACCACTTTTTCATTAGAGTTTTCTGGGAGCGTCGGCCTCGAATCTTTAAGGTGCTCTTCCAGATCTTCATGAATCTACTTGTTACAGGCACAATGTTTTTTACCACCCCATCAGGGTTTACTAGAGGCGTAGGTACTAATAAACTTAGACTAAAATGGAGTGCATTGTGACCTGACCAGATTAACAGGAGTACTTTTCCTACCTTCAGGATAGGATAGTTTGAGTAAATGCCATCTAGGATGTGGCCTGTCTTGTGTGTAGTGGAATTCACCAACTGATTCATATTAACACAACTAAATGTTTTACCAATAAATTGCTGACTCTTTATTTTTATCCTCTTCTAAATAAAAATTAAAATCACAGAAAACTGTATAATTCGGGTAGTGTTTGCTGGACTCCACAAGAGTATTCAGTGCATTTAACAACTGTGCCTTAGGGCCAGGCGGTCTATAAATTAACACTCCATGAAACATTTTTTGACATTTAATTTACATTTAAATAACGGTGATCATGCCTTGCATTGTTTTGCCGGAAACTCCTGTCAGCTTTGTGGCATACCCTGCATATTCTGTTCTCTTTAATGTGATTGTTTTATTACAGGAATGATTTACATTAGTTGACAAGGCATTTGACAGATGGGTAGCTTTAGGCCTTTTGCGCTACACTATGGGACGGGATGGGGAAGGGGGGCGGAAGAAAACATATTACGGTTGTAGTTACTGAGCTTATGGAAAATGCTGAAAGTGATGTGAAGGGTGAGATGGGGTATTGAAACAAGGATATGGACAGCAGTAGTGGAAACTAATCTAATAGAGACTTCTAGCTGCAGATAACTTACCTTAAAATATTATCCAGGCATCATACTGGATCCGAAATGGGTTAAAGCAATCTTCTTGTGTGCCGGTAGGTGCCATGGTTCGACTCCACATGGCGTCGTTGGCATCATCCGCCCTGGAATGGAGTGTGCGGTGTCTATGCAGATTCCACCTCAGCGTACTGACCTCAGTTCCTTCATTTTAGCGGATCAGGATGAATCTGAATGGAGCTTGCCACAGTCACTTTTTGGCTGACTTCTTTTGACACTTTTGTGTAAGACTAGTTTGCCTTTTTCTATTTTTTCCGAGATGTCCTGAAGAAACAAACCGACTTCAAACATTGTGTATCCTGTTATCAACAGAAGTCAGTGACTGACCCCCAGTTGGTATGTCTGTGGTGCTTGGAGAGGGACCATGACTCCACATTGTGTACCAAGTGCAAGGCCATGAACCCCAAGACCATCCGTGAGCAGGCCATTAAGTGTTTGGCTTCTCGCTATGTGACTCAGCACCGCTCCAGGCCTCATTCATGTTTGAGGTTTTGAGCCCACTCCCAGAGTCACTTGCATCGGTCCTCGTCGCGCTCCAGGACTTCTTCAGGTAAGTCCCATAAGAAGTTGTTAAAGAAGTAGAAGCACTCTTTGACTTCTCTGCGCCACTCCCCTTCTTCGGACAAAGCGAGGGAAAAACCACGACAAATCTTAATCATTTACAAGTGGTTCCTGCGCAGCTGGCATCGGAAACAGGCTCAGTTTTGCACTGCCCAAGTCTGAGAGTTTTACGAGTCCATGAGCCTGATTTTTGGGCCGTGCAGTCACTCTGGAGCACCTTTGGGTCCCATGGATGTGGGAGGGTCTTTGAATTGGGCTCTACTGGCAGGTCGGCCCTCACCTCAGGCAACCCCTTGGGATCCGTTAGTGTGACAGATCGGCCCAGACTGCAACTTCGCAACCTCCACTGGTTCCAAACCTATAGTGATTCCAGACTCCGATACGGAGCCGGACTGGCTTTGCCTGACATTGCTTCTGGCACCAACCAGGTCAATGCGGCCTACATTTGAGATGGAGCTCTATTTCATTGAAGAGTTGACTGAAGAACATGAATGGAGAGGATCCCTATACCTTAACTGACCCCTTAGCAGAGTCCATGTCTGATGACAACTGGTATGAGAACTTCGTTGCACAGGCACTCCTGTGCACAGGACCATTGTTCACCACCATCACCCTGCTCCTGAGAATCCAGCCTTCTTCTTCCATCACCCTACCTCTGAGATACTTATGGTGCAGGCCTCAACTTCCCAAATCAGTCCTGGTGTGTTCCCTACCACACCATTGGATAGGAAATCCAAAAATTGATACCTTCGGTAAAAGACTTTTCTCTTCCATCAGCCTACTCTGCGGTCTGTGAACTAGGCATGTTTCTGGGCCGGTATTCCCATACTGTATGGCATACAGGTGCACAATTGCTGCCCATTGTCCCGGATAAGGCTTGGACCATACTCTTCCCAAGTTATCACTAACGAGTGAGATGCAGCAAAGTTCACAATTAGATGCGGGTTAAATACGATCAATTTACTGGGCAGAGCTATTGCTTCTTCTGTGGCACTTTGATGTCAAGCCAGGTTAAGTAATGCTGGGTTTTTGGGGATGCCCAAAGCAGATTCAGCCTTGGAGAGATTCATGGACAGTAGTGCCATTGGCAAGTTGTTGGTGCCCTCCATGACCCCACAACAGCTGCATTCTGCCTTACGCCCCTTACATGGCTCTTCCCCCCCCTAGCCTCCACGGTAAGCAGTCTCAGTCCTTTTGTGACTGCGGACACAGCTCCCACAAGACTTGTAGAGCTCACTGCCAGAGGTCTTGTGGAAATGTACCTTTTTAGGGGTACACTGTGGGTCACCCTCTTGTCCACGGGTTCCAAAGACTAACAAAAAGAGATCGGCACTGAAGTCCACACCACACTCTCAGGTGCTGCAGGGGTTAGTACACTGACTTCACAAAGCATCGTCCCTTTTATACCATTTTGTTGCAATGTAAGCATGTGAACAGAAATGGAAAGAACAAGTTTCGAAATAGCTATCAGCAAACAAGGGCAGATGGATAACCAAGTGGGAGGGGGAAGAGAAATGCTTATGGCAGCAGTAAATGGTCGACAGTTAACATCTGAGACCAGGTGCACTGGCAGCTACAAACCCCTAGCACGTACATCGCTTAGCCATGCCAGGAGGTCAACTAAAATAGATAGCACAAGCAGAGTGAAAAAGACGAGCAGCCGAGGACAGGAGAATTACGAATGAAACGAAATAGACACCACAGCCAAAATGGCTGTACCTTATGCTAAGTAAAATATTACACATTTCCACAGTCTGCCCAAACCGCCCCTCCCACCCCACCAGCTGCACAGTCAAAGTCTCTTTAGTATGCCCTTAATCCATCATTGACACCGAGTTGGTGGCAGAATCTGACACCTTCTGCCTGGATGGTGTGAAATCACAACAGACAAGTGGGTTCTATAGATATTCCTCCGAGGTGATGCCATCCCCTTCCAACAAACCATGCTGCCACTTCCTCCGTCCCCAGATCAGCTGACAGAAGACCACCTTGCACTCTTGCAACAGGATGTACTGGTCCCTCTGGCCAAAGGAGCAATTGAGAGTGTGCCAGCATGAGAGTAGGCCATGGTTGCTATTCCCAATACTTTCTAGTCCCAAAGAAGGATATATTATATCTGTGCCCTCTCAATTACTTATTGAAAAGGGAAAAATGCAAGATGTTCACCCTGGCTCAGGTCTTTTCTGCCCTCGACCCTGGAGACTGGATGGTAGTGTTGGACTTACAGGACGCCTTTTTCCACATCCCCATGCTGCCTGCTCATAGACGCCTCGAGCATTATCAGTTCATTGTGCTCCCCTATGGAGTTACCAGTGCCCCTCTGTTGTTCACCAAGGTGATGGCAGGGGAAGCAGCACATCTGCGGAGGTAAAGGGTTCCAGTCTTCCCCAACCTCGACGATTGGCTGTTGAAGGCGGGCTTGACTCAGACAGTCATCTCCCACCTCCAGACTATGACTGACCTCCTGCTTTCGTTGGGGTTCACAATCAATATGCTGATATCACATCTGACGCCCTCTCAGATGCTCCCTTTCACCGGAGCTTTCTGAATACAGTGCAGTTTCAGGCTTATCCTCCAGAACAACGAGTATCGTATATTCAGGCTATGATTCCTATGTTTCAGCCTGTATGGATTTTGGTGAGACTAACTCTGAGGCTGCTGGGTCACATCACCTCATCCATCCTATTGGTAAAACATGCCCATTGGCATATGCAGGCTTTGCAGTAGGACCTAAAGGCCCAGTGGGCACAGCGTAAGGAAAATCTCTTTGACCTGTTTGAGATATCTTCGGGATCTGCAAACATCCTGCAGTTGTGGATCACAGATCTCAGTTGGGTCAGTTACAGACCTCTCTCTCTTCCACACCCAGTGCTCACAGTAGTGACAGATGCATCACTTATGGGTTGTGGCAGCCATCTTGGAGAAGTGGAGATCAGTGTCCTCTGGTCTTCAGCGGAATCTCAGCTCCACATCAATCTGTTGGAACTGAGAGCGATGCTACTGGCTTTGAAAGCCTTTCTTCCTTCCATCAATGGAAGGCGAGTTCAGGTGTTCACGGACAACACCACTGATTTCTGGTTTTGCAATAAGCAGGGCAGGGTGGGGTCGTGGACTCTATATCAAGAGGCATTGCACTTCTGAACATGGCAGGAATGTCAGGACTTACTCCTGGTTGTTCAACTTCTGGTGGGCTCTTTAAACGGCAGATCAGATGAGCTCAGACATCAATGCCTAGGGGATCATGAATGATGTCTTCATTCGGAGGTCGTGCAAGGTCGCTTCTGAGATTGCGTAGAGCCTTGTTTAGATCTATTCGCCACTTCAGAGAACGCACGTCAGCAGTGCTATGTGCTAGAGTTTTCAAGGCGACGCTGACTCTGAGACGCATTTCATCTCAAGTGTAGCTGAAGACTCCTAAAATCTTTTTTGCCGATACACTGCTGTTCAGAGTTCTCAAGAAGATCAACCACAACTGGGCCCAAGTCCTCCTAGGAGCTTCAGACTGGGCATGGAAAGTATGGTATTCTGAACTCCTGAGCATGAGCATCCTCCAGTTAGGCTACCCATACGGGAGGATCTTCTGTCACAGAAAAAGGGCAGGATGCTGCACCCAAACCTACCTACTCTGTCTACATGCATAGAGATTGAGCTGTGGCAGTTGATGGTGTTTGATTGCCCTCCTGAAGTATACAATGTCATTCTGGTGTCCAGGTGCTCTTCTACCAAAACTATTTACTTTTGCCAATGGGAGATGTTTGTGGCGTGGTGTACACCTATAAATCCGTTGTTTCTCTGTATGCACCCTTGTCTGAAGTTCTCCTCTTTGTTCTGTTCCTGGCCTAGCACAGTGAAAGGATATCTGTCAACCATTTCCGTCTTTCTACAGCTGCCAGATCACTCCTTCCCGGTTTAAATCACCTGTTGTGACTAGATTCCTTAAAGGTTTACAGCACATGTTTCCTCCCAAGCCCTTCATTATGCCTCAATATGGCTTGAACGTATTTCTCACGTTCCTCATGTTTCCCCTTTTGAGCCAATGCACAGCTGCCCTCTACTCTCCTAACAATAAAAACTGTCTTCCTTATGAGGATAACCTCTACCAATAGGATTAGTGAATTGCAGGCACTTTCAGTTAATCCTTCCTACACTTCATTCTTTCCAGACAAGCTGGTTCCTAGAACTCTGGCATCCTTTTCACATGGGTCAAAACATCACCCTGCCTACCAGTATCCCCTCTCCTCATCCTTCCAACAAAGAGGAGAGACTCCACTGCCGGACCCAAAAAGAGTGCAAAGGCTCTATATTGATCAATCTAAAGAATACAAGGTGGGCGATCAACTCTTTGTTGGATTTGCAGGGACAAAGAAAAGGAAGGCACTTCATTAAAGAACCATTTCTCAATGGATCATCTTCTGCACTAAGATCTGCAAGGCAGTGGCCAAGAAACAGCTTCCTGGGGGCTCAAGAGCTCAATCCAATAGAGCTACAGCTGCGACCACTCTGTTGGCTAGAGGAGTCCCAGTCCTGGATATCGGTCAGGAAGCTACATGGTCATCACTGCACATGTTTGCCAAACACCACTTTCTCAACGGTCAGGATTGGCGAGATGGGCATATTACCTATTCAGTCCTCCAGGATATCTTAGTTTAAAACAGTCTGCAGACCCACCTCCGGGGAGAGATTGCTTTGGTATCAATTCTAAGGGAAGGAATCTGCGGTTTAAAGTCTCTATCGGATAAACAAGTTACTTACCTTCTTTAACGCCTTATCTAGTCAAGACTCTATCTAGCCCCGGATTTCTCACAGACCCTCCCATTCTCCCCTTTCTGCTAACTCTCTTCTCACATAAGAGATCCTTTAGGACTTTACTTTGGCACACAAGTCACTTCTTCTCTTGCTTGGGTCTGTCCTTCTGGTGCGGAAAAATAGTCATGAACTGAGGTCAGCAGGGGTGGCACCTATATAGGCACTGTGCACATCCCTTCTGGAATAGACGATGATGCATGAAGCCGACTGATGCCACTTAACGGTGCGCATGGCAATTGCTTAAAAAAAATCCCGGATCCAGGCTCACGCCTGTGGAATATTCTATGGTAAGGAACCTGAAGTCACTTACACATGAACAGTCAAATGTCCAAAGTTTTTTGTAAGTGCTGACATTGGGTCCAGGTGTTTAGTGGGCTGCAGTACTCACTGCTAAAACAGGCATAGTTGTGTCTGCAAACAAATGGAATCAAAGGCTCAATATAAGGATATAGTGATTGATGCTGGTAAAACACAATCCATGAAAAGGTCCTAGGCTCTTACTAATATTTCAAATGGCAAAATCTGAAGGCAAGCTTCCAGCTCTTTGTGAATCAGGCAACCATTACTCTTAATTTGCAAAGTAGGTAAACCTAACAAAAACTGTCAATCCTGTAGCCTTCTAACCCTTCTTAGTATGGCAACTAAAATTCCAGCCAAAGATGCTAGCTAACAGATTGCTGACGTCTGTTAGGTCACTGGTACATCCTGATGAATCCCCATTTATGCTTCATAGATCTACATACTTAAATCTGTGACTTTTGTGTAATTGCCTGTATACACTAGATGCAATTGCTGCCCCCCTGGTCATGTGGTCCATTGACTTTCGGAAACTATTTGACTCTATTGATGGTTACTTCGGTTTGGAGACCTGTGGAAAATAATTTGTGTGCTAAACTTTATCTCACAAGTAACTCTCCTCTATATGACAACCACTTCTCGCGCTAATTCACGGCTGACTTCTCGTGCCATTGAAGTCTCGTCACGTGGCTCCGAAAACATCAGTGGAAGTCTCTCGGAAACAGTCCAAACGCTCCCGCTGGACTTCCCAGCCACAGCCAGCGCCAGCACCAGCACCAACTCCACTAGCGATTCCCTCGCATTCACCGCGTCTACAGTCTCCCGGGCTGACAAGGATTCAGCTCGGCGCGAAAGCACTCCATCAACTGTTTGCAGCTCCGCTACACACCCGCTGCGTCTACCAATCCCAGCGCGGCACAGAGTGATGTCAGAGCAGCTTCGCAACTGACTCCCTCCCTCACAAGATAAGCAGTGAACTTCACTCTGGTGCAACCTGCCCTCTCTTGGGCTTCACCGTAATATCAGCCAAGGCATCCACCATGGCACGACGACAGTGAGGGTTCCATCAGCGGTCTTGAGCATGGGCGGGTCTAACTGATAAAATAAGACTCTGTGTCTTCATTCTGTTGCCTGCATTGCATTAACCCTGAGCTCTTGTAATTTGACATCATCAACTTGCTCACTTGCCCTGCTTACCTGGAAGGAGGATTCTAGCTCCACACGGAGGGTGCACAATCATCTGGGAAGGTCCGTTTGGTAATCAGCGCCGCTGGTGGGAGCTGTACCGCATTCGGCGGTCTGCCTGCACGCTCCCAGCGTGCGCTTGAACTTTAAATCACCGCCTGCCTTCACCGGGGGACTGCGAGGACCAGCAGCCTCCACAACTACCAGCTGGTGCCTCTTCCCCCGGCGGCCGCGCCCCCTATCACTCAGCATTTACTGTTCGCGACACCCGCTCCGCGGGTGCCGCTCACTTGCCCTGCTTACCTGGAAGGAGGATTCTAGCTCCACACGGAGGGTGCACAATCATCTGGGAAGGTCCGTTTGGGAATCAGCGCCGCTGGTGGGAGCTGTACCGCATTCGGCGGTCTGCCTGCACGCTCCCAGCGTGCGCTTGAACTTTAAATCACCGCCTGCCTTCACCGGGGGACTGCGAGGACCAGCAGCCTCCACAACTACCAGCTGGTGCCTCTTCCCCCGGCGGCCATGCCCCCTACCACTCAGCATTTACTGTTCGCGACACCCGCTCCGCGGGTGCCGCTCACTTGCCCTGCTTACCTGGAAGGAGGATTCTAGCTCCACACGGAGGGTGCACAATCATCTGGGAAGGTCCGTTTGGGAATCAGCGCCGCTGGTGGGAGGTGTACCGCATTCGGCGGTCTGCCTGCACGCTCCCAGCGTGCGCTTGAACTTTAAATCACCGCCTGCCTTCACCGGGGGACTGCGAGGACCAGCAGCCTCCACAACTACCAGCTGGTGCCTCTTCCCCCGGCGGCCGCGCCCCCTACCACTCAGCATTTACTGTTTGCGACACCCGCTCCGCGGGTGCCGCTCACTTGCCCTGCTTACCTGGAAGGAGGATTCTAGCTCCACACGGAGGGTGCACAATCATCTGGGAAGGTCCGTTTGGGAATCAGCGCCGCTGGTGGGAGCTGTACCGCATTCGGCGGTCTGCCTGCACGCTCCCAGCGTGCGCTTGAACTTTAAATCACCGCCTGCCTTCACCGGGGGACTGCGAGGACCAGCAGCCTCCACAACTACCAGCTGGTGCCTCTTCCCCCGGCGGCCGCGCCCCCCCTGCAGGTTCCCTATTAAGTCTCTAAGCCAACCCGCAACGCGGGACGCGCGCGGGTCGAAGCGCGAGGCGAAGCCCGGGCCAAGGGCGGGCCCGTTTAAGCCCGTTCAAGACCGGCCAAGACTGGACTGGGCCACCCCATTTAAGTTTGCTTTCTATTTCATTTTCTCGTTGATATTGAGTTTACTGGAACGGAGGGTCTCACAGGACCTGGCTATCGCCAGACGCTCTTCATTGGGCTTACTAGCTATTGCAAAAACTCCCCAGCGTCCTGTTGAGCTACCCCCTCTCTTGGCAGTTTACGCAGAGACGCGCACTGTTCCCCGTACAGTGGACCTATCTGCGTCTCTAGATCTTTCCGAATCCCATCTTTCACTTGAAAAATCCCCAGCCATCTTTGCTACCCAAACAGACGCTGTACCTTCCCCAACTACAGCTAGGGGCGTACGCGAAGGAGCAGTCCCCAAAAAATCGAAGAAGCAGCAAATTAATAAGTCTCACCATATTACTACTTCTCCCCCCATAACTATCTCTGCAACTCCTTCTGTTTCTCACCCCCCCCACAAACTCCTCACTCTCCCACAACTCCTTACCAACTTCCTTCCCTGTCTTTCGTACATGCAGCGGATCCTAACACGGATAATTTGAATGGTAGTTGTGCCAGCTCTAGTAGCTATGACAGTGAAGGAGGTATGGAAAATGGCAATCTTACAACTAACATTTGTAGTAATGACAGTTTACTGCTTAGCAGAATTGGTGATCTACTTAAGTCCTATTTAGAACCAATAGAAAAGGCTCTGCTCTCGGTCCAGGCCCAACTAACCCAACTGTCCTTAGGCCTAAATTCAAACAAGAGTAACATGAAAGAGCCCAACTTGGCCCAAGGCAGGCCTACTATTCATACTACAAACACGTTAAAGCCCGGTACCACTGTACCGAATACCAATATTAATAACCAAAAGGCTCCAGAGAAACCCAACCACAAACAACCATCAGCACTCACAACTAAGCCACAAGCTCCTCCCAAATCTTCTAATCCCATACCGTCCCAGCCTTTAACCAATCCTAAGCCTCTATCATCTACCAAACCCATCCCACTTTCTGTCCCCCCCCATCCCTGCCCTTCCTACCCCTGCCCCTACCCATCCTAAAACCTCTGTTGGTTTTAATACCATCCCGAATAATCGAAAGAGAAGGGGCCACCCTATCCATCTCCCACCCGAGGCAACCCCCTACGTAGTAATAATGACAGGCGTCCCGGAACTCCCCCCAAATCAGGACGAACCAGTTTGGTCTCTAAAAAACAAAGTTATTTACTGGTTGTCCAAAAATAGACCCCTACCAAACTTCTTGGACAACAGACTTACCACCGTACGCAGAGTGCCCTGGCTAGGTAATGAACCCAAAAACACCCAGGGTGACTGTGTCATAGTAAATTTCGCCGATCCTAACACAGTGGAGCATATTTGCTCCTGGGGAGACCATATCTCCACTGAAGGGATAGCCACTCATAATTTGTCATATTTCTACCCCCCAACCTCTCGACGCAATGTCGGTCCCCTGTGGTCTTGGACTAGGGTGGGGAACTGGGGTGGAAACAGAGATCGAGACCACTGGTCAGGTTACGGTTCTACTAATCCACTACCTGGGCACTTTACAAACTGGAGAGGTCCACCGCTATCCAACAGGTATGATTGCCTGGACATGGTAGACTGACCACCAACCCCATCCTCTAAAGAATATGGCACCAACGACGTACCGACTAACCCCAAATCTATCCCCAAGAAAATGCTGACGGTTAGTTTTACTCTGCCATCCTTGTCTGGTACTCTCATTGAGCCCTGCACTCCTTCACGAACCTTGATTCCACACTCATCACCTTCCACTTATCAAGATCCCTGTCATATTCAGGCAATTCCTCTCGAGGATTCATCCCCGAGTCAACATCACATCATTCCACAACTCTGTGACCCAAAACGTTTTTCCTCCCTTCCTGTCCCACCAGTTCAGTCCCAACCCTTACGTCCTTCTGACGATTCCCAGATCTCAAGTCCCACTCTTCCATTAACCTGGGATCTTCCAGTCCTATACTGGAATGTAGCAGGTCTTAGATCCAAGACCCACCTTCAGTCTTGGCTCGACTTGATCAACAAGCATAAGCTAATCTGCCTTCAGGAAACCTGGACATTAGACCCTATCCACATCCTGGGGTTCAAAACCTTCCATTTTTCTGCCATTCCGTCTGCTCATGGAAGACCCAAGGGTGGTTTAGCTATCTACATTTCTAACCAAATTCCTTATACGACCATGGAAGTCCCGTCAATATCTTCAATTTTCCAAATTCTTAAATTAGTTCCTGACAAAAGTTCTTGTTTCTATTTTATTAACATGTATAATAATTCCTCACCCGCTGACTGTGTAAAATCTCTGTTAGAAATTTCATCATATTTGCATGACCAAAAAGTTAAGAATCCGCAGATACAATGTCATGTTGTGTGGGGTGGGGATTTTAATGTTTACCTTGTTGCAGGGTTTCTGTACTCACACAGAACTGTGCACAGAGGAGTGGAACCTCGGCAAATTAGGATGTCCCAAAACTTACCTTAGCAACCAACTCACCCCTTACCGAGCTAGCTACAGTGTCTCATTGGACATATCAAACACCCAATGTTTAGACAAACCAGAACATGAACTTACAGTACCTCAGGGTACGTGGGACTCATGAACACTCTTTCGTTATATTATCATTACAAACCAGAACATGGAGTCAAGAAGACACATGTGCATTTGAAATGTTTATTTACTAATGCCGTCTTCTCAGGCGCAGTATCTTTGATAATACAAGTATACTTATTATCAGTAGCAAAATTATCAGCATAGTTACTAAGACATAAAAAGCGAATGGTGACAGCATGTTAACATGCTGTAATGAATAAGAGTTAACAACACTTATATCTCACCCTCCCTGACACATATATTATATTATTAGCTAAGAAGGTCTCTTTGGGTTGTTTTAGGGCGGGCCCATACCTTAGTGTCCTAGCATGAAGGAATCACATCAGCATACACCAGCTCTCTCTGCATGTGCACCGCATCAAGTGTGTTAACAATTCTCGTGCAAAGCAATATCAATCCCGCCTCAAGCCCAAGTTGGCAAAGGCTGCACTTGTGTTATGACTATGAAGGCGTGGAGATCAGACCTCATAACAATTCCATATCGTGTTGCTCCTGAAACTTCAGCACTCTCCGTGCAGACATGGTTTATTAAACAAAACTGATATCAGAGCAATAACATATTATTCTCACATACACCACGGCAAACCACTAGGTTGAAAGCTAAGTCAACAATTAAGGGTCGTGTGCAGAAGTTGCAAGAAAGGAAAAATGGCGTTTAAATCTCAAATGTACCTATGCTAACTTAACACGATATAAGGATATATAGGAGCTATACAACACCCCCCCATGATCCGAGAACGGACTAAATAAGGTAACAGAAGTGCCATCACATGAGAGCAGAATCCATTTATAAACGAGCATGAATAAAAATTCAATTATAAAAACTAATGCTAAAAAATAGCCAATATAATGTGGCTCAAGCCAATAGGCAAGCAAAAATAAAATGTCTTGACCAAAAGTCAATAAAATCAAGGAAATGCTATCAATCAGCATGTCAATTTGAGGCAGTGTCTTATGATAAGACTGTATATGAAAAGTAAGCTGCAACAGCCTCCAGGAGGAAGTCACTGTCCTCATCCGAAAACAGTTCAGCCATCCAATTCAAAAGATGAAAGGAACATACGTGATCCTCCAGCACCGGATCCTCTATAACCATCAGAGGACAGCTCGGTGGGTTCTCAAGAAAACTTAGTTCCAAGAAAGTTTGCGCTGCCGACAACACATCCCAGGGACCCATTAGTCCATGTGCCACCGCCAAGGCCATAATCCTTTCGTCAGAACAAACCAACTCGTGAGCAATGATAGGACTCATCAGTTGATCAAAATCGACGTCAGAAGATACTGGTCCGCAGAGACACAAATCAATGGCCCAAAGGAAATCACAGGTCAGGCAGCGAAATACAGGCTGGACACAGGTGAAATAGGAGAACCGAAAAGATAATCCAAACGCCGTGCTTAGAGTCGCTAACGGCAGTGTGCCATAATAATCAAGCATGCGGTTGCGAAAACGCGTCAGTAGCAGCTGTGCGTGGTCTTGCACAGGAAGGGCATCCATATTTAAAAAGGCAGAAAACCACCAATGCGCCAGCCGCTAATGCAAGTAAAAATGGGAACCCTCCAAATAAGGACGAAAAAATAGAATGGAAGAAGGCAGGGATGACTCCAAAAATCTTCTCAAAGGAAGTCACGAGACCACCGCTCACAACTTTAAAAAAATGTGCTAGGCCCGTTGTGGAGGATGCGTTAAAGATAGAACGGACCATGGCTCCGAAATGCAAAGGCAAATCAGTGTTTAATAGAGCCTGAACCTCCGTACGGGTGTTAGCAATGTGAAGCACGAAAGTTTCACGGGCCGAGCTCAAGGCCACCTCTTTCTGGGACAATAGAGCTCTTATTCTAGCCATGCCGCTGAATTCTGCTCCCAAGGTCGGTATCTGTGGCCAAATGGAAGACTCCCTATGTACACGTGTGGGAGGATAAAGAACATTTCTGCAGCAAATAACTCGCTCACTAACCGTTACTATGAAAGCTATACCTTTAATTAAACCACAACAGTTTTCATTATTGAGCATTAAATAACTACCATTCTCTAACAATTTAAACGTGGGGATGACAGCAGGAACTGGCGTGCCCTGTAAAACGCAAGCCATATTCGGTCTGTCCTTGTTACATGAACCGTGTAACTGTATGTGTCTACACATTAAAGAATGATCTGGCGTCTCAGTACACTCATCCCCTGTTAGATAAACTTCTTGTTCATCCTTGAAACATCTGTATGTGTATGGGAGTGACCAGACCTCATGAAGAAAACCGCTACCTAAGGGTTCAAAACGACCTATTGGCACATATTTCATACAATTTGAAAACTTATATAAAGCAAAAGGCAGCGTTATTAAACCGTGGATAAGCCACGTAGCAGCAGTGGCTTCTGCCACAGAAAAAGGTAAAGATTCCAACCTTTCAATATGTAGCATAGAAAAGGAAGCATCACGCATCGAAAGCAAGCGTTGTTTGTCTGTCAAATTAAACGGTGCAAATAAAGAGGAAACGTTCATGTATCCCCAGGGAACTTTACCCATTTTCAGAGTCTGAAGTGTCCATGCAAACTGCATGATTGACCGTAATTGATTTTGACCATGGTATAATACAGACACTTCATCATGCACAATATCAACAACAGACGACACAATATTATCTAATGTGTAAATTCTAGAGGAAAGCACGTTAATGCTATTGTCAACAACTGCAAGCACTTTCTCAAGATTCGCCTGATCAATAGCCCTAAGGCGTGAAGCAGCCTCAATCTGTGAGAGTTTCCAAAGTTCATTGTAAACCCCATATAACCATCTTTTCGACCTGCCACTAGCTGGGCCTTTAATGAAATCATTCAAATCCACGTCTGCATTCAGTTTGGAAAGGTGATACTTAACCGCAGGTAAAGTTGAATGTTTCAGCCAAGCTTGACACAACTTGCCCACAGAGTAAGAGGTGACAGTATGACTCAAATCAAAACGGGGATCAGATCTAACAGTCTTAAAACCGTCAGTTATATTTAAAAATCTTTTTTGGCAAGAATCAGCACTACGGTGCCAAAGCAGCCAACCCTTGGGATTCATACTGGAAATGTTAAAGGAGGAATTCAGAAGCAGAGCCTGTATTTCTCTAATGGACAATTTAGTAAAATTACTCCAATTCTCATATTCCTCCAACTCCGGGAAAGACGGGGTGTTCAACCTTTTAGATGTAGCCAATCCAAAGCATGTGGTCTGGGAAATGGTTTCATTTAAAAACCACATATGATTTGGGATGAGACATGCACGGTGCAAAGCCTCAGTGCCTCGTACCTGCCAAGCCCTTGAGCCCCAAACTGATTTAAGGTCTATGGTATCCTTCCATAACTCATACCCCCCAGTAACTAATTGATCTAGGAAGGCCTTCGAATACAACAATTTTGTATTTGTAAGTCGAACCTTGGACAGTGGCTGTTTGTTAAATTTAAAATAAAATGACTCGGGATTGGACTGATTAAAGTCAGTGAAATAAGTATACTTTTTAAGAAACGTTTCTGAACTCCCTTGTGTAGGTGCTGGGCAATGTTCCCACTGAGTAAAATTAACTGCATCCCTTCGGGAAGATGTCTTGTGTAAGAAGTGATTGCCATAATGTTGGTAACAGAACAATTCACCATAATTAGCAGATTCTAAATATAAATCCTCAGCATCAAAAGCAGCATAGTATTTCAAATCAGAAAACAAACTTTCCACAGCATTAACATCCCAATCATCAGAACGAATGTTTTGTTTCACCACATCCCCCATATTAACTCTCAGTACATTAGGAACATTAACGACTTCCGTTGGACCATGAATCTGAAAACGAACTGCATCCCACGCGATTCCATCCAGAACAGGCCATGCTGTGATGTTAACCAAAGTCAAGTCTCTTTTTAATCTGTGTGTAGAATGTGAAGAGGAAAGTGGGGCCAATGTTCCATTTAAATGAGTAATGCAAGTTCTCTCCTCGACATAGTGTCCATTCATAATCCGAAAAAAATAAAACACAAAACCAATTGACATAAAAAGGTAAACTGAAAAAAGGACCAGCCAAATGTATATCCAAGGAGGTATCAAAAAATGTTTTTTAAACAGGCTAGCATATACTGCAATTTTAGAGGGTTTTTTCGAGGCAAGGGAAGCAGAGTCAAATGAAAATCTGGATTCCGTGGCTAAACGAGCTTGCAGGTCAGGCATGGACAAATCAGTGGGGTATGTATAGTCTGTCTCATCAAGGTTAGTTCCTGGTAAATTATTCAATAATGGACTGGAAACAGCAGGTAATTCGATGGCCACCTCAGGTTCATTATTAGAAGCAGTGGGCATAATTGAATTTCTCACAATGGAAGGACAGGAAACAGCCGGTGTCATGCTAAGAAGAATCGGCCACTCTGTGTATCTTGACATTGTCAATAGAAATAAACCTGTTTTCCTTACGACCTGGAAGTGGTGGTAGAATGACTGTTCTTGTGCCCTTCACTCCAAGCACTGGGACTGGAGCCCGATAGGAGGGACCAAACTCTTTCTTGTTGTCGATCTTCTCTCGAACCAGTTCGCCAACTTGGGGTAGCCAGCCAACTACCGGGATCTGCAACGCATCATCCGATGTGGAGGGCAAATGTTCCTTTGCAAGAGTGTCTCTGGTCTTTTGTAGATTCTGTAAAACATTGCAATGTTCATCTGCGTCAAAGGAAGTGGCGCGAACCACTGAGTCTAGACCGTCAAGGTCAGGGACGTACATCTTGATGCCAAAGAGCATTTCGTATGGGGTCCGCCCACCCAGAGACCTTCTAGGGAGATTATTAAGAGCACGCTGCACGCCATAGAGGTGAGCCAGCCAGTTTCTGCCAGTGCCTATAACTCGGGCTGTCAAAGATTGCTTTAAATCACGGTTCATTCGTTCAACTACACTATTACCCTCAGGTCTGTAGGGTGACGAAAACTTGACTTGGACCCCCATCGAAGTCATGGCATCCTTATACGCCTTAGAGGCGAAAGCCGGACCCTGATCCGAATGGAAGGTACCACAGGCAAAAATCCCTATAAAGATACGCAAATCTCTAATGACAGTCCGTGAATCAGCGCTGCGATGTGGCCATACCCACACAAAGCGTGTGCATGAGTCAACTGCTACTAAGATGTATTTATACGCAGTATCAGATGAAAATGGACCGCAGTGATCTAAATAAACACAGCCTAGCGGTTTATTAGAAATGTACAACTGAGTCTGAGGCGGACGCGTAGCAGTTGAAGGTTTAATCTGCTGGCAGATGTCACAAAGAAGGACATATTCACGCGTCTGTTTGTACAGTCCCCGCCACCAGAAACGTAATTGTAATTGAGTTACAGTTGCCGAGACGCCCGCATGCGCAGACGCCACACCTTCATGAGCCGCTGTAATCAAGTCTGCTCTGCGATCCGAGTTGGGAATCAGCCGTTCTCCAACATCAGGAATTGTCACAAAAGGAACCTTTTCGGGACTTAAGTGGTATTTATACTTCGAAGGGAATCCCGCAGGATGTTTACTTCCCTTCTCAGAGGCAGCAATCGCTGCCAAGATGTCGCTATCAATCTTGGATTTAGACCTAGTAACTGCTGCAACTAAGTATGTAGATACTGCTGATTTCGCTGCTTCATCAGCAAGCGAGTTGCCAACAGCGTGAACTCCTACGCGCTGATGACCGAGAGTATGAATCACATAAACGAGTGGCAACATAGCCTTAAGCTCTGCCACTCGAACCCAGATCATTTTATGTTTTATTGTGCTACCCTTGGAATCATGAAAATCATTTTGAATCCAAAAGAACAAGTTTTCATTGTAAGACTGGACACAGTAATAAGAATCACTTACAATTAGAGTAGTAACACTTGGATCTGCGTACTCCAAAGCTAGTAAGAGAGCACGAAGCTCTGCCAATTGTGCGGTGCAATCGCCCAGGGGCAACGTGTGTACCTCCCTGGAAATGAACTCATCATTCAACATAGCACCGACCACAATGGCGCATGCGGAAACGTAGGCATGTTTAGAGCCATGCGCAACCTGCGCCGACCCATCAGTGTAAATGATGCAATGGAAGTCCTCCAAAGGTCGCATCGCCAGAGGAGCAGGATGAACGAATTCATACTGCAAGTACTCCTGCGACCGTAAGGAAGCGTCAAAAATAAACATGACATCCGTGGATGACAATGACGCTGCCCACTGAATCCACCGAGGGTGCAAAGCCTTTGAATTCGGTACACTGGCTTTCGTGACTGCCTCCAAGTGAGGACAGGGTGTTACCACTAGCATGCGTTTCCCCTGAGACAGTGCTCGTTCTTTTAGAATTGCCATCTGTACAGCAGTTAAAACCTTTTCCACTGTGGGAAACCGCATCTCAGCCGAAGTGTACAAGTGTGACTTGTAAGCAATAGGTACCGTGTCACCTTCATTAAAAGTGAGGTACGTGAAACCCACCGTCCCAGGAATTATTCTTATTACCAGGTTGGTGTGGTTATCACGAGTCAGTAAATATTTAGAAGCGAGCAGATCAGCCTGCAAGGATTGCAAAATGGCTGAATGCTCAGGCAGCCAGCATGATTTCGAGAAAGTTGGTTGTATCAAAGCATACAAAGGCTTGATACGCTGGGCATATTCCGGAATGTAAGTTCTGCCGAAATTCAAAAAGCCCAGTAAAGATTGTAATTTTTTCAGTGTTGTTGGAGCGCGCAATTGTGCGCACTTCTCTAAGAAGTGAGGAGCCAAACCTCTACCTTCATTGTTGAGCTCATAGCCCAAAAACAACACTGTGTGTTCAGCAATGTGCGATTTTGCAAAGTTAAATTTGTAACCCATGTCTGCGAAGTTGCAAACAACAGAATTTACACGACACAGATGCTCCCAAATATCGTCGTCTGTGAGATATATGTCATCCACATACGAAAAAGCATCAGGGTCGAGTGCCTCCAGAATAGAGACAATTCGAGCGGTAAATATACCAGGACTATTCTTGTAGCCCATTGGAAGACGCCGGAATTGCTTTTGGACTCCAGCGCTCGTAAAACTGGTCCATTGGGAGCTAAAGCTGTCCAATCTGTGGGCATAAAAACCATTGGATATGTCAAGCGTTGTCTTGAAACGCTTACGCACGAGACTATCCACTAGGGCAGAGCCGTGGGTATTCTGTACAGCACAGTTACGGCAATGCGAGTTTAAATGCCGGTAATCCAAAACCAAACGATATGATCCGTCAGGTTTGTTCACAGTAAAAAGGGGATTATTCATCGGTGACACACACGTTTCAATAACTCCCTGATATTCCAATTGTTCAAGGATTTCCGCGACGGAAGATTTTGCTTCACGCCGAATGGGATATTGAGGTTGAGGCTGCGGCTGAGACCGCAACGGTATTTCGTGGCAAGGCGACAATCTATCCCAACCACATTGGTTACGGTACAGAGCCGGCGCGAGAGCCCGAGCCCACTCTTCTGCAAAATGCTGCGCATGCTCTTTCGAGACAGTGTTCGCGAAACTGGGTAGGATCACCTCCTCCCCTCGCGGCGCCGCGAGCACAAAAGGTGGGGGCCAGTCAGCCTCCGAAAGTAAAATATCATATGTAGAAGACAGATTCTCCCAAAATACACCTTTAACGGTACGCTGTATGTCACCTTCAATTAACAGGACAATTTCATATAGTCTTTCAGGGGGAGCAAGTCTCGTATCCGCTGTTTCTATCACAACGTAGACATCAGTCGCTGTCACCCTCAGTAGTGGACGCAGCGCCTCTCTGACTATGGTTATCTCCGCCGCGCTGTCCAGCAAGGTCAGAGCCCACGTCATATTCCGAAGCCGCGTTCTCACTATCTGTGGCATATCGATGCGCTGTTAAGGCTGCGACTTATTTTTCGCAAACTGCGGACGCCTAGGCGTAGAATCCTCCTGCTTCACTGCGCCGTCTGTCTGGCGGGACTGACCACGTCCTTGTTGGCCACCACGTCCACGTCCACCCCCCCCTCCTCCTCCACCGGTCTTCTGGGCCGATGTGTCCTGAAAGGAACGAGGAGAGCGTTGATCAGAACCCTGAAAACGATCAGGTGATTTAATCATCGCGCGGTCGCGCAAATCATAAACTTTTTCGGATGGCGCAGGAGCTTGTATTGCAGGAAAAGTACCCTGAGTCTGCATTGTCTGCTTCCCCTGTGTCTGTTTTTTAGGCCAATTCGATTTCTTGGACTTGGGCTGGGCATCTGTCACTGCAGATTGTCCCTGTGGTTGTTTTTTCTCCTTTACTGGAAAATATTTCAGACCTCTACTTGTGCGGCCAATCGTTTTATAAGCGGCCACCACAATCTTTGCTAACTGGCGGGGTTTGTCGGCATCGGGCAGAGCAGCCAAAGCATTCGACACCTGAAAGTTAACTGCATCTCCTTTAACATTGGAGAGAATGAGATCACTTACAATCTCAAATGAACCACACAGGCGCATACCCAATTCAACCGCTGCCTCTGGACCGTGATCATTCTGAACACGTCTAACGATTTCAGGCAGGGCAGTCATAGACGGGGTGCCGAAGCACCTTGTATAAACTGCCGCAAATGTTTTTCCCCAGCTGTCACAGTCAGCAAGTTCAGGAGTAATATCCTTCGGTAGAGTAATCGTTAACATTCTATGTTTATCAGCCGGAGTAGAATTCGGAAAAACCGCTTCCAGTTGATCAAACTTCTCTGCTAGCCAGAATGGGAAGTCATCGTTGTCAACAGGACGCGCACCAAAAACCGAATTTACCATCACTGGATTGAGACGCATTCCGCCTCGTTCCATGGGAGCGGCCGCACCCCCCTGGGGACCACCAGGAAGATGTCGACCAATGTATTGCACTAAAGCACGAATCACGGAAATGGAAACTACATGTAGCCTGCGAATTTCTGCCAGGGTACAAGCCCCGTGATTCGGGTGCGGGGTAAAGCCACCCAATGCAGGCCAATTAGTACCTGGAATTGAGAGTGGACCTAACCTCGCACGGGACAAAGAGTGGGGGAGGGCGCCATCAAACCAAACTCGATGCTGCCAATGATCAATAGGTATTTCCAATGCCCTGTATGGCGTATATTCAGCCGGGACATCCGAGGCGGTGTAGGAGTGGTACAAACCAGAATTAGCGTCCACAGCCGGAAACGTAACCCAAGAGTAAAACAACTCGTAAGGAAACGCCGGATCTGCACTTACCACGAAAATCACAGCCATCCCATCTACTGGGACCTGGTACGTCTGAAGATGGTTGCGTACCGCTACGCGACTATGCTGTGCAATAGCCACCGCAGCCGCCATCACAGAATCGGAAACAAGAAAACACAAAGAATACTTTGTAGCACAACTGGGTAGTAATTCAAAGAAACCGTTTAAGTAAGAATCAAGCTTGAATAAAGACCTATTTCAAAAAATAGGTAGGTTTCACCAACACCCCGTTTTCCGGAAACGGACGTGAAGGGGTTAAGGCATGAACGATAAACTACTCGAGTGTCATGATATAAGACCACCGAAAACGTTGGGCGCCATGTTGCAGGGTTTCTGTACTCACACAGAACTGTGCACAGAGGAGTGGAACCTCGGCAAATTAGGATGTCCCAAAACTTACCTTAGCAACCAACTCACCCCTTACCGAGCTAGCTACAGTGTCTCATTGGACATATCAAACACCCAATGTTTAGACAAACCAGAACATGAACTTACAGTACCTCAGGGTACGTGGGACTCATGAACACTCTTTCGTTATATTATCATTACAAACCAGAACATGGAGTCAAGAAGACACATGTGCATTTGAAATGTTTATTTACTAATGCCGTCTTCTCAGGCGCAGTATCTTTGATAATACAAGTATACTTATTATCAGTAGCAAAATTATCAGCATAGTTACTTAGACATAAAAAGCGAATGGTGACAGCATGTTAACATGCTGTAATGAATAAGAGTTAACAACACTTATATCTCACCCTCCCTGACACATATATTATATTATTAGCTAAGAAGGTCTCTTTGGGTTGTTTTAGGGCGGGCCCATACCTTAGTGTCCTAGCATGAAGGAATCACATCAGCATACACCAGCTCTCTCTGCATGTGCACCGCATCAAGTGTGTTAACAATTCTCGTGCAAAGCAATATCAATCCCGCCTCAAGCCCAAGTTGGCAAAGGCTGCACTTGTGTTATGACTATGAAGGCGTGGAGATCAGACCTCATAACAATTCCATATCGTGTTGCTCCTGAAACTTCAGCACTCTCCGTGCAGACATGGTTTATTAAACAAAACTGATATCAGAGCAATAACATATTATTCTCACATACACCACGGCAAACCACTAGGTTGAAAGCTAAGTCAACAATTAAGGGTCGTGTGCAGAAGTTGCAAGAAAGGAAAAATGGCGTTTAAATCTCAAATGTACCTATGCTAACTTAACACGATATAAGGATATATAGGAGCTATACAACAACCTATGTAACCAATACAAAAAAGGTATCTGCGGGCTTCAAGATGAGCATGATGTCCCCCTGGCCCACTTTGCACATTGTACTACCGGGGCTGCTCTAAATAACTGTCTTTTTGCTCTTGAACTTGAATTTGCGAACGAATTAGTGAGTCCCCATGCTGAGTTTAAGCCGACCTTTCACGGTAGAGGTTTTTCTACTATTATTGATTTTATATTGTGTTCCCAATCTTTAAACAACCGCTTAAGAAACTTTATAACTGGTACCGATCCCTCTAGCGATCACTACTCCAATAGCATCACCACAATATTAAATATTCCCTCCCCAGTTTGTTCAAAAACAAGTCTTTTAATGCAGCATTCCCTGGAGATGGGCAAAATCAACGGCTACACTGTAAAATGGTCAAAGATTAACCCCACAGAGGTCATTGGCGATATTATTCAAAAAACCCTTCCCTTAATTTACCACTGTTTGGAGGAGACATCATCTCCCCCAGCTGATCCTCTCTAGCTTTGCCAAGATCTTAGAAACTATACGACAAGAGCTTACACGCCAACACAAGATCCACGACAAGGACTCCAGGGGGTGGTTTGATTCCCATTGCCGAAAAGCCCTTTGTGCACTAAAAAGTGCTCTACATAATCAAGTTAGGGACATGCCCCTAATAGCCTCTCTAAGAAGAAACTATAAGTTGGCTCAAAAAACCCGCAAACGGGAAATAAAAAACAACCTTTGGGCCCAATTGCACCGGAGCACATTAAACAAGGACACCACCTTGTTTTGACGAACAGTTAGGGCCCCTTTTCTAGCTGATGCGACTGCCACTCGCCATCTGGATGTGGCAGTACCTGCCGAAAAATGGGTAGCCCATTACTCTCAGATTTTTGGGGACCCTACTCTAACAACCGAGAGTTCCAGATCTGGGGAGGCAGCCCCTATAAGCGATAATAATATCTATCCCATTGACCTCCACTTCGACCTTGTGGAGGTGACCGCTGCGTTGACTTCCTCTAAGACTGATAAAGCCCCCGGCCCTGATGGCGTGCCACTTGACATCTTTGTGAGTAATTTGGACTTATGGTCCCCAATCGTTACGCAGGTTATGTCCGCAGTCTCTCAGATTGGCCTCATTGATTCCTGGTCCTCTTCTGTCCTTCTACCCATATTCAAAAAGGGAGACCGCGATAACCCAGCCTGCTACAGACCCATTTCCCTCCTGGATTCTCTGGGTAAGGTCGCCGGAAGACTAATCTTGGAACGTCTTCGGGACTGGGCCTCGGAGAATAAGATCATAACCGACTTACAGTTCGGTTTCCAGGAGGGATTGGGTACTGTCGAACAGGCCTTAAATCTGACCCTGCTTATGGGCAAATACGCCTGGGCCAAAGGCGGTACTCTCTATCTGGTCTATGTGGACTTGAGTTCCGCATTTGACTGCGTAATTCATTCCAAGTTGTGGGAGATTTTGAGCAACCTGGGCGTAGATCCTGCACTCCTGAAATTTCTCCGAGAGCTATACACGGATGCAAAAGCATGTGTGAGATATGGCATCAATGGAGAGCTTTCGGAATCATTTGGTATTGCAAAAGGCGTTAGACAGGGGTGCGTCCTTGCTCCATTCTTATTTAACATCTATACAAACGGGTTGGAGCAAGCGATGCTGGTAGATAACAAAGACCTCCCCTGCATAAACACCCGGCCGATCCCTGCATTATTATATGCAGATGACTCTGTCATTCTGGCAAGGACGCCGAATCATCTCCAGGTTCAACTGGACAAGTACTGCCAATACATGCTTTCTCTTGGACTTAAAGTAAATAAGTCCAAGACTTTTGTCATGTATACTGGCAAGAAAGCCCAGAAATGCAAACCTCTGTTTATAGATAAGACTAGGTTAGAAACTGCTAACACATATCCATACCTGGGGATTCTTATTGATAATCATTTGTCCTGGAAACCTGCCACTTCCAGTAAGAAGCTGCAGTTCCAGCGCACAACATCGGCTCTGACTTCGTTTTCAAGGAAGTTGGGCAAGCCTGCCCCTGCTGTAATTTTGAAAATTTACCAAGCTAAATGTATGAGTGTGGCCACTTATGGAGCGGGGGTATGGGGCCACACGCCCGTTAATGAGCTCCAAATAATCGAAAACGATTTTTTGAAATACATACTAGCCCTTCCCCGAAGTGCTTCTACTTACGGTATACATATGGAGCTTGGTTGGGAGTATCTTACTGACATCATTAGATACCAACCGATTCTCCTTTGGCATCGTATTTGGACTCAGGAGCAATGTCTCCTTACTAGGTCATTAATAACTGATTGTCTTACGTTGACCTATTGGAAAAAGATTCCCTGGCTATTATATGTTTCTAAATTCTTGAGTGATCTGAATTGTTCAACATTTTTTACTGACCCTGTCTCACTAATGGCTATATCAAGAAAAACTTTGAAGAATATGTGTGTTGCCCATTTAAGAGACTTACGCATGTGTTCCGAAATTGGCAAACAATCAAATGTTCATTTAACGACGATACAATCCTCCTACGGCATCCAACCTTATCTGTCATTTTACCTGTCAAATTATGATAGATATGTTTTAACTAGGTTCCGATTTGATTTATTCTACCGTCTTGTTTCACTTCCTGAGCCTTCTGATTGGTCACGCGAATTAGCCAGCTGCCCCTGTGATGGATGTACCCGCCAGTCTACCTTGCATGTAACCTTTTTTTGCAATTTTTATGAGACTCCGCGTAAACGCTGGTTGGTCCCTCTTCTCCGACAATTTGGTCTGAGAAGATGCAGACCTGCTCTTTTGGCTCTTCAGTATCTAGATACCCCGTCCGCCGCAAAATCTGTAGCTTGCTTCCTTAAAGCATGCTTGAAAATTCATTCCCAACTATTGCTTACTGTGTCATAAGACTCTAATCAGTTCTGTATGAACAACCTGTTATCTCATCCCTTTACAGAGTGACACTGTATAGACGATTTTTTTTTTTTAAATGATTTCTTAATGCATTGATTCATAGTGTCATGTATTCTTCAGCTAAAAATGTTTAAATTGAAACTTTTATAAATTGTTGTAATTATCTGTTTTTAATGTACTTTTATGATTGTAAATTCAATCGAAATAAAGTTTCTTTTGACTTTGACAACCACCATAGTGAGTGGGGGAAATGGGTTTCTGCATGGCTCTTCCTCAAGTCAGTAGGACATGTCAAGGGTTCTCCCCTGCACCTGATGCTCTTGGAATTAGGGATTGAACCCTAGAAACACTCAATCAAGGGGAGTTATACCCCTTGATTGAGTGTTTTCCCTGAAGCAAAGGCAGAGAGGGCCAAATAACGCTCTATACAAACCATGTCTTGCTAGACATTGCAGATCGCTGGTACCTTAAAGCTAAGTTGCTCTATATTTTTTTTAAAGTATGATTGGTACATGAGGTTTCTTAATATTTCGAACATATGTTCTCTCTTTTCAGTTAAGCACTGGTCCATTGGCCCACTTGGTTTTTGCCATCTCACTTTGAATGAGAGAGGTTTCTCTTATTCAAATAAAAAAGTAAATGGGGGATTTTGAATTGTGCTCCAAGAGACGTTCAAAAAGGGTGTATTGCACTGGATCAAGATAGTTCTGTCATTTTATGGCCAGTGTCCCTCTGTTAAAAACAATATCATATCTTACGGAGAATCCTGTGATGGCTCCTTGAGGCACAAAAAAGATTGTTGCAGTGTTAAGAAATGTGTTATGGGAACAAGGATCCAAAAGATTGTTGCAGTGTTAAGAAATGTGTTATGGGAACAAGGATCCCAGGAACCTCACTGCCGAAACTGTGTCACTCCACGCATGAGTCACATATGAGTTGGGTATATCCTTGCCTTTATGGTGCTAATATTTTGTCAGGCTGCTTGGTGGTTATGACAAATTGTGAAATCCTCCCCCTTGAATAAAGCTTCCACTAAGATTGGTGGTCTGGTTTTGGGCAGTGGCACACACTTTTTTTCTTGTAATGGATATTGGATACTTGGGAACTACCTCTAACACATACTAAGTAAACACCTTTGTGAGGGTGGATGTACGCTTTGTGAAATTGATTTCGAACCAGAGATATTCTTGTTATTTGGAAACTGGGAGAAGTCATGAATAGGAATTTGATCAAATTATTTGACAAGCCTGGATGGATTTTGACCTGTGGTGTACTGAGGGCTACCATTACCTTAATCCCTGGTATGCCTTACATAGCTAGGATTGAATGCTGTGAAATATAGGATCATTCGCTGATTTAAGCTAGGTTACTAATGGAAGAACTCATAGATAGAGTGGTCTCCAAGATTTATGGAACTCTTGAATGTAGTGTGGCACATACCCTACTGAGCTAAAGGGAGAAAATGGTGGTTGACCTGGTTCTCTCTGAATATGTGGATTGGGCTGATGCCTTATCCCCCCGAAAGGTACGTAGATACTATAGTGTTTGGCACATGCAGCTTAAAATCCTGGATCCTATTGTAATAGATTCAAATAGTTTAAGTGTCTGGATGCTAATCCCACTTGTGTCGCATGTCAGTGAATTGACTTTAATACACACACTCTTGAGAGGGAAAGCAATATCCTTGCATTCCGCAATGCCGGGCATCCTGAATTGATGACTGCTTTCGGAAAGGAAATTGTACTGACCCTTCATATGGCTGTGTTGGGGCTGATTGCTGATCTTCATTTGCCCAAAATCATATGGACTTTCTATGCTTTAGGATTAATGTTATCTCATAGACTTAAAGCTTGTGAATGGGGCAATCCAGGCATCCAGATGTCGACTCTTGTGGTTGGGAAAGAACCGGTGTAGGTCTTTTTTAAAAACAGTTGATAACTGAGGATGGATCAAAGAACATGTACCCTATAAATGCTCGACAGAGCGGTGAGGGTATTTGTGCAAAAAGAAACATTGCTGTGGAATTGGGATGAAGCTGCAAGATGTGTTTCATTTCTTGTGAAGCAATGGTGCAAAAAAACAAGAGTGTGGATGGATCTTCTATGCCCACATACTTGGTGCTCCAAAATAATTTCTATACATCTTAATAATTTACAATGGTATTAATGCTTGGCTACTCAGGATTCTTTCAATGTAGCATTTCACTGTGTGAATTAAAAATAAAACATATATATATATATATATATATATATATATGTGTGTGTGTATATGTATATGTATATATATGTGTAGATATGTTTTTAAGGTGTGTTTAACCTTGTGTCTTTGTTTTGTTTTCAGATCTCAACAATAAGACTAAAGTGAATAGTACATTAATCGATGAACCACTAATTATGGAGTAAGTGTATTTCAGACCTTGAATGAAATCATTTAATTAGAAAGCAAGATGTGTTGGATATTGAATGACCTCTTTTACATTACATCAATGTGTTTGAATTTGAAGTATAGTAGAATATAAAAAGTTATTTAAGACGTGATGACACTAAGACCTTAAAAGATCTAGAAATATCCAATTCAATTCAATAATCTTTATTTCGTTGCAATAGCATCATAAAAGATAAACAAAATACATGATATTTATACACAATACATAATATACGTGGCCACATTATCATCAACAAGTGTACAAGAATGTACATTTCAAAAAGTGCTAGTGCATGACCGAATACTATCCCTGAGCCTTCACAGCTAAGTCACGGGAGTGGGCTTAAAACATACATCAATAAATATAGTTAAAAAGAGGTTTAAAATATTTACACAATTAAAAAAACATTAAACTAATTTATAACAGCCAGACACTTAAAATGGCAGTGACAGTTTTTGTCTAATACATTTTACTGCCAGGAGGAATCTACTGATACCAAACACTATAACTTGACTAGTGTCCGTAATTAATATTCTTCCTGCTTCCTTGTGTGAAATTATTCCAATGTTACGGCACAATGGCACTATCCATTTTCTTCTAGTTTCTACATAGCTTGGACAGAAAAACAAAATATGAAAAATGTCTTCTCTTACATTATTTGTGCATAAGGTACATTTATCATTACTAATGTTCCCCCATTTTGACTCGGTTTCCCGAGTTCTTAGTATACCGTACCTATACTTTAAGTACAAGGTTTTTGCTAATGGTGGCTGAATCTCATCAAGAAACATTTCAAACTGGGCTACATTTTTCATCAATAAAAAATTTTCGGTTAAGGGGCCATGTGCTCCAACGTATACAGCATCATGACTCACAAAAGCCCAAAAAGAGAGTTTAACTATTTTCTTTGAGGACACAGTCAATGATTCCGGCTGGCTCCAAAAATGGGATAAACCCAATTTTATTAACCAGCTTTTAACGTGTTTAAACCAAAGAATCTTATTACTCGTGTCTAGTTTTAAAACTTCAACCAATCCATTTTTAGGTCTCCTGGCGTTTAACAGCGCGTCAGCGCTGTGTCCGCCAGGAGATCTTTTGTCGCTGACTCTGCTTCCCAGGAGACAGCACCTGGCGCGCGCATTTTCTCTCCGAGGAGGCGATTAGAGCTGGCCACGCGCACGCGAACGAGCGCTGTGGCCAGCTGCTGTCTCCTGGGAAGCTCCCACACGCATGCGCATTCACACAGACACAGACACACACACGAGCACCCATGCACGCACGCACGCACATACATACATACATACATACATACAGAGACACACACTCTCCCATGCATACACACACACACACGAGTGCGCCGAGGCCCCCCCGCCGTCGCACACATACATACACACACGAGCATACACACACGTGCACCGATACCCCCTCCTACCTCCTACAACTAAGTTGTCCGGTCCTGTTCTCTTCCGTGCAGTCCTTGGATTCCGCCGGTTTCTCCTCTCGTTGCCCGCTGCCCGTCTCTGCCGGTCTGTGATCCCACTTCTGGCCGTTTAGCGCGCATGCGTGTGATTGCACGCATGCGCTTTCCAGATCCAGCGGCGAACACTACTCCTGCTTGAGCAGCGTTAACCCCATCGCTGCCAGCCAAGGCTGAAAACAGAGCAGAAGCAGCCAGGCAGCGGCTGCACAGCTCACTAAAGGCAGAGGGCACAGGCAGCTCAGAACGATGAAGCATCAATTGTATTTATTAATAGCAGCCACAGCAGGTCAGCTGCACTCCTATATACCGGCGCGCGCCGCGGGTTCAGGGAGGTACACTGGCAGGGAGAGCTATATCAATATAATACTATACTGCTGACTTTCAAAGGGGCTGCTTCCATTAGGACCGGAGTATCACGGGGTCAACTGGTGGCAATGGAATATTTATATACCTTATATAGCTGCCACCGAGCACTCAGGATGGTTTGCAGTGACTGCTAGGAGTCAGTGAGCTTACAGAGAGCCCCCTTTTCGGTCACAGGCTGCTCTGAAGACAGGCAGTAGCAGTAAAACACACTACTGTGTGTGTCACTACACTGTCCGAACACCGTTATCTTACTGGGACATGTGGTATGGTAACAGTTATGTATTACACTGGTGGCCAAAGGAGCTAATGTGCCTACTCCAAGGATCTGTGTTTGCTCTCCTATACTCACATGTTCACTTGTTTGATTTCACATGAGTTTACATGGCTTTTCATCCTTCTAAGGTCGATAAAATGAGTACCATTGAACAAAGGATCTTTGACCATTCAATAGCACAACTAAACTTTTCAGTGAGCTTACAGAGAGCCCCCTTTTCAGTCACAGGCTGCTCTGAAGACAGGCAGTAGCAGTAAAACACACCACTGTGTGTGTCACTACACTGTCCGAACACCGTTATCTTACTGGGACATGTGGTATGGTAACAGTTATGTATTACACTGGTGGCCAAAGGAGCTAATGTGCCTACTCCAAGGATCTGTGTTTGCTCTCCTATACTCACATGTTCACTTGTTTGATTCCACATGAGTTTACATGGCTTTTCATCCTTCTATGGTCGATAAAATGAGTACCATTGAACAGAGGATCTTTGACCATTCAATAGCACAACTAAACTTTCAGTGAGCTTACAGAGAGCCCCCTTTTCGGTCACAGGCTGCTCTGAAGACAGGCAGTAGCAGTAAAACACACTACTGTGTGTGTCAGTACACTGTCCGAACACCGTTATCTTACTGGGTCATGTGGTATGGTAACAGTTATGTATTACACTGGTGGCCAAAGGAGCTAATGTGCCTACTCCAAGGATCTGTGTTTGCTCTCCTATACTCACATGTTCACTTGTTTGATTCCACATGAGTTTACATGGCTTTTCATCCTTCTAAGGTCGATAAAATGTTTACCATTGAACAGAGGATCTTTGACCATTCAATAGCACAACTAAACTTTTCAGTGAGCTTACAGAGAGCCCCCTTTTCGGTCACAGGCTGCTCTGAAGACAGGCAGTAGCAGTAAAACACACTACTGTGTGTGTCACTACACTGTCCGAACACCGTTATCTTACTGGGTCATGTGGTATAGTAACAGTTATGTATTACACTGGTGGCCAAAGGAGCTAATGTGCCTACTCCAAGGATCTGTGTTTGCTCTCCTATACTCACATGTTCACTTGTTTGATTCCACGTGAGTTTACATGGCTTTTCATCCTTCTAAGGTCGATAAAATGAGTACCATTGAACAGAGGATCTTTGACCATTCAATAGCACAACTAAACTTTTCAGTGAGCTTACAGAGAGCGCAGAGTAGTGAATGCAGAGTAGTGAATGGAGAGTAGTGAGTAGTGAGTGCCGAGTAGTGAGTGCAGAGTAGTGAGTAGTGAGTGCAGAGTAGTGAGTAGTGAGTGCAGAGTAGTGAGTAGTGAGTAGTGAGTGCAAAGTAGTGAGTGCAGAGTAGTGAGTAGTGAGTGCAGAGTAGTGAGCAGTGAGTGCAGAGTAGTGAGTAGTGAGTGCAGAGTAGTGAGTGCAGAGTAGTGAGTGCAGAGTAGTGAGTAGTGAGTGCAGAGTAGTGAGTAGTGAGTGCAGAGTAGTGAGCAGTGAGTGCAGAGTAGTGAGTGCAGAGTAGTGAGTGCAGAGTAGTGAGTAGTGAGTGCAGAGTAGTGAGTAGTGAGTGCAGAGTAGTGAGTGCAGAGTAGTGAGTAGTTAGTGCAGAGTAGTGAGTAGTGAGTGCAGAGTAGTGAGTAGTGAGTGCAGAGTAGTGAGTAGTGAGTGCAGAGTAGTGAGCAGTGAGTGCAGAGCAGTGAGTGCAGAGCAGTGAGTGCAGAGCAGTGAGTGCAGAGTAGTGAGTGCAGAGTAGTGAGTGCAGAGTAGTGAGTGCAGAGTAGTGAGTGCAGAGTAGTGAGTGCAGAGTAGTGAGCTGCCTCAAGTGAAGTACTCTGGTACCCAAGGATGACTAGCAAACAATATTATTCACAACGTTGCTTACTATTCAGCAACATTTGACAGTTTGCAAATCATCTTTATACAACAATTCAGAGTTTGATAACAAGTTAATGTAACACATTGTAATATACAATGCCAATAGCTCAAACTTTAAAGCTGGGAGACCTATTGCATTGTAAATGCTTGTTATATTCAGTTAGCTCTGGGGTAATCCACAACCTGACCCATAACAATAATGGTCTTAATATTGCATGAAGGTCGCTGCGTCGTATATTCATATCAAGGAGTAGGGGTAATAGTGGAGTGTTACTAGGAACCTTTAATAATCCCCTTAAGAACTTATTCTCCAAGATTTCAAATGTCTTTCTACATACGGGTCCCCAAAGTTCTGCCCCATACAGAACCGCTGACTGAACCTTGCATTTAAAGAGTTCTAACGCTGGGGTAACTGATTTGTTTACACAGTTGTTATGCCTTTTCAGTATTGGTAAACAATTTTGTTTAAACACAATTTTTGATTTTTCTAATTGGGGTTTGCAATTTAAGGATGAATCCAATAACACCCCCAAATAAGTGAAACTTAGTTCATAATCAAGTTTTTCTCCATTCAATGTTAAGTTTTTCCTGAAACTTTTATGAGGGTTAAGTGCCATATATTTAGTCTTTTTTACATTAATTTCTAACCCTTTTATGATACAATACTGCTGGAACCTATCTAGTAGGATCTGTAGGCCCCGAGGGGTTTGAGAAATGAGAATCGTGTCATCCGCGAAGAGGAGGGACGGAACTCGTCCCCCCCCCAAACGCGGAGAGTCATTGTCACAATTCTCCATATAAGCTGCAATATCGTTGACATAAAGGGAGAAAAGTGTAGGTGCCAGCACGCACCCTTGGCGTACTCCCCTCTTAATAGGGATTTCATCTGTAAGTTCACCATTGGGGCCCCATCTTACCCTGGCATAATTGTTCTGGTGTAACCTAGTCACTAATTTCAATAATTCATCTGGGAACCCCTGGTTTTTCAGTGTATTCCACAATAAATCACGGGGGATAAGGTCAAATGCTGCTCGTAAATCTACAAAGGTAACATATAGATTACCTCTGCGGATGATGACATATTTCCAGTACAAGCAGCATAGCCTTAATACCTGGTCGATGGTCCCAGTCCTTTCCCTGAACCCTGCCTGGTACTTGGATAAAATCAGGTTTTCCTCCAACCACGTGTTTACGCGGTTTAGGATATGTCTGGCATACATTTTCTGCGTTATATCTAAAAGACTAATGGGGCGATAGTTCGCTGGATCCCCTCTATCCCCCTTTTTAAAAATGGTGATAATTTCAGCCCCATCCCATGTATCAGGGATTTGGTCACCCGCTGCGATGACATTAAACAAGCAGCTTAAACAAATGATAAGGTGCCCAGATCTCCATATTGTATTTATAAAGATCACCAGGGATCTTATCCAGACCCGGGGCCTTCCCTTGCTTCACAGAAGCAATTGCTGTTTCAGTCTCTTGTATATCAAAGATTACCAATGAGTTTTCAACATCCTCTATCTGGGTTACTATTTCATTTGGGTTTACCATAAGCTTTTCCTCTGTAATTTGGGCTGCATATAATGATGTAAAATGATCAACCCATATAGCTTCATTTAGGAAAACCTCTCTTGAGCCTTTGTCTGGCTTATTCCCTTTGGCTACTAACTCCCAGAACTGCCTGTTATCTTTAGCTTTTGCAGCTGATAACATACTAGACCACAGATCCTCGTCCCAGGATGATTTTGCGGTGGCTATTGTTTTATTGTAAATTTTCCTTTTTGCTTTAAGATCTACAGAGCTTTTAGTTTTTACCGCATTGATCAGGTCGGTCTTGGCTACTCGGCATTCCTTGTTAAACCAGGGTTTGCCTACTGGTTTTATATTCGCTGACCCGTTCCCTTTCCTAGGTTTTTTAGTAATAAGATCAATCAATTTTTTACAAAAGGATTTGTGTAGTCCAATAAATTCACCAGGTTTACATTCATCCATATTATAGGACTCAAATGAGTTCACAAATGTGGAATAAATGTTAGCCAACAGATCTTTCCTTTCAAGAATATATGCCCATTTACCGGCCCTTCGATTATTACTCAATACAACATTGTCACAGATTAATGGTACTTCTAGGCTATGCGTACCCTCAGTGACACCAGATTCTTTCAGGATACTAGACAGAAAACTCATTTCCAACGGGAAGTGATCGCTCTCAAAACGTTCTCTAACCTTTAAGTCATTTGTATATGGCCACAGATTAAAAGAAACAGAAACATAATCTATCTTGCTACTACAATTCCCCCTACTAAAGGTAAATGCTCTCGGGGAGTCTGATGGCATGCGCCCATTACAAGCTCTTAGACCATAGCATGTGAACAGCCCCGAAATCTGGAGGGCTAATATGGTCCCATGAACAGTTCCATTATTCAGGGCTGGTATCCCATTGGCAACGTCCTCATCCTCAAACAGTTTAACCATCCCCACAATTGGCTCAAAATTGCAATTTAGGTCGCCACATAGAATGATACTTTCAGCATGGTCTAAGGTGTCCATAAACATTTCCAATTTCTCTATACATGGAGATTCCCTATTAGTGGGACATGATCTATTGTACACATTTATGAGATTGATTACCCTCTTGTCACTTGTAGTTCATTTCAATCCAAGTATGTCTAAGGAATCGGTATTTAACATTTTTACCCCCACATCAATAGTTATACTGATCCATATTACCAACCCTCCCGAGGCTCGCCCTCTTACTGAGGGGACGGCCGCCACTTGGTAGGTTCTATATCCTATTCTATGGAACTGATACGTGGCCCATGTTTCCTGTAGCACACAGATATCGAATGAATTAATATAACTATTCCAGTCAGGATCACACATTTGTGTACCAACACCAGCGATGTTCCAAGAGACTAAATTTAACAATGAGGGTCTCTCTTTTAAACAAAGTGTACTAGATTTAACAGTGGGAGGTAGATTGTTATCAATAGTGGTCCAGATGTTTGAATACCTATCCACAGATGACCCACTGTTATCGCTATCTCCTTCATTTGGATCACGCGATCTTGTGCGTATTTCATGGTCACACCCTGCCATATTGTTGCTATTACAAAAATGTTCACAGCCAATCTCCTGGTGGTTAGGTGGTGTATTCACCTCCCCACTCTCCTTAGGAGGTATAACGTTAGGTATGTGGGTTACATTATTTAAAGAAGAAGATTCCTCTGATCTAGTGGTCAGTGTTAATGCCTGTAGTCAATCAACTGACTCAAGGCAATCAAATTGATTGTAGGAGAGGAAGTTAAAGGGGTGTTGGATTTGCCCTAACCAGCCTCCTCCTTGGTGTCTCCTTCCACGGTGTCTTACCGTGGTCCACCCATCAGTTCTAGAATGAAAGTGACCGGGTGGGTAAAAATGTGTTAATTTAAATGGATGTATGGTGGTGGCTGGGTCTGGATTAGGATACTTCCAATTGCAAATATAATTGACTATTCTTGGGTTGTCAAAATTGATAACTATGTTATCTCCTTGTATGTCTTTCGTCATGTGGCCCACCCATGATACTCGCCTAATACTCAATATATTACCCCTCAAGCCAGGGGGCAACGGCCTATTGGTATTTAGCCATTGGGTCACCCTTTTCCAGAGGTAGGATGTACTTTCCAACTCCTGCTCACCTAGCTCAGGCACTCCAGTCAAGATAGCCACAAATGGGCAAACCTCCGGGGGAAGATTAAGTACATCCTTGACTTGGTCTTTACTAGGCCTATTTGTTACCCCCTTACTGCCTGTAATGTTCGGTGTACTTTGCTTTTGCGATTGGTTATTAGGTACATCACAAGTTATCGTAGGGTCGCCCACATTTGGTTTGGGTACTACTTTTTCCTTTTGCGCAAGTATAGCATCTGAGGTGTTTACAGGAATATCTGTTATCAATGTTGGTTGCGGATTAATACTGGATTTACTCAATTGGATATCTATTCTCTCCTTTATGTCCCTCTCTATGCGTTTTAAAGATACCTCTATTTTACTCAGTCTCTCCTCTAATGGGTGAAGCATATGTCGTAGTGCTTCAAGTATAGCTATAGAAGCAGAATCCCCCCCTTCTACACCAATTCCTGTTAAATTCTTGTTTGTGTCAGCAGCCCCTTCCAGGCTAGTATTAGGTGACACAAGATGCTTAGGACCCTTCTTCCTCTTGCCACTGGTATTGTTGGTTACAGGCCCTTGTTTATTCTTTGGAATAGCCCCTGCGTTCATCCCTTTCTGCTGCCTGGTATTATATACTTTAGCTTGCTCAACAGGTACCGGTGCAGCACGAACATTAGGTAAATTGTTTGGTGATTGTAAAATAGATTCGGGGACAGTTAGAGTACTACTCTCTGTAACATTCAGTATATCATTATTAATAGTTATATCCACGTCAGTTCCATTACTTTGAGGACCATTAGACTTTCGTACTATTTGAGGTCTGTCTTTAGCAATAGGTGTTTTAACATGTGCCAATGGCCCAAGAGAAGATCTTCTCGCAATATCCAATTCCTGCGAAACCCTCCTTTCCATGATATTTATGCTTTCATCCACCACACAGTTCATTCTTTTGATAAATTGGTCCATAGCTCCCGTAAAAGCAACAGTGTCACTCTTCCCTTTACTTTCCTTTGGTGGCATACCAATGGTAGAGAGGTTGTTATAAGCAAGAAATAAGTTAAAAACTGATTAAATTTAATTAGTACTCACGAAATAAAGTGTAACATGGACAAGGGGAGTGGCCCAACCTACCACTGAGGGCCACAGAGGGCCCGCCCTTTGCCCGGGCTTAGCCCCGGGCGCTCCCGCGCGCGACTCGCGGGGCGAGAGGGGGTGTCAGGCTTTTACTGGCGCCTCCGGGCGCTCTGCACGCGTCACGGGCGCGCCGCCGCCCAAGAGGTTGCTGGGGAGTGTGGTCCGTTGTCGCCGACCGCCTCCTGCAGCCTCCCGGCGTGTTGCACCTCGGCCGTTTCCCTCACGGCACTGCCCGCTGGCAGAAGGACAGGTATGATTCACGGTGTTCCCCCTCTGGGCTCCCGGGGGGTCAGGCTTTTACTGGCGCCTCCGGGCGCTCTGCACGCGTCACGGGCGCGCCGCCGCCCAAGAGGGTGCAGGGGAGTGTGGTCCGTTGTCGCCGACCGCCTCCTGCAGCCTCCCGGCGTGTTGCACCTCGGCCGTTTCCCTCACGGCACTGCCCGCTGGCAGAAGGACAGGTATGATTCACGGTGTTCCCATTTACCTGTACTTTCAAAAGACCGATCTTCCCTTATTTTTGATACACTGTGCCTAATACAATAAGTATGTATTGCACAACTACCATCATTGCTATGCAGAGTATTCAAGGTATATCTGAGAAGCTCACTCTTTGGGTTCATCGAAGAGTTCAAAGAGAAGAGTTTTTCATATTAATTCATAAAAGAATCATAGGATATATATTTGGTTAAACACACTGGTGATATTTTGGTGACTTTGAATAGCTTCTTTTTACCGGTAGTAAAGATGGCATGGAATTGGCCTCCATCAAGAGGATAGGTGGCGGCTACTTTTCCACAAATATTGCAGCAATGGCATTGAGAATAGTAAATAATTCTGATGTAATGCCTAGGAGATGTAATAAAGGATGCTACCCTCAAGCTCTGAGTGTTGTCAGGACTTTGAGTGGCTCTGAAGGTCGGAAAGAGAATCCAGAGCGATATATACATCACTCCCCCCTCCCCTTTTCCAGGTTACTTGCTTCATATCAAAGAAAGGAACTCATTAGGTTTCCCTTACAGAAAAATGAGTAGCCATTGATGTAGGAAGGAACAGAAGTGGGCTTTGGGAAGCCAAAGAGCAGGCAGAGTATTGGCAAGGCAGATCCTGAATGAGGTGTCATAGTTTACACCAAGAGATAACATCTCATGTTGTATTAGTCATGCTGTACTGAACCACTATTGTATCCTCACTCAATGTATCCTATACTAATTGTGGGATAATTTGCTTTTATGGTACCTGGATTGTGAGAGCCTCTAAAATGCAGTTTATACT
This sequence comes from Lissotriton helveticus, assembly GCF_964261635.1. Taxonomy (NCBI): domain Eukaryota; kingdom Metazoa; phylum Chordata; class Amphibia; order Caudata; family Salamandridae; genus Lissotriton; species Lissotriton helveticus. The sequence continues at coordinate 364,749,870 of NC_136073.1, read as the reverse complement.
TTAACTAGCTGATACATGCTTTGTTTTCTAACTAGGGTTTAAGCTATAAAGGTGGGCAGGGTAATAAGGAAGAAATGTTTTAGGAAAGAACAGAGAATTAAAAACTGTGGAAATGCTTCTAAGAACTCAGGAACAAGAAGGGCAAGAAAGTAAATCCCTAGGTGTGAAAATGCAGTACTTGAAAAAGGAATCTGCAATAAAGAATTTACCTTTGTTAACTTACTTTCTGATGAGACCGCATCTACAGAGTCCTTACTTGAACCCCTTCCAAAAATATTGAATCTGCGAACTTGAAACAGCAGTGCAGAGTCTCCGGAGCTCCTTGGTATTCCAATTAAAGTGCAAGGCTACTCTAGAAGTAATGCTGTGCCTTCATGAAAGGTGCATTTCATTGTGATGTCTGTTGAGCCTTTTCTCTGCATATCCGTACAGGTCAGGCATGAAGGGGACAGAACATAAACATAAGAAAAATCAGCAAACAATAAATGAATAACCTTCAAAAGAGGAGGTGTAAGGTTAGCAAGAAATCTCCATAAGCGGTTTCATCCATTATAAAAAGCCTTACGGAAAGTAACAAACATATTGTAATGGCTCCCTCCCACACATTCCTTACGTGAACTGCTTGTGATACTTGTGGTGGATCATCTTACCCGTTATTTTTAGAAAATGAATTGGTAATTCATTGTCATGGCGATGGGGATCCACTCCATGATTCAGGAAAGCTGAGGTACTGAAGACTCCTAGCCTAATTGGAGCCAATTCTGAGTACATGGGCCCTGTGCGATTTCATTTCCTGTGTCACTTTATGGAGGAGAAGGACTAGGGTATTCTGTAGTTGAGATGAAAACCCCAGTGCCCTGATAGTCTTTCATGGAATTCTTCCAAGAAAGTTAGAATATGCAGTAGAGAGGATATTTACTGTTTTGCAAAAATATCTAGATCAGGCACACCCCAGAGATCCGTAATATATGATCTTTTATTCCCTACAGGAGCTCCATTTGTAATATGCTGAGAATATCCTACTGAAAGATTTATTTTAGCCTTCTACATCCATGACAGATTGCTACTGACAAACCAAATTCTATGTCTGTGGTAAAGAACCATAGTGCTTTGCATTGTCTATAGTCCATTGCATTATCTCTAAGTGGTTTGTGGCAGTATTGTCCATGAGACACAGAATCTGTTTTCCCTATAAAAGGGAAAGCATATCTTTCTGGCTAGTTTGGCTGGTCTCACCTCTATGAACTTGATGTCCTGAGTTGTCTGTTGAAGAGACAAACTGGCTGATTTAGTTTGTCAGAGTGGGTACTCCATCGCAAAGGCGACAGAGTACCCTCTCTGCCAAACTGAAGATCCACCTGCCTTATTCAGAGTTGGGCAGATCTTCAGTATGTCGAGCGAGGAGACTACTCAGTATTTGCTGCCGACATACACCTCTGACGGACCGACAGAGTTAGGGCCATCAGAGATATTGCCATTTGCCTACCTACCCTATTTAAAGAGGTGATCAAATGGCAATGTTTCACCATCAGGTAAAAACCTGGGGGCACGGAAAACTGCAGAATGACCCTCACACGTTGGGTGAAATTTCTCATGGTAAGGGGATTATTGCTTTTTGTATTTTCAAAGACAAAATCCTGCTTTGGGATTCTATTTTTTAAAATATAAAAAAATGGGCAAGTTTGTCCTAAGACTGATTTAGTTGTCTAACAAATGTTCTACAAAAACCTTGAGACAATCAATGAATGTTGTCCATTCTCTCCTCAAAGGGAAAGGACTACCCATAAATATCCAAAATCACCCCTATAAAATTGGATTATTAGATTCACTGGGCAAGAGCAAGAAAGGACTGCTTTTTGTTTAACCCCTTCCACGCTCATGACGAGCTGGGCTCGTCATGCAGTAGCCTCCTGCTACGCTGATGACGAGCCCAGCTCGTCATGAATAATGATGTTCATGGATTTCCAGCACAGGGGAAAAATCCCCATAGCATTCAAGGTGGAAATGAAGCCAAGCTCATGATGAAGTGTGAATGTAGCAGACTGGTATGCCTTAGGTAGTGGCAGTGGTGACAACTTTAGTGTCCAGTTGTCCAGATAAGGATGCACATACATTCCTTGGTGATGCAAGTGACCAACTGCCACTATCATTACTTCTCTAGGATGCTGAGAAATTGGAACATTGAAAACATTGTAGGCCTATTGAGACCAGCCAGTGCTACTTCTGTAAGAGTGGAGTACTTGTTGAACCATTGCCATCATCCATTAATTGCATGATAGGGAAGCAAGTGTAGGGGGGGCCCTACACTTGCCCCCCCAGTCCGGGTCCTTTGAGTCTTGTACATCAAGGGTTCCAAGTTGTTTTGTTGTGAATGGAGAGGTGACGGAGAAGGCTTGTGGGTGTTTTTTCCTCAACAGTTTAGCAGGGTTGAGTTGTAGGACTTCAGCAAGACGGCTGTTGAGAAATTGGGGTGCCAATATGTCAGTGTGAGCTGCTGCAGTAGCACTGGGCAGCAGTCTGGTTGTCTGTGGCTGGTGTGGAGGGAGAGAAGGCACATTTACGGTTGTAACCGGAGTATGGGCTGCTGGCCTGTATGGAAAGCATGGAAGGCTGCGAACTGGGTAGGTTGTTGATACTTATGGTATCCTTGTTTTTTGTATTTTGCCAATTCAGATGTAAACCGAAGAATACTTCTATGATATTAAATGAGCTGTACTCCATCTGTCTTTCAGCTTCAATGGTGATTTGATTCCAGATATATTTTTTACTACAAGTGAAAGCAAACAACCATGTATACTGATTGGAGGGTAAGTAGATCTACTTGTTTTAGGCCAGATCATTTACATTTCAAAAGTTGTAAGATTAAGTCTCAAAATATGTTGACTTAGACACAGAAATGGTCAATGATGGTGATGGACATAACCACGCTTGCAACAGACACTGATAATGCTAACTCTACAACTGAATCAGAAGTTCTGTCATTTGAGTGGGTAGAGCTAGAGTAATTGAGATTTTGTTTTTGGTCTCCTGAGCTGATTAAAAGAGAAATTTGGTTTGAATTGGCAGTCACAAAATGTGTGTCATTAGTTTTTCTTTCCATCTACATGTCAGAATTATGTGCACAGGAACATGGCCTCTCATAAATATTTTACTTAAGCTAAGTTGGCAGGTATACATACTACTTGGTAGTCCCTAACAGTTTGTTTTATTCCTGTTTTGAGTTCCTTTGATTCAACAGTTGGAGGGAGAGACAGTGCTTTGTAAATTAGGTAGGTTATCCTAGAGAAGCAATTACCCATGTTAAAAAGTATGTGTACTCTATAGAATAAGTTAAAATGATTCTGGGGAACAGAGCAACTTTAACAAAAAGTTTTATTGTTTTATTTTCAACAACAGCAAAGCATATCACCATTCCATACATTACATTAAAGGCATGTGAGTAGACCATGTCTTGCGGTATAAGTGCATCTCTTTCTCAGAATAAGCTTCTGCGCTAAGTAGAAGGGCTCCCCCTCTGACCCCTCTTCTTTTCTCCACTCTGTATCTGGATGTACCCCTGTCAATTGGCCATCTTCGATTGTCCTATTGTTTCCGTCTAGTGACTACATAAGCTGGGAGGTTATGCCCTCCCTTTCTAGGCCATAGTAGGTTCTCCACTGCCCCCACACCTGAAATTTGGCACCCCCTTGCCTCGCAGACTACTCTTTCTGCCTCCATACAATGCATCATTCCAGTCACCCATTGATTCTTGGTGGAAGGGATGCTGTTTCCCCACTTACTAGCTATGTCTCTTTTCGCTATGTTTAAACTGAGGGCGGACAATATGAATTGTTTTTTGGGGAGGTCTATGTTGCACTGTATTCCTAGGATTAAGAACCGTGGCTTGGATGGGATGCGGGTTCCCAGGATGTATGCGAACTGTATGACAACTTCTTTCCAGTATGCCTGTAAATATGGAGAGTTACAAATCCTATGTAAGAACGTGTCCCTTACCTCTTCCCATCGCAGACAGTTGGGGGTTTGTGACCTCCCCCTTGTGGAAAACTGGGATCTAGTATAGTAAACCCCCTGGAGGATCTTGAATTGTATAAACTTCTAGCTCGTTTTAATTGGTTCTTGTCGGAGTGCATCAGCGCTGCCTCCCAATCTATGTCATCCATGAGGCCGAGGTCCACTTTCCCTATCTTCTGTAGGGGGCGCAGGCTATCAGGCCTATTTTTAATAAGAGTGCAATATAATAGTGAGCAGCCTTAGATGGCATCTCCTCTAGGAATACCATACTTTCGAGGGAACTTACTGTCGTCCATCTTATCCCAGGTATTCCCTCAGCCCGCAAAGTGTGGTGCATCTGAATATACCCGAAAAACTGTGAATCATGCAAATAATATTCTGCCTGTAGGTCACAGAAGGGCTTTATCCTGGTCTCAGAGTGTCACTATCCCAATCAAATCCCAAAGGGTCTTTCTTAACATGCCTTATAGCTCTTTTACTTTATTTCTCATTCACATTGGGGTCATAGGGAGAGCTTGCCCTCCATACCACCTAGACCCTACATTTATCCCAGGCCTCCAGGGTAGTTTTTGTAGGTCAGAGCATGAGAGATTGAAACCTCTTACAATAGAGGCAATGTATATGAAATTTGTCTTCCATGATGGACCTTTCCAGTCGTGTCGATGGGTCTGACCTAGGTAGCAAGTGCCACTCATTTATTGTCCGGAGCCGGGATGCTCAGTAAAATGCCCTGATGTGTGGGAGCGAATGCCACCATGGTACATGTTCCTTTGTAGAATTTGAAGGGCTATACATGGGGGTCTCCTATCCCGCAGGAGGGTCCTTAGTGTGCTCTCTACTTCACTGAAGAACACACCCGGTACTGGCCATTGGGCATTTATAAGTACTTATAAAAATTTGGGCAAAGTGATGATTTTAAAGAGTGCTGCCCATCCCATAATCAAGAGAGGCACTCGTCTCCACCAGTCTATTAGGAATGCCTTACAGACAACCTCTAAGTTTCTCCCAAGAGTAACGGACGCCCTCCATGGAGTTCACCATTTCAGATGGGACCAGGATCACCGGAGGCAAAGTGCCCATTTGATATAGTATCGATTTGCCCCAGTTAATTTTGTAGCCCATGTATTTCTCAAAGTTTCTGAATACAGATAGAACCACTGGGAGTGACATAATTGGGATGGCAAGGTACAAATAGTTTGTTTTCTGCATACACAAGCACTTTTTTTCTGGGCCTACTAGGAGAAGAGAGAGGGATTATCCCTGAGGTGTTCACCTTCCCAGGCTGAACTCCGAGAAGGTTCCATTCTATACAGGAGCAGAAGGTTAGACCAAATCCCATCCTGACCAAGACTGGGAGGGAAAAGGTACAGCCAATGTATGGAATCAAGTGCCTTCTCTGCGTCTAGAGATAGTCATCAGGAGTAGCTGCAGGTCTCGTTGGTAATCTAACCAGCTGTGTAGACGGCGGACAGAATGATGCATGTCTCGATTTGGTGTGAATCCCGCCTTTTCCTGGTGTACTATCTTTGGGATGATGTTTGCGAGATGAAGCGATAACACTTCGGCCAGGATCTTTACCTCTGTGTTCAACAATTAGATCGGTCTATAGGAGGAATGACAAGTGCTAAGCTTTGCAGCTTTGGGTATCATCACTGTTGTCACTTTTCGCAAGTCTGGTGGTTATTCGCCTTTTATTGCTAAGAAAGGGGCCCCCTGATACTAATGTGAAGTACACCTAGACAGGGAAATAGATTAATGTAAATAATCTAGGGCTACTTCATAAATTAATTATCTCAAAACATTGGAAGGTGAACACAATAGTGACACTAATGAATGGAAAAATACAAAAATTATTAATTGATCATCATCATGACAAATTTGATAAATATAATAAACATGAATATTTAGAAAAGGTCCTACTAAGACTAATAATAAGACAACATTCTTACCGCATTCATTCAATACACAAGCATACTACATACACATAATCATATTGATATATATAGTCTTCTTAACAAGAGAAAAATTAATTTGTTATTGATGCAGCAAGACAATATAATGAACACATAATTCTTTGGGTGGTTTCCAGAATAACTCAACGTGCGTTTCGACAGACAACTGCCTTCATCAGGAGTTCCACCGAATGTTGTGCTCTGTAAGACAATATATATTTATATAATACGCATGTAATTATGTACATTAGTGTCACTAGATAGTGCAGTCTTTTCATGATATCACAATGACCAGATACTAGTTAAGGGATAAGTTCACATCCTATAAATCTATCAACAGAAAGAACCTGTAAAGAAAGAGAAAATATATATACAATAGCAAAAAAGGGCAAAAAGAAAACATTTGGTGCACATATTTACATATCAAGAGACACATAGCCATGTGATAAAACCCGGGAAAATTTCATAATGGGCCATGCTGATGCCTGACAAACAATGAGCCTAGCAAACATATTTGAACCTACAGATGGCAACAATAAGAGAAACATAGCCACATAGTAAAAACAGACAGAACTCGTGCCATGCACAAAAACCATAATATGAAGTGATAGACAATGGCCCTTACCAGATATTTTGATCAATGTTCATGAAGAGAGATGTAAGATGGAGCAACAATAGCAAGTATATAATCTGCTGAGAAAGATGTAAAAACTAAATAGAAGGTCCAGTCCAACGAATGACTGTTAAATTAGTAATACAAGGAATCAGCAGTTACCCTATCTGCAGATAGTGGGGATGTAGAATCTCGAGCTATGTTGGATACTGGTAAATAGCAGGGCCAGACTTGGACCATCAGATAAATATAAATACAGAAATGACTACAGGACACAAAAGAAAAAACATCTTATTACTTTCTGTATTATGTCTATCATAATGTATTCCAGGCGGTAGAAAGTCAGACATGTATTATAGTACCTTTATAAGTCAGCATGCCTGGAGTGATTGTATTTCTTTCTAGACAGTTCCTATTTTGACAACGGAGAATTCTAATCCCTAAACAGAAACACGATAATACATATAATATGATTTAAACGTAGGAGCCCACGATGGTACAAACAAAATGGGCTAAGACTCTTAAAGGACAATTTTTTTTACATATGACCGGTGATTATATATATATATATATATACCTTATGTGAGGATAATTCCTGTAAAGTGAACGAGCTGCTAGTCCTCTAAGAATATGTTGATAGTTGTATTTGTTCTGTTTATTTTGTTAGCATCTATCTGAAAGCGAATCACTTCATGTGGCGTGTGTAGTCCGAGAAAAAATGATATGATACACGCGTCTAACTGTAAGCAGGGCCGTGTGTTACCCTTCTAGTTTCAAGCAAAACATTGTACCTGTGAGCGCAGCTGACCCATTTATTTCTTGTTGCTGTAAGCGTCAAACAAAGTATTGGACAGGGATGATGCACGCGTCTGACTTAAAGCGGGCCGTTTGTTACCCTTCTAGTTTCAAGCTAAACATTGTATCGGCGAGCGCAGCTGAACCATTTGTCTCTTTTAGCTGTAAGCGTCAAACATTGTATTGTACGGGGGTAATCTCTCCCAGGTGATGTAGCAGTGCTGCCAAACTTGTTTTCCATATAGTGCATTCGGCAGCACTGACTAGAACGCCCATTCCCCTCTTAGCCAAGATTCAATACTTCTTACTAGCGCCTGCAGTGTCTTTTTAAGCCCTAAGTGCATAATCATCGCACCGCGATGAATTTATTTATTTATTTATTTTTTTTAAAACCTTTATTGTTATGGCACGAAAATACAAATATGGGCCTACAACCAAACCGGCCGGCCACTAATCAGATCGGCAAAGAGGAGTAGAGTGTACAAATATACAGCTGTTCGGAGGTCGAAGGTTGAGCAGCATCAAGGATATGACAAAATTTAAATTACCATACAATAATGAGGATGTGAGACGGTTCATTTTATAATAAAGAAAAAGAAAAAGAAAATCGATGTCGCACATTCACACACGCCCCAGTACAGCAAAGTGGAAGCAAAAAAGTTTTACGCCAGTGATGTACACATATTGGGAGTGACGGGGGAGGGAACATAAGAGTCAGGATAAATGTGATAAACACGGAGCAATCATAACAGACTAGTCCCGCCCCTCGAGGCGCACCACACTATAGGAAACATGGTAGATGACGACATCAAAAAAGGAAAAGGGCAAAGGGCCATAGAGACAAAGAGAGAACAAAATAACAAGCCCAACCCCCAACCCTGCACCCCTGCAAAAGGCTACGGCCTACCCCCCCAGCAGCGTGCCTGTCGCCCTAAATAAGAGACCCGAAATACAGAAAAGAAAAAGGGAAAAGGAAAGAGAGAGAAAAAGACAGGAGAAGGGCCCTTGATCTGGTCATCCGGCCCCTCCCGCCTCCGCATCCAAAATCGTCTAAACAGCAACGGTAGAAGAAGTACAAATAACATCAATCACGTATAGCGCAATCAGTTACAACTCCGCTAAGCACCCCTCAAATCACCATCAGCCATCTATGAGTCCTTCCATGTCCCACTCAAAGTCACCCCTGGCCAAATCTGTCAATAATACCAATGTTGAACAGTCCCTCAGACGGGTTGCAAAGTAGCACAAAGGGTCTGAATGCACCGGGAGAATCCGGCAGTATCGTTGCTCCATAGGATCCCAGCCTCCAAAATCTCGCAGCTGATGCATGGCGGAAGTCTGAATACGACTATCGACACCGCCAACAGTCTCGAGTAAGAGCACAGTCCCGCCAAACATGGAAAAGGGATCCCACTATGAGGGAAGCGTCGAAACTCCGCCGGGGCCGCCCAAACCATGGAGCGATAGTGTTCCTCCACTCGCCGATCGGAGAGAGGCCCCGATGAAACAGACACACGTGCAACAGGGGAATCTACTGCAAGCTTATGTACCATACCCATCCGTAGCTCCAAGAACGTAGGCTCATCCGGGGAATACGTCAATGAATCAGAGGCAAACACCTCGGCGCCTTCTCGAGAGCGATCCATGTCGTTACAAAATGGCGGGCCAACAATGGCGGCCACCTTTTTCCCCAATTCTCGGGCCCCCCGGAACAGGGCAGTCCGCAGAGTTGTTAATGCAGCCAAAATAGTGCCGGGTGTGGGTCTTTCCTCGCTCTGCCAAACCCCGGGATTCTCTTGTGCACCGGTTTCTCTGCCCGGACGGTGGGTACGCGAGAGGGTAGCATCCGCCATTTCAGCCGTTGCGCCCACTTCCTCTTCCACCTCACCGCGGGATCGGGACCAACCCCCGGAGCCAGCAGGATCCACAGCAGGATCTCCATAGTCGGGGCAGGGAACAGAAAGGAGAGTCACCAAAAGGCTAAACAAGCTCCCTGCTGCTCTCCAGGAGTCTCCCATCGGCTCCCGGGGGGGGCTGTTAACATGACCGGGCGTCACATCAAAGGGGAACTGGGCACCCTGAACTCTCTCCGGCCCAGCTATATCGCACCTCTAGCAGGGCAACCCGCTATTGGGAGCGGGTTGGTATCATTTCTTTCGGCTCGCGGATCTCAGGTTCTCTCCGAGTGGCTTCCCATCTCGACCAGAGGACGCTGGAGTCGCAGTCACGGTCGGACACTCTCCTCACTCGAGATCCCGGTCTCAGCACCCCGAAGGCCGCCAAACAGCCGGGGATATTTCTTCGGGTCAACTGCACGGTGGAGCCACAGAAGCGGATGGTAAGTGAATGCTTTCCTTCCCCTACTCGAATGAACAAATACTGCTCAGGTTAATCGCCAGGATGTATGTGCGGGGCGGGAGGGCTCACGGAGCCGAGCGTTTATGCAACCATCCCGATCGCCATCTTGAAGAGGTACCCGCGATGAATTTATTAACTGGCCCCGCCAAGAAAAACCGCAGTGAAATGTCCCGCACTTACCATGTTCAATCAAAGAATGCCGCGGGCACCTCTCTCTTAGATCCAGGCTACCGGCGACTCGTGAGGCAATAAAGAATTGCCAGGTAAAGAAGGCGCAGAAAAACTGTGTTTTTAAATGCAAGTAAGACGAGGTCATGTGATGTGCAATATAGAAAGTGGTTCACATTCCAGCGAGCGAGCGGAGGAAACAAAACAACAAAGGATTGTGGCGGCCATATTTCCTTGATCACTTTCTCAAGCCTTCTTTATATTATGTAATGGACAAACAGTGAACAGACGTTATTGAATGAGCATGCTTACTTGAAAGCTGCATGTGAATAACAGCAGCACAGAAATATCTGATTTAAAACGAGAGTTATTGAAATAACAACCAGGGCAGTCTGTGTACACAATCTACATTGATGCAACTTTATTGATGCAACTTTACTGAATTGCACTGAGTTCCTGCAAACCAGGTCCGCAGTGCCAGTGTTCTTTCCCAAAAACAAGGTAACTGTGCAATTATTCCACAATTGGCAAGACCTATATAACCCTGTAAGTCCGTAGTAAATGGTACCCCTGGTACCGAGGGCATGGGTACTAAAGAGGGTCCCTAAGGGCTGCAAAATGTATTGTGCCACCCTAAAGCACCCTCCCAACCCATTTAGACTGCCATTGCAGACTGAGTGAAATGGTGCAGACAAAGCCCTTGAGGTGACACAATGCACACTAGCACTTTTGCAGGCTTGGTCTCCAGCGCATCTGAAGCTCTTTTTAAAACGTACGACGCAGAGAATAAGCTATGAACGGGATAAAGAATATTGTATCCAATTAAAGTATTATAAAAAATGTGCGGGAAACATAGTATTTAAATCCCCTGAGCGGTATCTACAGTTCCAATTAGAGCACAGAGTAAGGCGCTGTATCTACGATTAGGAATTCTTCCTTTAAAAGCATATTCCGCTAGATGGATCGCCACCGAAAGTCTCTAGGTAAATGTGACTTGTGCAATGGCAGATCACAAGATCTCTCTCACGTATTACTTATTTTTCCTAATCCGATTTTGGTAGAGGCCCAATGTCGATTCATAAAGCCAATGTGTTTAAAATATAACGCTATTTTAGTTCAAGATCTAATCAGGGTGTGTAAGTCTCCCCCCAATTAATTTGTATGCTACAACTTGTTTAAGGTTTTAAAGAGTTTCTTAAAACTATGTTTTTTTTTTAAAAGTGCACAAAGTTAATTGTTTTAATTATTGTATGTTGTTCTTGCGGACCTCAAACTACTTTAACCTGTTTAATCTTATAAAGAGTTTTTTTTAATTGCTTTAAAACATTTATTTTAATATGTTCGATTTTTATGTAACTGTATTTGTTGACCTCAGTTGAGGTCTGAATCGAATAAAATTATTGATTGAAGTGAAAACATGACATAGCACACACCTTGTGTGCCATGTTCCCAGACACTGCATGGAATATATGTAAGTTACCCCTACAGCAGGCCTTACTGTCCTCCCTGAATTTCTCTCCCCCTGACTGCTTTGTTTATCTTTATGCCTATGCTATGCTTTTGTAACTCGTGTAATTCATGTAACTACGCTCCAGCAACTGATGTAACTGTGTAACTGTGTAACTATGTTCTGAAACAATGTTCTTCCTCATGTAAAGCGCTCTGATACCTCCGGGTCTAGCCAGCGCTATATAAAACTTTTCAAATAAAAAGAGATGACTATAAACTGAACATATTTAAACAATGTCTAGATAATATATATATGAATGACTTAAGTTTAAATAAGTACCTTATATCTCAGTGACCTAAAGAGGCTACCTCTCAAGGCAAATATATAAGCCTAAAACCAGATAGCTAAAATTACTCATGTCCATGCAGGTAGTTATAAAGGAGCTATGACAGTGTATGTAGCTGACAGGTGTCTAATCAGGAAACAAGATATCTGGGTAAAAGACAAACATAATCCAAGCTCATTTTAATAATTGTAACGTATAGCTTGGTCCCATGGAATTTCAGAATTGAGACCATTGACATGGGTGTTCATGGAGAAAATCCAGAATACCTCTCTGCGTTTTCTAACAGATTCAGCTTCTTAGGCATCCTTAATTTCAATTTTCTCCAGTATTAGCCATCTTATTTCAGTTTCTCGATGGTTCATTTCTCGATAGTGTTTGTCTTAATTGCTGAGCGATGCTCTGTTAAGCGAACGGAAAATTGCCGCTATGTCTCGCTCACATATGCCTTATCGCACGGGCAAAGTAATAAGTATATAACATTGTCCGTTCTGCAATTTGTGAAAGATCTAAGTTTTATTTATTTCTGTTGGTAAATAAAGTTGTCTGTGACAATGGCAGCGTCACATGCCTTGCAGTGGGCACATTTAGGGTTGCCTGTAATGGAATATCTACCACCTATGGTTTTCTGTATGAATGGTGGTTTAGAATGTAGTCTGGAATGGACCACAAGATTTTTCAAATTTGTGTTCCGCTTGTGCGCGCACATGGGTCGTTGAAGGGCCATTTCTGGTTCTGTATTTGCATTGGGTATGTGCCACTGGGCATTAATCGTCTGATGAATTTTCTCATTTAGCGTTGAATGTCTAGTCACACATACCAATTTTGGAGGGTCTTTTTTCGCATTCGTTTGTAACAAGTGGTCCCGATCATAAAATCTGGCCCTTTTATATGCCTCTCTTATAAGTCTCCTGGGGTAGCCTCGATCTATGAACTTTTGTTTCATCACTGTTGCTCTTAGGTCAAAATTGTGTACACTTGTACAGTTACGTCAGAGACGTAAGAATTGTCCCAAAGGGATACTTTCCTTTTGACATCTGGGTTGGTAACTCGAGAAATGTAATAATGTGTTTCTTGCGGTTGGTTTGGTGTAGAAATCTACCTGAAGAGTAGAGTCTACATCTTTTATTTCGATATCCAGGAATTCTATTTTTTGATCTCCAATATTTGCTGTAAAACGTAAGTTTATGTCACATAGATTGATCCATTCTATAAATTCCTGTAGTTTTTCAGTGTCGTCTTTCCAAATGAATAAAATATCATCGATATATCGAAACCATTGATATATCGACTCGAAAAACGGGGCTACCTCGTTATAGACAAATTGATGCTCAAAATACGCCATATAGATGTTGGCTATCGTGGGGGCACAAGAAGCTCCCATACATCTGCTTGTAAAGGTCCCCATTAAACTCAAAGGTGTTCTCATCGAGTACAATGGTGAGAAGATCAATAACAAAATGGCACATTACAGTCAACTGAAAAGGTTAAAATGAACCATTCCACAGCTGTGAGGGCTTCAAGCTGCGGGATGTTACTATATAAGGACTCAATGTCCAAAGATACCAAAGTATCAGTTTGTCTGTTGAACGGTAAGCCTTCTATTTTTTTAATCATATCTTTTGTGTCCCTAACATGTGACAAGGTCTTAGAGATGTCAGGTCGCAGAATTTGATCAATATATTTGGATATACATTCAGTGACTGACCCGATGGTGGTGACAATGGGTCTGTAGGGGGGATTTTGTTTATCTTTATGAATTTTCGGAACCCCGTAGTTCTCTTCCAGGGGATCCTCATCAATGGTCATAAGCATTAGAATATTCCTGCCCATGTGCGGGACCCCGGAAACACTATATTATATGTGCCCCACATATATATATATACACTCATATATAATATATACACATATATATATATATATATATATATAAACATGCAATAGCAGCCAAATAAAAAACAGAGCTGAAATATGCTGTAAAGAATTTCCACCATACATGAGTTATAAGCATTATAAACATGAGAAAACAACACAAGGTTTGTTTCAGAAACTGTTTTAATGCTCAGAAAGCAGTAGAAATTCTCATAACTCACTGGAAGCATAGAAAGCTCCCAGGCTGCATTGCAAACACACAGTCTAAAAAGACTGAAAAGCTAACCTGTAGCTGCATAGCAATAAACTGACACCGTGCCTTTAAGGCACCCATGACCCCCAGTATCCCATCAGGCCTCAGGGGTGACAGTTAGGTCCGTTGTTCTTTCCGGCTCCTTCAGAGAAGGACCCTGGTTACACAGCTCCACTATTTTTTCTGTTTTTTGACAGAAAAACTCTTCACTTTAAAAAAAAAATTGTTCTTACTTGACATTTAACACAACAAGAAGGCCAAATCAGACAACCACGACGTCGGTATCCTGTGTCTGCCTGAAGATCATGATCCAGGCACCTGTCCTCATTGTGAACACCTGTCAGGAAGAACTCTAAAGGACAGGGAGAGGATTCGCATTTATGGCCTAGCTCATAGGTCATCAAGAGGAAGATCTCCGGTGAAGAAGGGCTCCAGGAAGTCTCATACATCTTCCAGAAAGAAGTCTTCACACCCTTCACCTTCAGCGTCGGGCTCGGCGCTGAGAAAAGAACCACCGGTGGATCATTCATCGTCTAAACTACCGTCGACAGCGGGCTCGCCGTCGAAGAGAAGACCAGGTACGTCGACGACGTCGAAGGATCCAGTTCCATCGTCGAAATCTCCTCCGCCGGCGTCAACCGGGCGACGTCCGACGTCGAGGAAGGGAACTCCGCCGCCGTCAACCGGGCGATGGTCGGCGTCGAGATCCAAGACCCCTCCGCCGTCGTCAACCAGGCGACGACCGGCGTCGAGGGAGGTCACCCCTCCGCCGACGTCATCCAGACGACGACAGGCGTTGAGAAGTGTGACTCCTCCGCCGTCGTCAAAGAAACGGCGTTCGGCGTCGAGGACCAAGACCCCTCCGCCGTCGACAGGGAAAAGTCGATCGGCGTCGAGGAGGCAGTCTCCGTCGGTGTCTCGTCAGCTCCTGGCGTCGAGGGTGCCCAATACCCCTCCGCCGTCGTCGCACAGACATTCGACGTCGAGGCAGAAAACTCCGTCGACGGCTGATCATCACCGTTCGACGTCGAGAGAAAGACCTCCGTCGACGACTGGACATCGTCACTCGACGTCGAGGCAGAGAACTCCGTCGACGACAGGACATCGTCGTTCGACGTCGAGAGAAAGACTTCCGTCGACGACTGAACATCGTCGTTCGACGTCGAGAAAAAGACTTCCGTCGACGACTGGGCATCGTCGTTCGACGTCGAGAGAGAGAACTCCGTAGGCGGCTGATCATCGCCGCTCGACGTCGAGAGACCATACATCCTCGCATAGACAATCAAAGACGAGATTGTTTGATCCGCCGACTCCCCGAAAGCACTCGACGACGAGGGAAGATCGCTCGACGTCGAGGTGTTCAGATGTGGTTATGGTAGCGGAGTCAGCTTCCCGTCATTCCACTTCAAGGTCCTCTGGCTCCTCAACTGCTTCTTCGAAGTCCAGAAGTCCTGTGCGCAAATCACCTGAGCGTCGGACAGACCCTTGGGCGGATAAAGTCAGACTGTCACCTAGATGGTACAGATCTTTGGACCATTGGAGAGATTCTGGGGCTGCAAAACGTATGCAGGACTATGCCAGCTCACAACACAGGTCTCCTCTTCAGGATCTGGTAGAGGAGATGGACAAGCATAGTCCTCCCAGACGCAAATCTCCTGTGAGAACACCAACCAGATCTCCCAGAAAAGACCCGGAGGATCGAGTCAGGTCTCGCTCTCCTAGACGGGAAGAGCGTTCGAAGAGATCAAAAGAGAGGAGGCACAGTGTTCACCATAGACGTCGACGAACTCCGTCTACTTCATCTACCTCTTCTACCAAGTCCTCCAAGAGGGACTACTCCCCTACGTTGACGGACAGTCCTACGTCCAGATCCTCCCCAGTGGATGACATTGGCACGTATCTGGATGTCTTGCAAGGAGGAGCTCAGAAGCTGAACATTGAAATGTCTGTCCCTCAGGTTACAACGACACTCATTTTTGAGACTTTACACAAAAAAGCGATCTCCCGTCCTCTACTGCCATTAGTCCCGGGGATTATGGAT
Source organism: Lissotriton helveticus (assembly GCF_964261635.1). Taxonomy (NCBI): domain Eukaryota; kingdom Metazoa; phylum Chordata; class Amphibia; order Caudata; family Salamandridae; genus Lissotriton; species Lissotriton helveticus. The sequence goes on along the minus strand of NC_136073.1, from coordinate 364,734,014 downwards.
CCTGTCAAGGAGGTATTCCTAACTCCGGCGGCTATCAGAGCGGTGCCAGCCCGCATTCAGAAGAAATACAAACCGGCCTCTTCTGACCCGGTTTTTGTAAGATCTGACCCTCCAGCAGACTCTGTAATTGTGGCAGCAGCGAGGAAGACACACGCAGTTGCCGGTTCTTCTTCAGTCCCACCAGACAAGGACAGCAAGACTCAAGACTCCCGGGGTCGCAAAGTTTGCAACTCAGCTGCTTCGACTCTTAAGGTTTCTAGTGCGGCTGCGCTTCTGGGTCGATACGACAGAGCCTTATGGGACTCTATGGAAAGGTTCAAAGCCAAGCTGCCAAAAGAAGACCAGCAGGATTTTGAAGAGACCGTGACTGAAGGATGTCTGGTGGCAAATCAGATGATAAGCACGGCTGCGTTGGTGCTGTCCTTGCGGCGCATTCCTATTCACATGGGGTTTGTGCTAGGAGGTCGGCATGGTTGCGCCTTACAGGCCTTAAGCCGGATGCTCAGCATCGCATCCTTAATCTCCCCTTTTCGGGCTCCGCTCTCTTCGGGGAGCATGCTGACGAGGAAATGACCCAAATGAAGACGGAGCTGGACACAGTGAAAGCGGTGGGCTTGGAGAAGAAAGAATTCAAGCGCCGCTTCAAGACCAACAGGGGGAGAGGGGCTCAACAGAGGGTTCAAACCCCTCAGTGGTCCCAAAATAAGAGCCAAGGGAAACCCCAGTTTCGAGGTAAACCTGGCAGAGGTAGAGGAGGTCATCAACAATCCTCTAACACCACAAGAGGAGGGAAAGCCTGAGCAGTGGCTTCCTCTGGCGCCGTTACCCACTCCAGTGGGAGGAAGTTCTTCACAACACCTGGCAGAGTGGGTCAGCATCTCAAAGGATCAGTGGGTGCTGAATATACTGCGCAATGGATACAAACTACGTTTCCGTGCGCCTCCAAAGAACATCCCTCCAAAGAGCGCTTACCCTCACCAACTAAGCTTGCTCCGAAGAGAGGTAAAAGTCTTACTACAAAAAAGAGCGATAGAGGAGGTTCCTCTCGCTCAAAGAGGAAAGGGAGTTTACTCCAGGTACTTTCTTGTCCCCAAAAAAGATCAGGAGGACACGTTCAGACCAATACTCGATCTACGACTTCTAAACAAGGTCATCATCAGAGAAAAGTTCCGCATGTTGGCGCTTCACCAAATATGCCCACATCTTCAAGTCGGGGATTGGATGTGTTCGGTGGACCTGCAAGATGCGTACTTTCACATCCCTATTGCTCTACAACATCGCAAGTACTTGAGGTTTGTCGTAGGGAACAAACACTATCAGTACACAGTGCTACCCTTCGGTCTCAAGTCCGCACCACGAGTCTTCACCAAATGCATGGCAGTGGTGGCGGCTTTTCTTCACAAGAAGGGGCTCTTCATCTACCCATACCTGGACGACTGGCTCCTAAAAGGTCCATCTCCAGTGCAGGTAAAACACGATCTACATCTGTGTCTACTCCAGTTGCGCAGGCTCGGCCTCCATGTGAATCTGGAGAAATCAGTCCAGCGGCCTACACAGTCAATTCACTACCTAGGCTCCGTTCTGGACACAAAAGTGGGAAAAGCGTTTCCTTCGGAGGAGAGACTTTTTTCCATGAACCAGAAATGTGGAATCCTGCTAGAATCTCGGCTTCCAACAGCCCGACAAGTAGCATCCCTGCTGGGTTCCATGGCATCCTGCATCTTTCTCATCCCAAACGCCAGGCTGAGAATGCGTCCTCTACAGCAGGCTCTGGAGGATCAATGGGACCAGGCGACAGGTCTTTGGGAGGATCGCATCAAGCTCTCCCAAGCGACGAAAGATGCCATCAAATGGTGGACACGGAGAAAGAATTTGATGGTGGGGGTTCGTTTTCACCAGCCTCTTCCAACCCAGTCTATAGTGACAGATGCCTCTATGCAAGGTTGGGGAGCGCACATGGGTCCGCTTCAAATTCAAGGCCAGTGGTCTGCGCAGGAGCAGACATACCACATCAATATGCTGGAACTCAGAGCGGTATTCCTGGCTCTCAAAGCTTTTTTCCCAGCGATAGAGTCCAACTCAGTCCTAGTTCAGACGGACAATACGACCACCATGTTCTATCTGAACAAACAAGGAGGCACAAGGTCTCGCCCTCTGTCTCGAGAGGCTCAGGCAATCTGGCTTTGGCTCCTCTCTCGAGGCCTTACGGTAGTGGCAGTACACCTTCCAGGCGAGTTGAACGTAAAAGCAGACGCACTCAGCAGGCACTTCGAAGATCAGCCAGACTGGGTGCTAAACGATGAAGTAGTAGAAGAGCTTTTTCATTGCTGGGGTCGTCCAACCATAGATTTGTTTGCAGACGACGAAAACTCCAAATGCCACGCCTTCGCGTCCAGGTTCCACCGGCCAGGGACTCAGGGGAATGCTCTACTGATGGATTGGTCAGGGACGTTCGCTTACGCGTTTCCTCCCCTGCCTCTGATTCCGAGAGTAGTTTCCAAGCTCTGCAGGTCGAACATGGAAATGATCCTGATAGCTCCGGATTGGCCGCGGCAGTGGTGGTACCTGGATCTTCTACATCTGTCTGTGTGTCCACACAGACGACTCCCTTGCAGGCCGGACCTGTTGAGCAAGATGAACGGGAGGATAATGCATCCCAACCTCCCTTCACTGAACCTAACAGCATGGCTCCTGAGGTCCTGCAATACGGACATTTGAACTTGCCTCTTGAGTGCATGAACATTTTAAAAGAGGCTAAGAGACCTTCCACGAGAGCGTCCTATGCGTTCAAGTGGAAGAGGTTTTTCTTATGGTGTAGGGATCATCACTTTGATCCGACTAAAGGACAGGAGGACGTCATCTTGCCATACCTCCTTTCCCTAGCAACTGCTGGTTTAAAATACGCTTCTATTAGGGTGCATTTGTCAGCCATAGTAGCATACAGAAAATCACATGATCAGGTTTCTTTCTTTCAGGTTCCAGTGGTTAAGGACTTCCTCCAGGGGTTGAAAAAAGTGTATCCCCCTGTGCGAAATCCTTCTCCTCCATGGGAATTGAACCTGGTTCTATCCAGGTTAATGGCACCTCCTTTTGAGCCCATCCACAAGGCCTCTTTGCAACATCTCTCTTGGAAGGCGGCCTTTTTGGTGGCTATTACCTCTGCTCGCAGAGTCAGCGAGATTCAAGCTCTCTGTGCGAAAGAACCTTATACTGTCTTTCATCATAATAGGGTAGGGCTCATCCAGCTTGCTTGCCTAAAGTCATTTCTGATTTTCATATAAATCAGTCCATTTCCCTCCCTTAGTTTTTTCCAAATCCTACGACCCCAGCCGAGCGGTCACTTCACTCCTTAGATCTTAAGAGAGTGCTCAAGTTCTATTTGGAAATGACCAAAGGGATTAGGAAAACGGATCAACTGTTCGTGAACTATTGTTCAATGCGAACAGGTTTTCCAGCGGCCAAGAGGTCCATCGCGAGATGGATTGTCTCTTGCATTAAATTGGCTTATCAGCTTGCAGGCAAGCCTTTGTTGCAGTCACCCAAAGCGCATTCCACTAGAGGTAAGGCCGCTACAGTAGCCTTCTTGCACGACATTCCAATGTCGGAGATTTGCAAGGCTGCGACTTGGAAATCAGTTCATACCTTTACGAGACATTACTGTCTCGAGTCTGATTCCAGGGCCGATACTCAAGTAGGACAAGCCTTTTTGAGGAATCTATTTGGGTAGCCTACGGCCTGTACAAGCTTAGTAGTTACTGGGCTTCATATGGTTATTACTGTATTGTTACTCCTTTGCCCGCAGGGAGATGAGGTGAGGCTCGCTATTCTATTCTAATGCTTATGACTATTGATGAGGATCCCCTGGAAGAGAAGGATTAGTTACTTACCTGTAATCCTAGTTCTCTTCCAGGGGTATCCTCATCAAAGTCATAAGCAACCCTCCCGCCTCCCCGGGCAAAGGACATTCTTTAATAAGGAGATATTGTTAACCTATTTGTCACTGGGTTTATTTTCAGTCTCCGAAAAGAACAACTGACCTAACTGTCACCCCTGAGGCATGATGGGATACTGGGGGTCATGGGTGCCTTAAAGGCACGGTGTCAGTTTATTGCTATGCAGCTACAGGTTAGCTTTTCAGTCTTTTTAGACTGTGTGTTTGCAATGCAGCCTGGGAGCTTTCTATGCTTCCAGTGAGTTATGAGAATTTCTACTGCTTTCTGAGCATTAAAACAGCTTCTGAAACAAACCTTGTGTTGTTTTCTTATGTTTATAATGCTTATAACTCATGTATGGTGGAAATTCTTTACAGCATATTTCAGCTCTGTTTTTTATTTGGCTGCTATTGCATGTTTTTATATATATATATATATATGTGTATATATTATATATGAGTGTATATATATATATATGTGGGGCACATATGATATAGTGTTTCCGGGGTCCCGCACATGGGCGGGAATATTCTAATGCTTATGACTTTGATGAGGATACCCCTGGAAGAGAACTAGGATTACAGGTAAGTAACTAATCCACGCTAGCCATACGGGGTGCCGAAAGAATGCCTTCTCATACCTGGAGAGGATATGGGGGCCCAGTATCAAAACATTTCATGTAAAATTCCACCAAAATGCAATGTCTTGATTGAGGTTTCTTATATCAGCGAAAGGGAGCCTCTGTAGGTGTAGCTCCTCCAGGAAGGTCTGAATATCTTTGTCTGAGGCTCACATCCTGTAGAGGTCTCAGTAATAGTGTGCAAATCTGTCAGCTATGACCTCATCTGGAGTCTCCAGTTCTCCCATCCATCTGGCCACTCTCTTGCTTCTGCTGAGCAATGCTGGCATTTGCCCTGCCTTATCCTCCACGTAGTATAATTTTCATTGGGTCGTTGGGTACTGCTGATTTGCTAAATCATGAGTTAGTTTGTGGTATTTGCGAGTTAGGGCTTTCATCAGTGTAATTGCGCCTGGCCCCCTATTTAGGCATAGTCCGCCTCAGTGGCTTGAATTTCTCGCTCGAACACTAATGTTTTACTCAGGTTTCACCATTTCTTATGGGAAACAACATTCTGGGCCCTGTCGTAGAGTGCTGTTTGAAAAGCTTCCCAGGTGAGTTCACTGATTACTTTTTTCCTGAAAATCCAGGTCGAAGTCGCTATGGACCTCTTGCACTACCTTGCCACCCTGAAGGTCCCAATTACAGAGTCTCCAATTACTGCCCCTACTTTGTGGTTCTAGATCAGAGTATAGGTTTACGGGGGGCGTGGTCTGAGAAATCTCCAGGTAAGTATTCAATTTCGATATCATCTGGGCACTCTGCCATCTGGGACAAACACCGTAATTCAATTGGGAGAATGTTCTGTGGTCCTCGGAGAAAAGTTAGTAGATTCTGACTGTAATATGGCTGGATCTCCATACATCTATGGAAAATGCAAATGCAAACTGTGCTAGCGGGGTCAGGGCTCTGTAACTGCATCGCTCATTAGGAGGAGGTGTCCATAACATTATTAGAGTCCCCTCCCACTATGTTTATATCAGCAGCTGCTTCCAACAAGATGGGACTCAGTGCCTCGAAAACCTGTTTGTGGAGTCGGGGGGAGTAGACACTAAGCATCAGTAGTGTTTTCCTATCCCCAACAAATCTGCTCGGCGGGTCCTGGCATTTCCATACCATTTGAAATGGGTTTTTATTAACCAGGATCACAACTCCTCTTGACCCCCTGTTGTATCTAGCATGGGTCAATAAGGGGAATCGGCCTTAGTAATGCAGGCTGCGCAACACGTGCCTTTTCCCCGCAAGCGGAACCATGCGTGCCTTAACCACACTTATGCTTTAACCACGCATATGCGTGGTGAAGGCAGTGAGCGGTCTAGATGTCCAGATGAGCTTAGAGAGGAACAGGAAGTGTCGGGAACAGGAAGCGTTGGGACAGAAAGCTTTATGTGGACAGGTAAAATGGGCTGAGGCCAGATTTGGGGGGCAGAGTAGTCTTTAGGGGTGTTGGTCTTAGAGCTCAGGATGGGGTGGCTAGGGGTAGTTTTTGGGGCTTAGAGTTGAAGTGGGCTAGGGTTCCCTGAGTTTAGGGCACCTGGCTTGTTTCGTTGTTTTGTTTTATTTTCGTATATATTGCAGTTGGCGAGGTTTGGCTCCGAGTGGGTGTGTTTTTGCCTTGTCTTGGTGGAATTTTGCTTGTTTTTGAATGGGCACGGGTGGGGGTCTTTTTTGGGTCAATTGTTGTACTTGTTCCCCTGATTCGAACGGGATGCGGCTTGGTGAGGTAGTCTGGGACAAGTGCTCCTCCAAGTTCGAAAAGGATCACACAAGTGACTCTGGTAGAAAAACAATTGTTTCTGAGGTGCTGGTGTCCAATGTAATCCAATATGCCTCTTTTGGAGGTTCTCGAGAAATGCTTTTGGGATGGTTCCAGTTGCTCCAGGTGAAAGCGGCTTCTGTCACTGATGGTTGGGGAGGTCTACTGTATGTGTGATTTTTTTGGCAAAAATCTATTTACGGGAAGGGTGGTTTTGGGCCTAGTTTGGAAATGGCAAAATGCCTACATCGGAGCCTATGGGATGGAGTGGTTTTGCAAGTTTTTTGGCTGAGATTAGTGGGTGTTTCAGGTGAAACTATAATAATGCGAAAATCGACAGGCCGCAGGCCGCAGAATCGCATAATTCCAATAACCCTGCTTATATGTGAGTGTGACAGGACAAGTAATGGAACCACTCAGTTTACTCTGTTTCTGCTTTTGTTTATTATCCTGATGGTGCAAACACTCTTAATTATAGGTCTTAAAAATACATAAGACTCCTCGAGCTCCTGGACCTGTTTTCTCACTCCCCTCCTGGCTCACTCCATCTTTCCAGCACCCTCTGGAAGGAAAACCAGATCAAAAGACCATTATTTCTCCATTCTATACTATTTTACCCCTCACCAAGAATACACCTCCGTGCACAAAACAGGATATAAGTGCTTGTCAGAGAGGACGTTGTTTCATTCATATACTGTGCCATTGGTCACTATCCATCATGCAGTTATCCTTTCTGAATACAAAAGTGTACCTGGCACTAGCCAGTGTCAGGAATTTAAGCTGGAGTATTCTGCACCTTCCCAGTGTCAGAAAGGAGCTCCCACCAGCCCAGTATTACACCAAGTAGGAACCCAGCTCTTAGGAGGTGTGTGCGAGTGAACCACACTTGCCTGAGTCCGGGACCCCCGTCCGGAGTCCCGGCGATCTCGTCCGTTACTTCCTCCCTTGGATGCTTGATCTCCCTGTCACTAATCTCCATGACTCCCCACCCGTATGGACATCGTCTTTCTGCCTTCTGCTCCCAATGGATCCGATGGATCTGACCTCCGTCCTCAGGTGCCAAGTCCGTTGTCTCTTCCACGTCTTCTACAGCTCCATTTGCCGCCTTCCTCACCATCCACCGCTCCCCTGATGCTCATGGATTTCCTTTACCTGGACAGCATGGTTCAGCTTCCTCATCCAGCCAATCCTTGGCCGGACATTGGAACACATCCGGTTCAGCTAGCAGAAAAACACTAGCGTTTGAATTTCTAGTACCCCCGGGGTCCTTGTTCCGATCTGGCATGACATTTATGTTATAGTGAGCATCAGAGTCCGGAGTTGCTGAAGGGACCCCTCAGACCAGAAGCTGTAATGAGATCCAGTAGATTTAGGGGCACTAGTAATAGTAGGAGTTTCAGGGAGGCTAGATTCATTAGTAGCATGGCAGGTGAAAAGACTAGGTTCTTGGCTCAGAGTGACCTGTAGCTGTAAGGGGACTAGAAATAAAGAGAGGCCAAGAACTGCAGTGGCAGCATATCTATGCATGGAGCTAGGGGACTGCAGGAGGGTCAAGCTTTGAAGGGAGGCAAGGAATTGCAGAGGTGGGAGTGGTGACCAGGGGCACTGGAGCTTCATGAACAATTGATGTTGAAGGTAGTCCTACATACAGGGGTTTCAGTCTGGTCAAGAGCTGTAGTGTGAGCCAGAAGCTGCAACATGGCTAGTGTATGCAGCAGCAGGCAACTGTCAGGAAAATCCAGGAATTGTAGGCAAGACAGAAGGGGTAGGCATCAGTTAATCAAAGAGATGCCCCAAGCCCAGGACTAAGATAAGTATGAAGGTGAGTTGCACTTAGAACACCAGTGGGTGCCAAGGACTGAGAAGCAGGGCTTGTAGGCAATGTGGGCTGTAGTGGTGGTGAGGATAGGAGCTACTTGAAGGCAAGGAACTGGAGTGACATCTAGGAGGTGCAGGACATCCCATTTGGTGTAGGGAGATGAGATGCAGAACGAAGGGTATGATAGGAGGGCTGTGGACCCAGAAGCTCCAAACAAGTCACAACCCAACCTAGATCCAGTAAAGCCAGGGCTAACAAGGAGACCAAGACCTAGCTATGGTAAGGATAGTAGGTTGATGCAGACTAGGTCCTACATACAATTTAGCTAGGAGCTACAAGTAGCCCAAAAGCAAGAAGAGAAAGCTAAAGAGAGGCCAGCAATTTCAGAGGTAGAGGTAGGGGAAGGTGAGAGGACAGAGGTTGTAGGGAAGTCATGATCTAAAGGGGGCCCTCGGGACTGTAGCTGCAGGACTACCAGGAGTTAACAGATGTGCGTAGTGGGAGCCAGGAGCAATTGTGATTTCAGGCCATTTACCTGCTTTCAACTGTGCAGCAGTTGCTTATCATATTCTGCCTAGATAAGAACTTCAACTATTTGTTCTTGGGTCTCCAAACGTATATGCAGGGAGTACAAAATGTATCCGTTTGCACCTTTTCATGATGAAAAAGTTTATTGTCTTGGCCTTCATTGAGCAAATAACACAGTTTAAGGTCCTGTGTCTGCTCCATAAACCATTGTGTGGGTTGGAGAGTTCCTAGTTGGCGCACAACCCTAAGTACCATCAATAAAGGTTTAGAACAGAGAAACTTTTACTCCTCCAGCAACTAAGGATTAAATGAGAATGATGTGGATGACACTTTTGTTTTTTCATTTTTGGACTCCATACTGTGGAACAAACTTCCACTGACATTATAGCTAGTTAGTTATAACTTTGCCTTTAGTAAAGCCCTGAAAACGTTTCCATTTGGGTTTATTTGCAATTCCATTTGTTAATTTCTGTGATTAACTGAAGTTTTTGCTTGAATAACAATACAACAGTGGAAGTCCCGAAGTTCCCCTTGGGATGGGGGCCTGGGGGGGAGGAGGTTTTTCGGTGGGCCACCACGGAGGGAGTGGCTCTGAAGCGAGAGGAATATAGAGGGCTCCGCAAGAAGCCAATTCTCGTTGGATTGGGCCCACCTGTTGAAGCCATTCTGGGCACACATACCCGACGCCTGAAAGGTATGGAGGAGCACCTTTTCTCACCACTTAACAGTCAAGCATATTAGACACCTGCCAATGCACTACCACAGAGACCCTCCCCCCCTCCATACGCCCCCCACCGCATGCACTCTTATCCCAAATCGACCACTCAAACTGGTTTCGGGGTGAGCATTAAGTACTTTGTTTTCTCGGCTAGGAACGTTTGCACACTTTGTATTAATACACACAATAGCCCAGCACACTTTATACACAAAATGTAACAAATATATAGTCCAGAAGTGCGGAGTTGTTTCAAAGACGAGTTGATGTTATGTTCCAATTCATCCTTTATTTTTCATTGTTAAAAACTTTTGAACGTTTTTTAGAATCAGTTTGTGCGCTTCCCCATATGTTTATATTCCGGTCAAAGCGGTCCTCAGCGATGTCCTCAGAAATGTCGGGACATGTGCTATCCCGACATTTCTGAGGACTGACATCGCTGAGGACCGTTTTGACCGGAACCATTTATCCGGAATACTGTTTCTACAAAAAAAAAAGAAAAATCACCTGTTAAAACTACATGGAATATAAACCTATGGGGAAGCGCACAAACTGATTCTGAAAAACTACCCATCTCCAATACATGAGGAATTACCACAACAGAACTTCTTTTGTACCTATTATAAGCCCTGAAGAAGTCCCAGGATGGGACAAAACGCGTTGGCGGTTTCAAAAGTTTTTTAACAATGAAAAATAAGGGATGAATTGGAACATAACATCGACTCGTCTTTGAAACAACTCCGCACTGCTTGACTATATATTTGTTACATTTTGTGTATAAAGTGTGCTGGGCTATTGTGTGCATTTACATTTGGGTAAGCCGGTTTTGCTGGACCAGCTTCCTAACTTTCGGGGTCATAGGGAATTGTGCCTCCAGCTCATGTTTTTACACCTTTTGTTTTTTCGCTACTGAAAAGGGAATTAAGGACTTGTGCGGGCATCTATGCTTTGATTCCCAATTTTGTGTATTCTACACTTTGTAATAATGTATGCTTGCTTGTTCTGCTGTCCAGTGTATTAGACCCGTAAACTGATTTGTCTTAATGCATAACTCTGTATACAACGCTTGCATATGTGAAACTTGACAGATAAGAGAGATGTAATTTACATGCATTGCAGACATATTAAAAACCCAATAAAGTGTGTTTAAAAAAAAAAATGATTTTTTTGCTTGACGCCAAGAATCAGCTGTGTGGTGGCAGATCCACTTTCTAAATAACTCAAAATCATTCATTAAAATGTATTCAGTCATATTCCTTTAGTCAAGAGTTGTTAGGAGGCTGGTAGGATCAAAGGAGGGGCAATAACTGCAAGGTTAGGACAGGTGTGCTGTGATCCTGAAATCTGCTGGTATTCTGGGTATTGGCATGTAATAGGTCGCTTGCCTGCCTTTCTGGGCCCCGTGCCCATGTCGAACAGGAGTATATCTTCTGGTATTTAATCTTTATTCTTAGTGTATGTATTGATGCCATTGAAATGTTCTTTGGTATGCAGTGTCTCCCTTTATGACAATATTCCTTTATCTTACTGACGGGACCTTGAATATCTATCAGCAAGGTCCGTTTAACTCCACAGTGTGCTAAAATCCCACCATGAAGGCCTACACATATTCTCAGGAGGCTTTTGCCCCATACAGATGCCTGTCCAATGTACCTCCCTGCTTTATATTCATGGCCTCAACCCATACAAAATCATGAGCCATGCTAGGCTTGCATGACGGGTTAACCAGGGCCGCAACTAGAGCCGATTTTTTTTTTTGGGGTGGGGCTAAAACTGCCATCAATGTAGAGACAAATTTCAGGGGGTGGGGGGGTAATACTTCCAGCAATGTGTCCTTGTATAATTTTGCTGGTGCTCATGCAAAGTGCCTCAATACCGTCGGGTGGAGTTTGGACTGTATAAAACTGCAAAAAAACAAAGCCTAAGGTTGCTTTTCAGTAAATGCATTCTCACACTTGGCAGCTAAAGTTATTGCAACTTTAAGGAATAGGCAGAGTGGAGATGCAGGGGCAGAAGGGGAGAAAAAAACAACAAAACCTTTTTATCATGTGAATGGTCTTTTAAAGATCTCTGAAATACGCTGCGATAAGATAGACACCGGACCAGCCAGCCCACAGCAGCTTAAGAACTGTCTGTGTGTGTGTGTCCGAGAAGATGTCTCAGCCCGGGCTGACACAGACAATGGGGCGGCTGAAGCACTCTGAGCCCTATGGGCATTCGCGCGTCTGCGGGAAACCACCTACAAATTGGATCCCTGAGGACTTTCTGGATAAATACTGACTTTGTAAAAATGTATGTTAATTTATCTTTTGTGGTTATCCTGAAAATCTTGCCTGGATTTCCATTGGATATCCTTGTACTTTCGGCCCTGAATCGGTTAATCAAAGTCTTATTCCTATGATTTTCTAGTTTTTTTCCATGGAGTCAGCATGGTGATGCATCAAAATAGATGTCCAGGTCCTTGCAACCCCCCAGGGGGATTTTCAGTGTTGGACAATAAATGTGAAATGTTTGGGAATGCCTACAAACTTACAAGTTAGCAAATATGTGCTTTATTTTGTATGCACATTCCACTGGAAAGCCTTCTTTTCTGTCCCTGCCATACTCCTTAATAGTTAAGTCCCTTGCCGCTAATGGCCACTTTTTAGGTCGAGCCTAGGCAGCGCATGCAGTGCTCTGCCGCATGCTTTATTGGAGTATGGAATTAAAGCCCTGCCCACTCTCCACCCATATTTGTCATTGACATGTGTCATTGCCCTTCATAAATGCCGGCGTCTGATTCGTTAGTAGGCTTGTTAGTCGCTCCTTCGTACCGCCTTGTCTTCATTTGTAACCTCACATGAGGACTCACTCTTTACTTAGGTTGTTACACAGTACATCTTTTTTAGTCTATAAGCACTATTTTCTTTTAATGAATTTCTCCTACTGCAGGCACAACATGCTTTCCTGCAACATTCAACGCGCCATGCACGCTTTCACTTTCCGAACAGCCCTATACAATGGCGGCCGCTTCTTTGAATAGGTCTCACATTTACAAGAGTTTGAACTATTGGCATTGTAAATGAGAATTTATGTGTTAATTAGCAAAACAGATTAAGGCATTGTCATTTACAATGACATAGCTTAAACTCTCGCAAATGCGAGACCTATTGCATTGCAAATGCTTGTCTCTTTCTGCCAATGGGGGAATTTCAACCAGCAGATCGGTTTGTGTGCAGATAAGTTCTACTTTCCTTCGCAGAAATCTTTCTGAATCAAACCTTTAGTGAGAGTTTTGAGAAAATATGAACGTTGTCAGTACATCTGAAAAGGGGGGGCCCTCGGCCCCCCCGCACGCATGGCGGCGCGGCGACCGCCTCACCCCCTCTCCCCTCGGGTCCTTCGACGGTGGGGGCGTGCCCTGGGGGCGCGGCCCACCGCCGATTGGCCGGCGCCCCTCCTGACCCGGAATCAATGGACTGGTTCCGGGTCGGGGGGGGCGGGCGTTAGGAGGGGCCATCCGGCCCCTCGGGAATAAGAGGTAGGGAGCGCCCAGGAGACCCCCTTGTCCCTGGACGCTCCCTCGCTGAACGTTGTGCCCCGCGTTCGGGGCTTCTTTGTTTTAGTGATCTTTCCTTTTATCTTTCAGGTCGAGGACGAACGGAGCGGAGCACCGCAGTGGAGAAGTGGAGGCGCGCGGGCGGAGTGGTTTTTCCGAGGCGGCGCCGGTAAACTCGAGCGGCCTAGGGAGCTGCGTCGCACGTGGACAAGTCAGCATTATAAGCGCGAAGGAACGGCGCTTCACCAGGGCTGTAAGCGGTGAGCCAAACGAAGGGTCCGGTGTTTGTCGGTAAGTGCAGGCTCGCGCTGCGGAACTGGGCAGCAGAGTAACGAGGGGGGGAGGTACGAAGGAATTTCCCGCCTACAGGGACGGTTTAAATACGGGCAAAGAATTTCCCGCCTTCAGGGGCAGTTCAAATACGGACGCCTAAATAGAGGCGGCGAACGAAGTAAGCAATACCGGCAATAACGCGGTTCAGAGTAAAGTAGAAAGCCGCGGTTGTATTGGGCGGCTGTTTCTGTAACGATACCGGCGTATTGGTAACCGCATAGAGAACGCGGCACAAAGAGGGGTTTTTTCCCGCCTTGTTCAGGCAGAACGCTGAACCTTGTATAAATTGTTCGTCACGCCTGAAGCTAAGCAGGGTCGACCAGGGCAGGAACTGGAGGGGAGACCTCAATGAAAGTTGGCAATTTTGGGTAAATTGTGGATTCAACGTTTAATGAAAGTGCTAATTATTATATGATAAATGTTCTTGGCATGAGTGGGTGTTATTGCACAATTTATTGATACAACAATTTGGTGTTTTCACACATCACAATAGCTAACGGGGAGGGTTAAGCCCCCAATAAATTCAGGGTTGGTGTAAACTGAGACATTTTCATTGATTTAATTGTTCAAGAACAGTGAATTGGTTTTATAACTGCTTATAGGCCTGTTGTTTCATTAAGTGACAAAGGGGGGCAATTGTGGGTAAGAAGTTAATTCATTAGGTATTTTAGGCGCCCCCTTTTTCCACTGGTCGAAGGAGAGAGTGTTGGGTTATTATCTACACCAGAAGTTTAGTGGTGCACATCACCAGAGAGTTAAGGGGGGGGTTCAAGCCTCCATGATTTGTGAATTGGGTGGTGTAAGCCTGTTTCTGTGTTATCGCACGGTGTTAATACATCTCTCCATTTCAGGCACCTAACGACGTTATTCCGCGCAGATTCACTCATTTGACCCGGCGTAAGGACACACGGACGGCCAACACCCAACCTGGTGCGCAGGACTGGTCGGTAAGAGGGATACGGGGGGCTAGCATTCATCGCTTCTGGTGGCCGCCGGGTGGGTCTACATTAGGTTTACTCACCCCCTTACATAAGCGGACAAGCCGCTAGTGTTGCGGTCGCCGTTGCATGGTGCTGAAAGCCCCCTGGTGACCCTCCATCTGAAAGGTACACACAGCTGACCTGTTGGGAACTAAGTAGGCAGCGGGTGTTTTTTGGGGGTTAGCATCATGCCAGGTCCAAGGGGTGGAAGAAAGGGGTCCAACATGGAGGCTATGATGCGGGCTATGATGCGGGAGATGAGCGACATTAAACAACAGCTAGGACAAATTAAGGAGCGGGAAGCCCGGTTGGAGGATAGAGATGGCGAGGCACCGGGCCCGTCCGGGAGACCGGTCCGCAAGAGGGTGGCACCAGTGCCAAGAGGGGAATTTGTCACCCCGCAAGGGAAACCTAGGTCCAAAAGACCCAGGGAGGCGGTCCCCGCCCCAGGCCCAGGGGATCCGTTACCCGCCGCACCACCCGCGGTGGTTCCACCCCCGCATGTGCCTACACCCATCGCCCCTGTGGTGCCGGTGCCGGCAGGTCAACCAGTAGACGCTGGGGCTGCTTCCGCACCGGTGCCCACAATCCCGGGTACAGGCGGGCCACACCCGGCGCCCGCTCTGCCAGCTGTGCCAGGACCACTGGGCATAACCCCGGTGGTACCTGTTGTCCCGGGGGGTAACGTAGATTCAATGCCACCCGAATTGTTATCTCAGTTAACGGCCATGATGCCATGGCTCCAAAAAGGAGGAGCCTTCCCGAATTCTGCAGACCATGCAGCAGAGGCGGCAAGGTTCGTGGAAAAAATCAGATCGGCACCGATCGCCGACAGTGTTGCATTGCCAATTTCTTCTCCCCTTGCAGGTCCAAGTGTTCCCCAGCTGGACGGAGTACAAGGGCAGCCGCCCCCGGTGCCCGCACTTGGTAAGGAAGTGGCATTGCCGCTCTTGGGGGACGGTGTAGTACCTTCCAGGAGCGAAAATCTAGCTCAACATGTGTCTTTAGCTGTTAAAGAAATGATTTGGGCTGATAAATACGTGTACATTTATTCTTTATTATTGGATAATAGGGAAATGGAGCAGGCAAAAGCACTGAAAGAGTGGATGCTCCCAAGCGAATGGAGGGCGCAATGTACTAGATTCAGGGTTGAGGAAAATCTCAATAATTGGATGCAAGCATGGGCCGTTTTCACTGCAGTTAAGGCTGAGCGTCCTCCAGATCTGCAGGCTGCATTGGCTTGCTACTCGAGCAGGATTGTGGGGTGGAGTCAACAGTATTCTGGGGAAGCATGGAAGGGTTATGATGTAAATTTTAGGAAGGCATTGGAATTCAATAGATCATTACCATGGGACTCGGTAGATTCCATGGCTTGGCACAAACAGTTCTCTGACACTGCACCTCCCCCTCAGTTCGGTGCGGGCAAGGTGTTCACTAGACCGCAGCAGCCCTTTCGGCCCCCCCAGACGAGTGAGGTACCTGGGAAATTTAGGGCAGGTGGGCCAGAGAAGAAAGGGGTGTGCTGGGATTTTAATAAGCGTACCTGCACAAGGGCCGCGTGTAAGTTTAGGCATGCATGTGCCTCCTGTGGGCACCCCTCTCACCCAGAATCGACTTGTAGGTCCAAGCAAGGTAACACGGGACAGAGGGGTAGGGGAAAGCCACTATAAGTCAGACAGGTCACGCCCCCCCACTCCAGTGGATGTGGTGGCAATGATTCCATTTTTGAACAGATACCCTGACCACAAAGCGGCCACCCTACTCCAGGAAGGTTTTTCTAAAGGTTTTAGGATCCCGGCGGGGGGATACACAGGCAGTGCGCACTGTAGAAATCAATTATCAGTCACACACAATCCGGCTGTTGTGGCCGCCAAAATTGACAAGGAGCTTTCCTTAGGCAGGATATCTGGCCCTTTTTCTGCAGTGCCAGTACACAATTTTGTGTGTTCCCCACTGGGAGTTGTCCCCAAGAAAGAGAAGGGGCAATTCAGATTGATTCATAACCTATCAGCGCCAAAGGGGGCCTCACTGAATGATGCCATTGACGAAGGTATCTGTAGTGTCAAGTACGCCTCTTTTGACCAGGCTGTGACCTTATTACAGGCCACTGGACCCGGGGCGCTGATGGCGAAATCAGACATAGAGTCCGCCTTCCGCCTCCTCCCAGTCCACCCGGCGGACCAACATCTTTTAGGTTTCACCTTTAGGGATAGGTTCTACATGGACAAATGCATGCCCATGGGTTGTTCTATTTCTTGCGCCTACTTTGAGATGTTTAGTTCATTTCTTGAATGGGCCATGAGACAGGTGACAGGCCATCAAAGGGTCATGCATTACTTAGATGATTTCCTCTTCCTCGGTACAGCGGGTTCTCAGGAGTGCGCACTAGCATTGCAGGAATTTTGCGTGCTCATGCGGGCTTTTGGGGTCCCGCTTGCGCCTGGGAAGACGGTGGGCCCGACCACCTGCTTGGAATTTCTGGGCATCGAGATTGACTCAATGGAGAAATGTTTTAGACTACCTAAGGATAAGGTGCGCAAATTCAAGACGTCGCTACAGTTATGCCTCCGGAAGGAGAAGGTCACTTTGCAGCAATTACAGGAGGTCGTAGGGCAACTGAATTTCGCACTAAGAATCATCCCAATGGCTCGCCCCTTCTCTCGCTCCATCGCGCACGCGATGAAGGGGATGAGGGAAAAGCACCACCGCACGCGCCTATCGTCTGAAATTCGCCAGGATATGCTTATTTGGATGGCATTCCTGGAGGATTTTAACGGTAGGGTGGTCTGGCCCGGCCCGCTCACTACATCAGCGGAGTTGGGACTATGGACTGATGCGGCCGGTAGTGTGGGCTTTGGTGCCATCCTAGGGAATAGGTGGGTCGCTCAACAATGGCCAGAAGAATGGAACACATGGGGTTTGCTCGGCAATATTGGCTTCCTGGAACTTTTTCCAATATGGGTGGCACTGATGGTTTGGCCCGAACACCTATGTAACCAATCAGTGGTGTTTTGGTCAGATAACATGACGGTGGTGGAATGTATCAATCAGCAGGGGGCGCGGTGTCCTTTCATACTTCGTCTGATCAAAGAGATTGTTCTGCGGTGCCTTAAACTGAATGCTAATTTTAGAGCCAAACATGTCCCTGGTGTTTTAAACAATGCTGCTGACTCCCTTTCTCGCTTCAAAATGCAGGTTTTCAGGGAACATCTCCCCACAGCAGACCCCTCGCCAGCACACTTCCCAGCGGTACTTTGGCAGATTGGTGCCCCAGATTACAAGACCTCGTGGTCGCTAGCTTAGCCCCCAGGACCAAGACGGCGTACGAAGGGGCGTTTCTGTCTTATTGTTCTTTCTTGGGGCCGCAGTGGGAAGTGCTTTGGGCGAAGGAGGATGGGTTTGCAGCCTACTTAGAATGGATGCACAAAGAGGGGCGCTCAGTGGCAGCGGCAACCAGACATAGGGCAGCTGTGTCATTCTTCGCTCAAGCTAGGGGCTTTCGGGATCCCACCAATACCTTTATGATACGCAAGGCTTTAAGGGGATGGCGCCGTATTCAGGGACACCAGAAGGATAAGAGGAAGCCCATGGGGTTGGCCCGGCTAACAGCCTTACTGGGCACGCTGGAGAGTGTTTGTAACTCAGAGTGGGAAGTGCTTCTTTTTAGGGCGGCATTCTCCCTGGCATTTTATGGGGCACTGAGAATTAGTGAACTTGTGGCAGGATCTAAGGCTGACATACTTGGTGGCTTGCAGAAGGCTGGGGTGACGATAAGGGGTGACACCATGTGGGTAATTATCCAGAAATCAAAGACCGATCAAGAAGCTAGGGGTCACACCATAGTTCTGCAACGGGCCCCCGCCAACCCGTGCTGCCCGGTGAGGCACGTGGAATCACTCATGGGATTATTGGTCGGTTCAGCAAGCAGGGCGTTGCTCTGTCACGCCGACGGGAGCCCCTTGACCAGGTATCAATTCAGGAGAGTGTTCGAAATAGGGGTCACAAAAGCTGGACTTGATCCTAGAGATTTTGGGTCTCATTCCTTCAGGATTGGGGCAGCAACTGAGGCGGTGGCGGGGGGCCTCCCAGTGGAAAGGGTGAAGACAATTGGGAGGTGGTCGTCAGACTGCTATAAACGTTATGTTCGGATTGACATGCTATGATTACCTGTCACTCACGCTTGGTCTCTTTTCCGCTCTCTTACAGTTTCTCAGACCTGTTACGCAGGGGAGGAATTTGTCGTCGGGCACCGCCAATATTCATCGGCACGGAGCGGCGACCAGGAAACAACAAAGAACAATGTCTGGATTGTTGGTCATTCATATGTGAAGCGAGCGGAATGTGTCTTCCTGTCAGGTGACAAGAAGGAAAGGGCGGCACAACTAGGGTTGAATATCACGTTCTTTGGCAGAGGGGGGTTGTGTCTTCACGAGTTTAGGGGATTCTTCCAAGGGCTGTTAGCACGCCAGCGGGCTCCACCGTCAGTGGTGATACTTCACCTTGGGGAGAACGATTTGGCAACATTGGGCAGGCGCATCTTGATTGAGGAGATTATCTCAACAGCGGGTTGGATAGCTAGGACCTGCCCCGGGTGCACACTAGTATGGTCACAACTAATACCTCGACTTCAGTGGCGGGGGGGCGATTCAGTCAGGGCGTTGAATCACTCGGTAAAGAGGATCAACACACGGTTGGATAGGTTGTTCCGAACCCCCGTGTTACAGTCAATACCTCATGGGTGCATCTGGGGTCAAAAGTATTACTTGAAGGACGGGGTTCACCTGACAGAAGAGGGTAATGTCCTATGGGCTGACAATATCTGGGCTTGGCTAGAGGGCTGGGGTAGGAGGATGTGTCCTTAGATAGGGGCTAGAGGGGGAGGCCAGATCGTCGGTTAACAATACTGGCCTGTGGCGGTAAGGTCATTATCGGTGAGCACATATTTGAGGTCTGAGGGGGCGGGCATCATCCTATGGAGGTTCCCGCCCAGGGGGAGGGGCCTGCGGGCCACTCCCAGTACTCCAGGGGCAAGGTAATATGCAAAGGAGCGCGGGTAGGAGTAGTTCACGCTTTCCTTAGGCTGGTAGCCACCCCGCGCGCGTGGACTCATGACGCCACCGGCGCAGAGTAAGGGCCCTCCTTTAGTGGGTAAATGGAGTTTGGGGCGTAGACCGGGCAATTCCCGGGGTAACACTGCGCATGCGCACTTCTAAGGGGGAAGGCGCAGCTTGTAGGACCTGACACCGGTAGTGACCCTGCCATATGGCCAGAAATGTACAAAAATCAAGATAGGATGTTTAGTTAAGCTAGGAACAAACTTGTATTAGAGTTTTGTTAAGGTCAGGCTCTCAAACTTGTTGATAACGATTGTATAACTGAATGTCCTGCTGATTTTTGTATTTCATTGTTGATTATGCAATTAAAACCCTTTTTTAATTTCATACTTTAATAAATACGGCCGGGCGACTAGCGCCCGCCTTCCAAAAAGTAAACACGTCTCGTGTCCACGTTCCTTGGTGTTGGGTGCCGGATTGGGGGGGAGGCGGCAGCTAGTCGCTGACCATGTGAAAAGGGGGGGCCCTCGGCCCCCCCGCACGCATGGCGGCGCGGCGACCGCCTCACCCCCTCTCCCCTCGGGTCCTTCGACGGTGGGGGCGTGCCCTGGGGGCGCGGCCCACCGCCGATTGGCCGGCGCCCCTCCTGACCCGGAATCAATGGACTGGTTCCGGGTCGGGGGGGGCGGGCGTTAGGAGGGGCCATCCGGCCCCTCGGGAATAAGAGGTAGGGAGCGCCCAGGAGACCCCCTTGTCCCTGGACGCTCCCTCGCTGAACGTTGTGCCCCGCGTTCGGGGCTTCTTTGTTTCCCACCCACCATCCCTTGGTACAAAGTTTAAGCAGCGTTATGTCCGGTCTAATGGTAAGTCTCGTAGGTATAGACCACGGGAGAGAGTAGGTTTTGTTGTATTTCGTGATCTGTTGTCAGGACTTTTTTCCCTTTGTAGAAAAGTGATGTATGAAGTGAACTATATTTGAAGATATGTGTCTTTAGGCCTTTTTTCCCTTTGTAGATATACGTAGATATTGTGATTAGGAGCAACATGTGTGAACCGAATTGTAATTTTATGCCATGTGTCATTAGGCCTTTTTTCCCCTTTAGCTATGCGTGGATACTGTTATTTATTAGCCAGTGTAGTTGTCCTTTAGACTTTTTTCCATAGGTCGTCGTATTTATTAGGTATGGGGCATGCGGTAAGGTCATTATCGGTGAGCACATATTTGAGGTCTGAGGGGGCGGGCATCATCCTATGGAGGTTCCCGCCCAGGGGGAGGGGCCTGCGGGCCACTCCCAGTACTCCAGGGGCAAGGTAATATGCAAAGGAGCGCGGGTAGGAGTAGTTCACGCTTTCCTTAGGCTGGTAGCCACCCCGCGCGCGTGGACTCATGACGCCACCGGCGCAGAGTAAGGGCCCTCCTTTAGTGGGTAAATGGAGTTTGGGGCGTAGACCGGGCAATTCCCGGGGTAACACTGCGCATGCGCACTTCTAAGGGGGAAGGCGCAGCTTGTAGGACCTGACACCGGTAGTGACCCTGCCATATGGCCAGAAATGTACAAAAATCAAGATAGGATGTTTAGTTAAGCTAGGAACAAACTTGTATTAGAGTTTTGTTAAGGTCAGGCTCTCAAACTTGTTGATAACGATTGTATAACTGAATGTCCTGCTGATTTTTGTATTTCATTGTTGATTATGCAATTAAAACCCTTTTTTAATTTCATACTTTAATAAATACGGCCGGGCGACTAGCGCCCGCCTTCCAAAAAGTAAACACGTCTCGTGTCCACGTTCCTTGGTGTTGGGTGCCGGATTGGGGGGGAGGCGGCAGCTAGTCGCTGACCATGCTCTTGATAGCTATAGCAACTCATAAAGCGAGGAGCCTAAGGAGGAGGAATTTTGAAAATCTACTGTTTACTGTTGCTTCCTTAAGGAAGTCTCTCCGAATACTGCGGATTTCAAAAAGAACTTCAGTGCATAAGATGTGCAGCCGCTCCAGACGCCGGCAACCTTCAAACATCTGTTTTTATTGTATATTTAACCAACACCGATACACCTCATTAAAAATAAGGTTTGTTTTGAAGTTACATATTTCCCCACGGTTTTTATTGTAGCTACTGTACCAGGGGAAGCCCATTAGAACCGGATAAATCAATCCGATCACTCCGCCGTCTCCATAGTAACGGTACACCAGCTTTCCCGCCTTTCCGTTCTACTGCCCTAAAGAAATGTTTAATTAAAGAGGAAGACGTCAGGTGCGTGCTTGGATTCACCACCCCCTCAAAGCGCATTATTGTTCTCTTCCTAACCCAGCCAAGGAGCGAGCAGCTGTGCCAAACCGCATAAAGTCCGTCACAGACTTGCTTCAGGGGCGCTTTTGAAGTTAAGTGCTCCACACAGTCCCATAGCTTTCTCGTCCAGGCTGGGGAGATTGCTTACCTGTTTGCCGACAGTGCTACTAGAGTTTTTCCCCCTGTATTTTGTTTACACATTTTCCAAGCGCCCTGAGGCTTCCCGCGAGACGCTTGCCTTTCTCACACCACAGATGAATAAAACAATTGCAGATGCCGGCGCTAACCTAATTTTGATGAATGCTTAATGGCTGCTATGCGATTAAATCTGTATCGACCAGAATTCCCCTGTACTGTGATAGTGCTATATGCGCTTTATAAATAAATACATCAATCTCGTTGTTGGTGACGCTATTGCTTCAGGGCCGAGGAAGCCATAGTACTGTTGTGCCATTACAAGTGGACATGGGAAGTAAATACAAGTGTCTCTGGCGACATAGACATTAACAAGGAACACATGTATGAACACGCAAGCATTGATATGGAAGATGGACTTTTTCCTTGTGCTTTCTGGTTAACTTAGGCAAAGTTTACCTGAGGGAACTGTCAGTGGGCTGGATTGTTCCTGGGTGTTTGCTTTATCAAAACTCTGCGTTTTGCTGCATATAGTAATAGGTGAATTAATTAATCTTTTCTAAAATGCTCTGCTTCCCTGTCAGAAATTGGGTTTCTGTTTGGCAGAGGTATGTACCCTGTCCAAGTAGGAACCACATTCCCACTCAGGGCAAGTCACAAACACACCCTAAACTAACCTGTGCTCACACCCTGGTAGCTTGGCAAAGAGCAGTCAGGCTTAACTTAAGAGGCAATGTGTAACGTGTTTGTGCAACACTTCAAACAGTTAATCAGTGAAAACACCACACAAAAAGATAGCACACCCGTTTAGAAAAATAAAGCTTAATATAATAAATAAAACACAATAAAAATGACAAAAATTCAATAAGTAGAACTAGAGGTATTGATTTTTAAAAGAATAAGTGAAAATAGCTCCAAAAAGCATTACGCACAAACAAGGGACATCTGCTCATGATAGACCGGGGCAAAGTCAAAAGTTTAGTCTGACTGTGATGGAGCGTGGGCTGACTACAGGGACCAGGCTTGAGACGGCAGAACAGAAGTACTTTGGTTCGGGGTGCGTCAGCGTCGAAGATCCTGTTGATGGAGAGGCTGCGGAGTGCAGAGGGTGATGCATTGATGTCGTTCCACGTGTTCGTCGGCGTTGCTCGGGTACTAGCAGCGTAATAGCAATGATGCGTGAGCTCCGATGCAATGCTGAGTTTTAACTTCGACGTTGATGCTGTCGTCGATGGAGATCCGATGACTTCACCTGAAGTGCTTTGCGCAGTGGTGGTTCCAAGTGCGAAGCGGAGGATCCGATCCACGCTGAGACACATAGGCGCTGGTTGTGATCTACGCAGTGTCAAAGATGCTTCGGTGCTGACCACACAAAAGTGGTGATGCACCGGTTCCGTCTTCGGTGCATTGATGTGTTGAGCAAGCTCCTTAGACTCATTTCCAAGGGTCCAGGGCTGGGTGGCACCGCTTAGCAGAGCAGGCTCACAGATGGCAGAGTCCAGGTGCAGAAGCAGGATAACTGGAAGTCTTTTATGTCCCTAAGACTTCAGATCAGGAGGCAAGCCAGTAAGCCCTTGGAGTCACTCTGGGTTCAAGTGATGCAGATCCAGTCTTTTTCAAGCAGACCAGAAGGGCAGCACCCAGCAGGTCAGCAGAGCAAGAAAGCAATTCTTCCAAAGCAGCAGTCCAGCAGATTGGCAGTCTTTCAGCAGCCCAGCCGTCCTTTTTCCTGGCAGATTCTTCACTGGTCCAGAAGTAAACTCAAGGTTCAGTGCTTATACCCAGTTGTGCCTTTGAAGTGTTGGAGACTTCATAGAAGGGTGTTTGAAGTGCACAGTTATCCTTTCTTCCTAGTTGGATTCCTGGTTCGAATGTATTCTGCTTTGTTTGCACTCTTAAGTTTCTTCTGGACATTTAGGAGTGCTTTTTTTGGGACTTAGCTCATGCATCTTATGTTTTTAAAAACATTTTTTTTTAGATTTTTAACATGTACGTTGCATCAAGGCACCTCAAACCTGGCATGCATTGCTATCACTTTATCCCCTTTCGGGACAAGGGAGCGATCCTCACCTACCTGTCTTGGGAAAACTCCGAGGGGACCAATGGGGAGTGTGGTTAGTACATGCATCTTCATTTTTGTTATCTTCACCTACTTTTGTCCACTTGGCCCATTATCTCAAGGTTGTTTATGGATTTCCATTCCTGACTGCCATTTTGTTATGCCATTAGATTAAATGGAAATATGGTAACTCCTTCTTAAAGCCATTTATGAAGCCACCAATGTTTATGCTTCACTGTTCTCTAAACCTAAGCACAATTTAATAATTGTATCATTGCAGTATTTGTGCTTCTAGTTTTATCCAATGATGCATTCTTTCATGTCTTTTGCTCCAACTAGAATAAAAAACATGGCTGTGAAATAAAATCTCCCAGTGAGATAAAGGATATTTGGGGACCAATCACAGATTGAACAATACTACTTTTTTGCTTTCTTGTTCTATTTTTTTTTGTGCTGTCTTGTGAGATTTTGTTTGTGTAATAAAGAAAAGCCAAATAATAAAGACTCTTAACCATAAAACCTTATGCAATCATGCACTTCACACTTTTTCAAAATCTATGTACAGTGACAAGGCACAGAAGTATTTATCTTGACTTGTGAATACAGTGGGGGTCTGCTCTGATTGGGTGAAACACTACTCAAATGGGCATAGTTAAGATTCGCAGATACATTTCTTATGAATGGATGCAACCATGACCATTAGACCTTAGTATTGAATGAGTGCAAACAGAAGTGAAGGCTTAAGATAACAATGGCAATCCATGTTGGGCTGTGGACATCTTTTATACAAGTATATATTCTTGCTTTGAATATATCTTCAATATTAGAGATTTATTTTTTGTAGCAGCATCATTACCGACTATTGCCAGAAGATTGCGGAACAACCTGCCAGTAGAACTCGAAGGTCCCAGGCAGCTGTTCTTTTTTAGGACGAGACTACACATATTTGAATAAAGACGATCTTCCATCAGTCAGTGCATAGTTGCCCATTGTGCCTTTTCTGGCTGATAACTGTTTCTATTCTGTGTTCCCATCAGAATTTTTCAGACTGCTCAACTAAGCATAATTTGAAGAACGGAATTGTTGTAGGCAGTTGTTTCCCTATAATGATTGATGCTATTTTGTAAAGGAAAGGCTGAGCAGTTCAGTTTTCAGGAGTCTCCTGGAACAAAGACTTGGGTTTATCCCAGAGTTGAGGGCTTTGGTTGCTACTCCGTCTACGGCACTACACCAAGCAAAGTTTTGTCTCTTGTCGGCTTCCTTGTTGATCATATTGGAGGATGGTGACTGTATATAGTGGTTCTAGTTTCAGAAGGTAGTCATACTGTCTTTCCACTTGTTTTATTGTCCACAATTTCTTCCATAGATCCCGCCAGTAGCCACTGGAGTAACTTCAGGTTTGAGAACTATGAGTGTTAAGTTGGTTTGTTGATATTTATTGAAGGTGACAAGAATGTCCTATCTGATTTTCACAGGTGCTAATTCTGTACCTTTTCTTCCATCTGAAGCCTCACTGAAGTGTCCAGCTCAGGTGTCGTTCTCCAATATGTTCTTTCACCTGTTTGATTACCTCCCTTTCCTGGTCTTCGATGAGTAAGAAGGGAAAACTTACCCTGCTGCCAGTTCTTGAGACTACGGAGGAACTGTAGTAAAATACAGGAATTCAAAGTTCAAGCCATAGAACTCACAAAAAAAACGATGTCCATATATTACCCAGAGAGGATCATCACAAACACCATGAAGAGAGCTTGAAATCAGAACAGAGACAGGAGTGTAACAGAACCACCACTTACCTGTGTAACTACCTACAGCACTATCTCCAACCAGGTAAAGAAGATCATAAATAAGCATTGGAGGATTCTACAAACAGGCAACCTGAAATGGGAGAACCCCCTTTTCTCCTTTGAAAGAGCAAGGAGCTTAAAAGACTATCTAGTTTCAACACGCCCGAAGAAAATGACACCAGAAACCACAGTGCAGAGCACATGGGGGTTACCAAACATAATGAGCCACTACCCTTGTGGCAATTGTAGTGCATGCCACCTGACCTACAGAACAAAATCGTTGAATTTAGAACCAGATACAATTTGGCATTTAAAGAAACCCACAAATTGCAATGCCAGCAATTTTGTCTACGCGATTACATGCCCTTGCGAACTGCAATATATAAGAATGACAAGTAAGAAGTTCAAGACCACAATTTGTGAACATTGTAGCAACATCAGATGCAAACGGAATACCACAAAAATGACAGACTACTTACTAAAAGCATGCCACATGACCAACGACCTGAAATGGGTGGCAATAGAACAACTAGATACCCAACTAGGTGACCCCCAGAATTTCATCTTGGAGAAGGAACAGAGTAGGATTTCCCGCCTTTCCACACACCAACAAGGTTTAAACGATGATATACCCTGGAATTCCCTAAACCTTAGGAGATGAATCTAACTTTTATTCATTCATTTTGATTTTTTTATTGTCATTCCATCTCACTGTAGAGGTTTACCTCTCCCTAGCAGAGGATCTGGCTTCTAGCAATACTACACAACTGTGAACAAAATGGCACTAACCACCCTACATAAAAATTTGCAACCCCCTTAATGAATTTAAGATTAAAAATACCTTGAGGTTTTACTCCTTGTTAATAATGGAGGTAAGAAGACCCGCTTATCATCTTTTAAAAGCTGCACCAGACCACATTTTTTCTATTAACTCAATACAGTTGATAGGTCCTTTAGCTGCCATCTTTCACTGTACTTTGTGGAAGGTAAGAGCTAACTCACGAAAGGGGCTCGCCTGCCCCAACCAATTGGAAGCCTCACTGCTTCGTCCCTGCATCAACATGCACTGCTCGTCCACGTATGAGGAAGCAGGCTTTCATATGCACCTACCAACACCGAAGATACGGCTTCGCCGGGGTCCCAGAAGAGACGAACAGTAGGTAACACAGCAGGCGGCTGACCTTGACGCAGTGAGTAACTAAATGAAATAACCCATCAATTGGTACTCTGTGAGTCTTGCGGCAGCCATTACCCTTGCTGATACAGTGTCTTTTTTACCCCGATATACATTAATAGTGTGACAGGCACCGCTTCCCACCGGGATCTATTTTACGAAAAATATTCGTACTTTAAGTAGGTGGTAACAATTTCACTCGCATTTTGAAATGTACATACTGACAATCTACCATCCTTGTTTTTTCCTGACTAATTACCTGACATATCGGCAAAATGTGGTGTTTAATTAATGACAAAATAAACAGGCTAATTAGTCACCGCCGGCACATTAAGTATACTTTTGAAAATATATCAAGGGGCTCTTTAAAAATAATGGGGCACCCATAAAACAAGCAAGAGCTTCATTTGTTTTCTAATAAACCTTGCACTCAATTCTACCAACTGCATGTTAGACTACACGAACATTTCACTCGCAGTCACATTAGTCAGTAGATGAATAACACTGGCCTGGGGGCATATTCAATGACGATTGGTCTCCACTGCATTGGGCCCTGTAATGGTTGTAATCACTTTATGTCTCCATTTTTAGGTCTCGCCTAGGCAGAGCGCATGCGTCGCTGTAGGAGAGGATCTTTAGAAATTAGTCAGCTCTTTTTCAGCGCTCATGCTGGTGCTGGCATCCACCTTGCGGGAGCGAGCAGCGGCGCGTGCGCTAACTGAAAAACACAGCTGGTCCGTGCGCCGCTGCTCACTCTCGCAAGGGGTATGCTAGCACAAGAACGAGTGCTTATTTGTGTTTAGCCTAAGCTTGCTTGCCGCCCCTACACCACCTCCTGCCCATTGCTGTCTTTCAGGCTTGTTTTTGTTTAGCCTGAGCTCACTTAATCCTTACACCATCTCCCGCCCATTCCTTTCTTTGATGCTTTGTTATTAACTTTCAGCGCGAGGCGCGCGCACCTGTTTCCCTTCTAAACCATGCCTGGTTAGCTGCTGAAGGTGCCTCCTTCTTGTTCAGTTACCTAATCACAGTGTTTAACGCTAGAGGCAGACACCGTAAATACATTCCTTATTATTTCCCAAGCGAGAGGCACACTCTTTTTACCGACTTTGCGTGGATGAAAGGCTGAGACTGCTTGCGGGGATTCCTCTCTGCAATTCACAGGTTTGATGAAAGGTCGCTTCAGCAGGCACAACAGTCTCGAGGAATCTCACAGGGGTGGCATGATAGCTTTACACAGAGATGTCTGCAGCGGGGTATCAACCTGCCAAGTGGTCTTAATAGGCTTTATCACTTTTATCTGTCACAAAAAGGACCCGGTGTACTAGAAAATAATGTGATGCTACTGTTGGCCCAGTGGGGAAGTCGTGTTAGTTTTTTGTGCCAAAGCTGCTTGACGCAGGCACCGTAAATACATTTATTATTATTTCACAAGTGAGAATCACTAATTTTACCAACTTCACGCTGATGAAAGGCTGAGACTGCTTGCGGGGATTCCTCTTCTGCAGTTCACAGGTTTGCAGATTGTTCGCTTCAGCAGGCACAACAGTCTCGAGAAATCTCACAAAGGTGGCCTGGTAACTATATGCAGCTACACTTTTATGGGCTTTAATTTATGGAGTCCTGCAACACCGCCTTCCTCCACAGTCTATCTCTCCCCTGAACGCCAGGAGCAGGGAAGACTGATGCTCCAGTGTGAGAGATTCGGAGCTACATTCGGATCTTTCCCTGATACTTTAATTTCCTCTGGCCGCCCCACCCACTGAACTCTATGTTGTTTTGGCAAATCCTAACTGATAAATGCGGTTTACTTTAGTAACTTATTTTCCTTCCCATTGATTCCTTTTGCTGACACTTCTTTTGACCTCTAATTTCCCAGATAGGCGCTCAGTGCCCGGTGTCGGTTGTTTCACATATTTGGCTATTTGCAGTTTTGAGTTGCTAATTATTTATATAGAGGACTACATGTACCAGAATGCAATTTAACAGGAACAGAGGCAAATGAGGGTTTGATATCTTCGCAACCTGCTGTCCTCTTACTTCGGAGCTTTTTTATGAAGTGTTGTTCATGCAGTAAACACCTGTGTCCCCGTGGAGTGAGTGGGTCATCATATGTTTGTAGGAGGCTAAAATAACCTATCTCTTTAGTAAGTGACCCGCCAATGAGAGCTGGTAACCCCACCTCCTCTCCCCTGAACATGTGGGTTTAATTAGTGTTTGAACTGGCTGCAGAACAGTGCAGCCCTGTCCCATGGAATGGAGCCAGTGTTGTTTGTTCCGGTCTTGCATCAGAACAAATGAAAGTCGAATTCACACACCTCAATAGGTAATTTATTCTCATTACTCTGATTCCAAACTATATTTCTGTGCAGTTAGTATTGTTAGATCTGCCCTTTCGTAAATATTTTGCAATTATTTTTTAAATATTTTGCAATTATTTTTTTACAACCATAAATACGACTTTCAAATTGCAATGTGGCTTTAATGTGTTGTAACCTATACTCTTATGCAATTGATGTTTTTTAAAAAAAAGTGCTGTGGCATTCACGGAAAGTTAAAGAAAAGTGGTAGGATAGCCAGCGCTGGTGTCATAAATGGTTTTTTTCTTTCAGTCCTGCTGCACAGCAGGGCAACATTGCTAAAAAAATCACAGACAATAGTTCTCGCATGGCGCGACCTATTGGCTTTGCCAATGCTTGTTCTTTTCAGAAGTTGTTTAAACTGATGGTGAATTTCGTAAGTTACACACTTAACTCGCCAATGCACACCTTAGCGTTTGTGAATAGTTCATGCGATTTCAGAGCAATTTTACCCTGAACCACTGGTCCTGAAGAAAGCCGATTGGGAACATATTGGGTGAAACATGTAGACCACATCACTAGGATCATTTTTACGATCTCTTGAGATGTGCGAGACCATATTCTCTCTTTCTCGTCCAACAATTTGCTTTTAACTCTACCCCAAGGACCACATAATAAAGAATGTGATACCCTGGAGGTAGTTTTCAATTTCTCA
This sequence comes from Lissotriton helveticus, assembly GCF_964261635.1. Lineage (NCBI taxonomy): Eukaryota > Metazoa > Chordata > Amphibia > Caudata > Salamandridae > Lissotriton > Lissotriton helveticus. Next base: position 364,704,285 of record NC_136073.1, on the reverse strand, counting down.
CTTTCACTGTATTCACTTCCCCACTCAAAAACAGAAACAAAAACCAGCTCTGCTGTAATCAGGCGTTGAAGCACACCAAGGAGGCACTCGACCTCCTGGGTGGGAACGGAATGATGAAGCATGCCACCAACTAGGTTGGTGGGTGAGTGTTCTTTTATAAACCCAAACGGGCTCCCTGCAAGGGAGACTTATTTGATGACCTTTACTGTTTGGTTGATCAAAGCTGCATTTTGAGCTCCTTCTCTTTGATGACTTGCACTGGATTGGTCATTTGTACGCTTCCCACTGGAGAGCACTGCAGTGTCATAGATGGGCTTCGGAGCCCAGGAGGAATGATGAGGATAGTGTTCTGAACAACTCTTCCCCATTCTGGCATACCCTGGCGCACTCTCTGTAGTCACATGGTGGGGGGGTCATCCGATACTCCTGCAAGAAACTGTAGATGGCTCGCTCGACAGATGGCTTGTCAGCATGTGCAATGCGGATCACTTTATTCAGGGTTTTCATGAAACGTTTGGCTTCCCCGTTTGCATGGGGCAATCGAGGGGTTACTTTGCGGTGTTTGATGCCCCACGAGTTAAAATATTCTGCTAACTGTTTCCCGTGAAACGGAGACCCATTGTCTCTGGTTCCTAAATTGGAATCGTTATTGGTGGCAATGATCTTTTCCCGTTTTGGTGATGACCTCTGCGTCCATCGCTGTTCCTACGATCTCCGGATACTTTGTGTGGCCGTCGATAATGCTTAGAGCATAGCGACCATCCTGGAGGTGACCAAAATACATACTGACTTGTTCCCATGGATACACAGGGTTGTCTAGTGTGATCATGGGGGATGGGTGATCTGGTGTACCAGACACCTGGCACCAGTGGCATGACTGGATTGTCTGCTCTACCATCTCATCCATCCCTGGGAACCAGACTTTGTTGCGAAGTCTGCTTTTCATTTTGAGTATCCCTTGATGCCCTCTGTGGGCCAGCTGCACAGCTTGAGATGTGAGGTTCGATTGGATGACCAATCTGGGACCTCTTAACAGGCATCCGCTGTTGTTTGTTGACAGTTCCTGCTTCACCTTAAGTAGGGACTCTAGGACTCTTCTTGCTTGGGGGGGTCCTACTAGCTATGCTGTGTGTTATCAGTCGCCAGTCATTAGAATGAATGGCAGCAGTGGCAAGCTGCAGGCACTCATCTTCTTTTGTAGCCTTGATATGTGACTCTAGAGGGGGCGAGATCTCTTGGTGACCAGTCTGACATAGGCTTCATGGATTCTGCTCCTTCCTGCTCTTTTGGGGTGGCATTTTGGGAAGAGATAGTCTGCTGGATTGGACGATCCTGGGCTGTACTCTACTCGGTAGTCGTAGTCCTGGAGTTGTGGGAGCCACTTCTCTGTGCGTGGAGGTGGCTTGGATGAGGTGCCTTGAAAGAGGGGCTTGGGATCAGTCAAGACGACAGACGGACAGCCGTACACGTAAATATGAATGTTCTGGCATACCCAGTGAATCGCGATGTGCTCTCACTCAATCTGAGAGTATCTCTGCTCTGTCTCCGTCAGAGAGCGGCTGGCATAGGCCACTGGGACGCAGTTTTCATCAGGGTGCTGCTGCATCAAGACTACCCCGGGCCATAGGAACTGACGTTGAGGGACACAATTGTGGGTCTCGCTGGGTCAAAATACGAGAGGGTAGTTTTGAAGGAGAGGGCCTCTTTTGTCTTTTGAAAAGCCTGTTCTTGGTCTGCGTCCCACTGCCAGTGCGTCAAGGAGTTTGTGAGTTCTCGAGTGAGATTGGTCAGATCCAGTATAAACCGTCTGCAGAAATTGTCCATGTCCAGGAAGCTTCTCACCTCCGATAAGTTGTTTGGATCCGGGGCCTCCTGGATGTCTTGTAGCATCTCCAGGTCAGGGGCTATGCCATCTCCTGAGAAGGTGTATCTGAAAAAACGGATCCTCTTCTTGAGAAACTCACATTTCTCTCTGTGCAGAGTTAGACCAGCGTCTTGGATGTGCTGGAGTACTCCTCATAGGTGTGCATGGTGTTCTTTGAGTGACTTAGTGTACACAAGGATATTGTCACTCCCATTGATGACTCCCGGTAGCCCTCTGAGCACCCTCCTGATCGTATTTTGGAATACCTCCGCTGCGCTTGAGATGCCAGTGTTCAGGCGGCAGTACTGACAGAGACCGACATGGGTAGAGAAAGTGGTGATGTACTGTGAATCAGGGTGGGGCTTGGCAGTTGGTGGTACCTCGACTGGAGTTCTACCTGCGAGACACACAGCTCCATTCAACTCTCCGAGGATGTCGTTCTCTTTTGATGGCGGCGTTTGGGACCCGTATGTCCATGCAAACTCTGAACTAACCCGGTTGTTTTGGCTTTTTTGCCACCACTGTTGGGAATACTCACGGGGTGGGCCCAGTGACTTTTTCAATGACCCCTTTGCTTTCTAACTTCTCTAATTACTCTTCTACTTTTCATGTGTAAGGCGATGTACCGGTGTCTCAAAGCTACCGGTTGGATGGACTGGTTGATATGAAGCTTGATCTCCTTGGTTTTGAGACATCCTATACCCTGGAAGACCTTGTGGAATTCGTCCAGAGTTCTTCTTACTGAATAGCAAATGTAAAGGATATTAGCTTCAGTGTCTCTGCTGTAGCTCCGCTCAGGAGCATCCCTTGACCTTCCTTGGCTACGTAGACTGTGGTGTCTGACTTTTGTTCTTCGTGAGATATCGTTGATGCGAAGCACCCAAGGAGGGGTATTGGCTTCTTTTGGCCATTCACTAAGACACAAATCTGTGGATTCTTCAGCAGGGAGGTCAGGCTCATGTCGTGGTAAGTTTGTGCGGAAATTAGTTCGATTGGGGCCCTAGTGTAAATGCTGGCTGTAGTGCTCTGGTCGTGGTCCCAAATTTGGCATTTAGGGAGGTGGCGGCGGTTGGGAGATTGTTTTCCTATGTCTAGGATGTATTGTGCTGGATAGTGGTTGGCTTCATCATCGTCCATGTCGCCTCGGTCTTTGCGTTTGCCTACTGCTTGCGCGGCTTTGTTTGTGGATGTGGCTGACCTGGACCTTTTGACGAAATCATTTACCTTCACCCAGGCTGCATATCACTTTCCTTTTGCTGAGCATTCCATCAACCGGTGTTGGGACCCTCCACACTATACGCACTCTTTTTTTCTTGCCCGGAGAGCGTCGTAGTGGGGGAGGGATTGTCTGGCTCTCACTACCTAGGTCTGTTCCATATTTATGAAACGATGCAGCGTGCAGATGCCATGGGCGAAGCCCTTGCCTTAGCAAGTTCTTTGGATCTCCCCATAGGATGTCCTGTAGAGGTTTTCCAGGCTCTTGGAGTATGTTTTTCCGCAGTTTTGCTTAGTAGCACCCTTGGATGATTTGAGCCCGGTTTTCTTCTTGTTCATTCTGGAAGCCACAGGTGTTCGCAAGATCTTTCAGACAGCACTGAAAAGTGTCTACCGATTCATCGAACTCTTGGCGAGCTTGCCTGAACACGAAACGCTTGTAGTCAGTGTTGGCTATTGGCTCAAAATGAGCATTTAGTGCGTTCAGGAGTGTTATATATGTTTTGGACGTGGCCTCTACTAGCGTTTTGTATATCCTGTGGATGTCCTTTCCTCTGAGATGTAGGAGCAGGGCCCTCCACCTGTTTTGAGCGATGCCCGCCCCTTCGAAGTAGAATTGGAGGCGGTTAGGCCAATCGTTCCATTTTGGCGCCAATGAGGATGGTGCGCCATCAACTACGAAGGGCTCAATAGCCGGTTTGGCCGACATGGTTGATGATGGTCGAGTACCGTACTTGTGCTGCCCCTCACGGCAAGAGCTCTGTCTATGGGCCTGCGGTAGACAGCTGCCGGACAGAGGGTGTGTCTTTCCTGTGAGGGATCACTTAGTACAGTCACTGTGGGGCTATCGGACCTGCTTTTGCAACAGCCTCCCAACAGAATGTGTGTTTTGCCTTGTTGTACCATGGAGCACTGTGTGTTCAATGGCAACTGTCCTTTGCTTGTGGTTACTGCCAAAGTTCTCAAATATACACTTCCAGAATAGTCTTTCCTCACTTTAGGAACCGCGAGCACTGGTTTTACCTGTGAAGCGTCGGGCGGCATAAAATCCTCCTCCTAGAGATCCTCTGTAGGATTCACGGGCCTCCAGGTGAGGGGAGGGGCACAAGAGCAAGTGTTTCAGGATTGCCGGCTGGAGTAGTGGGTATGAGGGGGTACCTTGTCTCACTCAGGATGCGGCCACGCCCAGCACCGGCACCGGCACTGTACCTCGAGGAAAGGAGTACAGGCACCCGATGGGTTGCGGAGTGGGTGGTGGCCTTACGGTTGGCCGTCTTGGCAGGCCAGAGCGCCGCCGGACTGAGGCGCTGGATAGGTGTAATTAGCGTGGTGGGCAGTCGGTGGGTAGAGCACTCGTCCAGACATATGCCACGAGGGAGTTCACAAGGCGACAGTTGCCGAAACTTCAATTGGTAGGGCTATAACTCCTGCTGGGCAGGGCGCATGGTGGACGACCTACCTCGTTACCAGTGCAGTGTTGGTACTGAGGCCTTCAGGGCCTAGAATTAATCACACCAACACAAGTGTTTACTCAATGCATGCCCATGACTGACTTCATCACAGCCCCGCCTAGGGACACCAGTGTACAGTAGTAGCACCCCTCAATACCACGGGTTAGTGGAACACTACAAGCTTGACGAGTGTGTATGTTACTGTAAAGAAGGTCTGACAATACCTCAGGGCCCAAGGTATTGTGTGGTTTCATACCACATTGGACAATACAAATGGGGGTTAGACATTTTAGGACTTCGTGTAATTTAACAAACGAGATGCACTTAATTATGTTCATCCACTACCAAACTGTTCATTTTATTCACTGTGGGAAGAATTTATTAGGATTACATTTGTCACACCAGTTGGACATTTACCAGTTGTTTTGAAAGTCTGGATGTAAAAGTTTGGGGGATGTGTTTATAACATTCTTTTCTTTCATTTAACAGGAAGTTAAACTTGAATTACACATTGAATACCACTAACGAAATATTCGTACCACATTCTCATGCGTTCATAGATTTGAACAGAGATTTTACTGCTGGTGAGTTATTTTCGTTTTCGAAGTGCAGTGTTGCGCAAACGCTCCACAGTGTTCTTTTCTTGTACTTTATTTGTTGCTATATTTGTGTCTTATAAAAATTATGTATAGAGAATGAAAAACACACAAAAAGTGCAATGATGAATAAATAGAGTACTTGCATATGAAAAGAAAAGCTTCCTCCCCAAGAAAAAATGTTTTGAGATTTATATGTTCAGGTACAGTTTTTCTACTTAGGCTTGTCTTACTCTCTTATGAACTTGCTGCATTCAGTTAAGGTCATTAATGAGCATGATACACACTTAGATCAGAGTACCACAAAACTGCGAATTGTATTGTTTCCTGAGTTAATAACATCTAGATCACAACACAAATCACAGCTGGAGAAAGAATATGTTATAATGTTTGAAAGAGAATACATTAATACAAGTGAGTGGCTCAGGACTGAATTGTTTTTTAAAAGCAGTAATTCATCTACAACAGCCTTCTCGTTGTTCCAGCCATTGACATGCTAATTTAACTACTTTTATCTTTTAGTGAGCACTGCTTTTGTGTTACAATATGCTGTCTGAGTTTAATTTTATATTTCTACACATTTATCAGCTTTCCTTTTGTGAGAACGATTCAACATTTTGTCCAAAGTAAATTATAGAATACTGACTGCACTGTTGGCTTGGTATATCTATCTTTTTTCTAGGTTTTTGAAATGGAGCATTTGCTCTTTCCTTTTATCCGAACATGTTTTCCGATTGCATTGTTGGAGATTTCACTTTGATTCACCCTTGGTTGAGCCATAGAATCACAGGATATTTCTTATTTCCATACATAAGTACTTTATAGAAAATTAGTAGTCTGAAAATAAGAGACATGCCACTTTTGTGTATGTATATACAAGTGTATGTATGTATGTGTGTGTGTATATATATATATATATATATATATATATATATATATATATATATATATATATATATATATATATATATATATATATATATATATATATATATATATATATATATATATAATATTCCTCTCCCAGAAATAATCCAGCACTCCAAGGGGAGTTATTCACTCAACTTTTATATAGTGAGTTAGATGGCATCCACGCATTCCGTCTGCCACATGCAGCCTTGTTCACGATGCAGGTAGCCTTTTTTTCAAACAGTAAATACACATCTATTGAAACATGAACACAGACAAAGGACAATCCCAATGCACATCTCGGACACCGATTTTATTAAAACGGGCGCTATCTTGGAACACATTTAAAACACTACTAAATAAATGCTTTTTCATTCAAGTGCATTATTAAAAGCATTAACTACAAGTTATTCACAGTGTACATTCATCAAAGTATTCAAAATGAAAATAGATGCATCATAAATTTCATTTAACATAATGTTCTTGAATTAACTAATATACGCTCCACGCTCGCTCAACGTGTACTTTGGTACATCTTCTAATAATTTATCAGTATGGCTTTTATAAAGTGCTAAGTGCTACAGTACAGTTTTTTTAAAGTGCTATATATATATATATATATATATATATATATATATATATATATATATATATATATATATTCACTGAAAAAAAACATAGGTTTCAGACAAGTTATAGTTAGGAATTAGCATTTAAAAAACCTCAGAATTTCACTGAAAAAAACACAGGTTTTAGGGGTGTTCTAATTAGTTGAACATTTCAGTCATACAAAACCATTTAAATTCCCCCGTTATAGTTAGTTGTACTAACTATAACTCGCGTGCCTGCAATCCACTGCTAATGATGTCACATATTACATCATTCATGACATGGTCAGTGACATCACTGATGACATCTCAAATGACATTACTGATGACATCATCCATGTGACAAACTGATACACCTCATCATACAGTAGCATAACCTTTCAACACTCATTATAAAATATGAAGTACCATATTTGAAAACATTGACACACCAGTACAAGTATCTACTATAACTTGTCTGAAACCTATGTTTTTTTCAGTGAATTTCCGAGGTTTTTTAAATGCTAATTCCTAACTATAACATGTCTGAAACCTATGTTTTTTTCAGTGAATTTCAAAGGTTTTGTAAATGACACTTTTTAAATGTATTAATTTTTTTTATACTGATTTTCGACATTTTTTTAAACAATTTGTTTAGATATTTTATTTTTTAAATCACATTATAATTACATTATACATTACATTACAAAAAGGTATTTTCTCAGAATGAATTACTTTAGTTTAAATGCTTTGCATAAGGCAATAGTCTTCTAAGTACAGTAGTTACAGTTGTTGCAATAGGCAACACAATTTTAAACACAATGCAACACTGAGCTCAATGTGAATTTCTAGTCAAATGCAATTACTTACTTTATGGATTACTTTTCTAACCACAGGACTGGATCCTAGATTCAGTCCTTGGACATCTGTAAACAGTTGAGTAAAAGAGTTTTGGTTACAGTAGTGATTTTTAAGGAATATTATTGTATTTTAAAAGTTGACACTTAGACACTTTTTCACATAGATTCACCATTGTTATCCTATGGGAGGAAATTCACTTAGTAGGTAAGTAGTGTAAACGTTACTTCGTCGTACTCAGTGGTGGTTACTGGATCCAGCACGGCTGCATCTCCTGAAACAGTAGATAGAATGCGTTTAAGTCATACAGGCAATTTTTTAAGAATATTTTTAGTTTGTGAAAATAGACAGAAACTTTTCTTGTGAAAACCAGACAATTGATTCCTATGGAAGGAAATACAAGTTACTGGTAAGTACGGTTAGAATTACTTTTCAGGATCAGTACTGGGCTCAAAGAAGCAGCACTGGGGTCACTCCTGATAACAGGCGAGTAAATCGGAATTCGTAGTTCTGCTGATTTTATAGGAATTTTATAAAGTTCAAAAACTCCACACTTAGAAGAATTTCCAAGTGAAACCAGTCAATGATAGCCTATGGAAGGAAATTCAAGTTACTGGTAAGTATGGTTAGAATTACTTTTCAGGGTCAGTGCTGGGCTCAAAGATGCAGCACTGAGGTCTCTCCTGATAACAGGTGAGTTATTGTTACTTTTTCTTACTCTTTGGTGTATCCTGGATCCAGCACTGGTGCATCTCCTGTAAACAGTTGAAAGAATGCGTTCAAGTCATAAGGGCGATTCTTTAGGAATATATGTAGTTTGTGAAAATAGACACTTAGAAACTTTTCTGGTGAAAACCAGACAACGGATTCCTATGGAAGGAAATGCAAGTTGCTGGTAAGTATGATTAGAATTACTTTTCAGGGTCAGTGCTGGGCTAAAAGAAGCAGCACTGAGGTCACTTCTGATAACAGGTGAGTAAATCGGAATTCGTAGTTCGGCTGATTTTAGAGGAATATTTGTACAATGGTGAAGGAAGGGGGCGGGGCCTGAAGTGACATGTGTACAAACATGCCCTGTGGCGCGTTTTAAGTTGCGGGATTAAGTGCCCTTGAATCCTGAGGTCCCGGGGGGGCCAATTATCCCACCAGGTACCTCCAGTATGCGCCAGGAGTCTGCGTTGCAGAGAGGTGTTCAGAGGCCACGCCCCTTTTACAACACCCTGCAATGCAGCTCCGTGGCACTCACTGGAGGTAGCTGGTGGGCTAGTTAGCCCCCAGGGACCCTCAGTATTGACAAGAAATTAATTCCCCAATTTAAACCGCGTCACAGGGCGTGTTTGGGGCGTGTATGGGGAGCAGCTAACATGCTGCTCACCATATGGAAAAGCAATCTGCTTTGCTTCATTGAAGCAAGAGCTAGTTTCCCTGCTCTCACTTCAATGAAGCAAAGCAGTTTGCAATGGCAGGGTGGGAGCTGCGAGGCTCCCGCCCTGCCATTGCAAACAGCAGTGTGCCGGGGGTGGGCACCCCAGGACACTCCAGGAGCCGGCCCTGGGGGGTGGCGGTCCCCTGGGCCATTGAGGGCTCCAGGTGGGGGTCCGCGCGGCCCCCTCCCACATTCTTTAGAAGCCCCGGGGGTGGCAGTCCCTGGGGCAGGGGGGGGCCTCAGAGCCCCCCCACCCAAGTTTCTTAAGCCCCCCCAACCATTTGTTTCAAGCCCCGGGGGTGGTGGTCTCCGGGGCTTCAGGGGGGCCCCGTGAGCCCCCAGCAGACATTCAATTCTTGCCCCAGGGGGTGGAGGTCCCCGGGGCTGGGGGGGCCTGAGAGCCCCCCCACCCAATTAAAAATATCCCCGGGGGATCGCGGACCCCGGGGCTGCCGGGGGGGGCCCCGTGAGCCCCCCTGCATACATTATAATCGAGCCCCGGGGGGTGGCGGTCCCCGGGGCTGGGGGTTCCTGAGAGCCCCGCCCACTCATTTTGAAGAAGCCCCGGGGAACAATGTCCCCGGGATTTGGCCCCCCGGGGGCAAATTAACATATTTCCTGCGGGAGACCGCGTTTCTTTTTTTTTATTATCGCAGGATGCGCATAGGATCCGTGCATCTGGGGATTTTTATTGAAACAATATTTGGGGGTGGGCCCTGGGGGTCCTTGTGGGACCCTCTGAGCAGGCCTAGGGGGTCAGGGTGTGTCTACCCTGCCCCCTTGGCGTGGTTTGCACACATATTTCACTGACTTCCTCAGCCTCGCTTCTACCGAGGCACAAAATGGCTGGCAACAGTTCCTGGTTTCGAATGTTTGACAGCCAATTAGAATTGAGCGTGTGATCGGGACGGTGCGCTTATCCTACGAGGCCAATCCTCGCACAATCCGCGGATCTTCCGTTCCCATAGATATATTAATGACTTTAACCGCAATTTTCCCAAAAACTACTGAACAGATTGACACCAGATAGGCCAAAAGCACAAGTGTAAACTGAGGACTACTTCTCTGGCAAATTTGGTTTAATTCCATTCAGCCGTTCGGGCTGTAGCTGTGGCTAAAGGTCCTATGGGAAATTGCATGGGAAAAACACATTTTGGGATCCCCCATTTTTCTCGGCCCCCACTTGACCAATCACCCCCAATTTTCAGGGAAGGAGCGGGACTGAGCTGGAAAAAAGTTTGGAACATTTCAAGAAGATTCATCAATCGACGCCAAAGTTATTGGCAATAGAATGTTGCAGTTTTCCTATGGATAATAGGTCCTAACTATATCTATCTGCTGGCGACCGCCAGTAGATAATATCTAGAGGCAGATTAAGCTACTTCAATGACTCTACGGATGCCAAAGAACAGCGCCTGTTTGCTCCCAGTGTACTACTCAGCCATTACCCATCCATCTATGGCAAAGTCATGGCAATCCCTATTGCACTACCAATTCTGATATATTATCCCACGTGGCACTGATAAAAAAAAACTGATAAAAAATGACACCGGTAAAGATATCACTGTTTCAGAAAGTGTAAAGGAATTCCTGATAAATTGGAAGCCGCTAACCTACTCTGGTCAAAATGCGAAAAAAAGCCTATGACCGAACTGTCCCTTTGAGCTCAGTCCAAAGAAATCCTTGTCTGTCCCCTTGTCTAACTGAAAGCAATATGTAGGGTCCGATGTAGGTGACCATTACCGGTCGGTAACGGCCGAATTCGGCCGTTACCGACCGGTAAACGGATCATTGAGATGTAGGGGACCTTTTTTACAGAATCGGTAAATTTACCGAATCGGTAAAATACCAAATCGGTAATTTTACCGATTCGGTAAATCTCACATGTAGGTGGCACTGCAAACAGTGCCACAGGCTTTTAGGAGTCGGTATTTTACCACCCAATCCAATTGGGTGGTGAAATACCGAATCCAGGTGTGCATGCACATCTGTACATGCACACCTGTGCCATGTGACACACAGACATGCCCTTAGGGCATGTATGTGTCACATGCCTGTAATTGGGGTGCCAGAGGGTGTCAAAGTGACACCCCGTGCACCCATGCAAAATTCGGTATTTACCGATGTGGTAAATACCGATTCGGTAATGCCCATTGATTCCTATGGGCTTCAATGCCCATAGGAATCAATGGGCATTACCGATTCGGTATTTACCGAATCGGTAAATACCGATTCCTTCCGATTCGGTAATTAATTACCTACATCTGCCCTCCTCTTTTTTACCACTTCTTAAATACCGATTCGGTATGAATCGGTATTTAAGAAGTGGTAAAAAAGATTTACCTACATCGGGCCCGTAGTCTTTTACCAAAGTCTGAATCATCACTTTGGAAAGGCCAGGTACCCCATTGCTGCCCATGAGCCCGCACACTCACAGCAACACTGATGGCCTTGCGGATCCTGGGCCTAATCATGAATAGTTTGCATCTAAAAAATGTGCTGTGCTTCACACTCCAAAGGTACACTCCATTCAACGCTATCAATTGCACCAAAACGGTTATGCGAAGAATTCCCCTTATTTGCCTATTGCACCCAGGAGAGTGTGCCCGAGATTGTCAAATTTAGCAATACACATAGTTTTGTGTACTGAAACAATCTCCACCTCAATATAGACGTTACAATAATGTACTAATTACGATTAGCACTGTAAATCGCTTGGTCTGTTTTCCATTAACCTTAAAACAATCTTCGCTCTGGCCCTCGTGTTTCCTGTAGAAGAGCATGTCCAGTACCTGTACAAACATTAGATGAAGCCTTTACACTGTGAAATGAACTAACTTAAACATATAATAACCTTCAGGTTGATTTCAGAGAATGTAAGTGGAAAGTTAGTAAGAATCTCGAAGCAGCAGCATGTACATCTATTATTTTTCCTACATCTGGTAGCTCCAAGGTACCAATTATTTATTCATTATGGTACTTATCAACAGAGACGTAACTACGAGGTATTGGAGCGCTTTGTATTTGCAGCAGCTTGACACCGGTTTTAAGGTTATACCCCCGCATGGCCAAACAAAAGAGCTTTCCGATGTTTTGCACGAAGCACCTCTTATTAACTTTAAGTAAAAGCATGGAAACAGTTCTTCTGTATGGATTAATCCTAGCCTTCGAAGGTTGGTCAAATTGGCTGATTCCTCATACCAAACAGCATCAACATACCCATTACCAAAACCTGTTCCTAACATGAGATGTTTATTTAATCTCACCTGCACAACCTTTGAGACTAGACAAGAAGGCATTGATAACTGTAGAAATGGCTACAGACAGTGCAAGCCTTGGGGTAAGGACTAGACAGCGGCTGATCCTCTGCGCCACAATCATGTTTTAGATATGTGTTTGTATTCTATTGGCCGAATAAAGAGTTAATGATTGAAATGGAGTCTCCTACAACTGTAAAACTCAAGTTTTGTTTAACCGCATGCGCGCTAGCGGTTTTCCCGCTGCGCGCTGCGATTTTGAAAATCCCGCGTTACGTGACAAGGTCAGCTCGTCATCCGCGTAGCGCAGGTTACGCCCATGACGAGCTGACCTTGTCATTAGCGCCGAAGGGGTTAAGTACAGGTCTCCTTAGAAAACGAAGCCTGGTAATCAAATGGTAAACGCTAATATTAACACATCATTTAAACGTCTAGAAGAATATTTTGTTGTTATTTGTGATGGTGACAGACCATTTATTATGAGCCATTTCTTCTTCTCTACTCATAGTCAGGGGGCTGTCACAGGTTTGCCATTGCTTTCTTTCTGAATAGCTTTTGGTATTTTAGTATATAAAAGAAAGATTCCGGTCTGATAATGTTGTCGAACTGTCATTAATTTATAATGTAAAATGAGCAATATTGACTACATTTGATCAGTGTGAAAATAATGTCTAGCTTCTGAATGTTTGTTCTTGCCTCCTACGAAGACTGACCATAATCCCATAGGGCTTAATCCTGAACCGCCTTGAAGATTAAGTGGTGGCTGCAAGGAACAAATGTGCTCATTATGGGTGAAAATATCTAAAAAGCATGGTGCCTATAGTACTCTACAACAGTATGAGCTCAATGAAGTTGGAGCAGCTGGGCCTCTAATCTGTGGTGTGTAGTTTGAATATGGAAATCCTGCCAAAGATCAAATTTGTGAAACATCCATTCAATACACCCTCTAAATTTGTATGAAAATTGTTTGAATAATGTAGGGTTGTGTGTGTGTGTAACCCACTCAAGGCAACAAACAGCAACAGTAATATTACTAAATCCACATGGTTCAACAAAAATAGAATTTGTTGAATGTTGTCTCCCGTATGTAGTTGTAAATCTGTTTCCGACAGTATGTTCTGTCTCAACTATGACAGCTGTAGTACAAATTTGTCATGTCAAAAATAAGCCTTTTGGCATAAGAAACACATACATCAAAAAAAGGCCACTCGTTGTTTGCATTATTCTGATAAGAATCTGCAGGGCAATGAGTCTGATGGTGTAGTTACATACACCAAAATGTGACTGGCTCATAAATAAATAGGCCATGTTGCTGCTATAGTTGGCCAAAGCAGCAATATGGCTCATCCGTAATTAAAGTGTTTACATATGCGAGCCATGTCACTGCCCTGGCTAATAATCGAGGCACGAGTGTCCTAATAATCCTAACATTTATAATGGGTCTGTTTGCTGTCACATGCATGCAGTGACAAAGCGAGTAACTCTCACGAAGAGCTTGTCTGCTTTTCTGCACACTATGGATTTCTTGAATATGTCTGAGTATTAGATTAAAATTGGAAAAATGGGAAAAGACGGGAATGGTTTCTCAAACATTTTTGATGTGTGGTTCTATTTAAAGAATACTGAAAGGAATTATAAACGCGTGTACATGCCACCTCCAAAACAAAATTTTACTTTAAGCCATAATGACCAATTTATATGCGCCATAGGTGAGAAACTACACAGCTGTCCTGTGGCAGCCCCAAAGTTTGTAGTTTGATCACTGCATTGTTTAGTATTTGTGTTAATGACATAAGCCAGCGTCTCCTAAACTTCAAGGCAGAGGCGCCAAAGCTCTACGACTCAACAGTACTAATTTGTATTATTCACAAAGACTTCCATGATAGCGGATATACCCGAAGACTTAAAATCTCTTTGCAGCATTTCCTGTAAGCCTAAGGTCCTACTTGATGATCCATCAAACAAACACATTTATAAGTGCTAAAGTAAAACAAGCATTTGCAATGCAATAGGTCTCGCATTAGGAAAGTTTGAGCTAATGGTATTGTAAATGACAAATTTTTTATTCATGTTTTGTTTTTGAAAATAGCGAAATTAATAGCTTTGTCATTTAATAATAATAATAATATCCACATTTGTAAAGCGCACAATCACCCGTTAGGGTCTCTAGGCGCTGGGGGCCGTCGGGAAGATTAAGCAAGCTATTGCCCAGAGTCACATGGTGCTGGGCTAATCTGCCGCCGGTGCCGGGGATCGAACCGTGATCCCCAGATTCCGGAGTCAGTCGCCCTGGCCGCGGCGCCACACCTCTTCCCTGCAATGCCAATAGTTATAACTTTCGCTAATGTGACACCTATAGCATTTGTAATGCAATATGTGTTGTATTTACGAGACTTACATGTATTGATATTACAAATAAAAATGGATTTTAATTGTTTTTAATAATTAATAATTAAATGAAAGTTATTGTAATTTATAATGGCAATAGCTTAAACTTTTGTAAATAACTTTTGTGAAGATTTTGTTCAGTGTATTTTATTGTGACGAAAATCCAAGAACAGAAGTGAAATATTAACATCTTTTTGTTACATTTGTAATAAAGCTTGAAACATTGAGAGAACATATTTGAACCAGTTGTTGTTGAATGGTTGCACAGATTGATGCTGTGGTGGCGCTGAGTGATGTTGTGGTGGCGAACAAGTGATGCTGTGGCGTTCAGTGATGCTGTGGTAGCGCATAGTGATGTTGTGGTGCCCCTGAGTTATGTTGTGGTGGTGCTGAATGATGCTGTATGCTGTGCTAGGTTTTGTTTTGCTATCCAATGCTTTGTTTTGCTATCCTATGCTTTGTTTTGCTATCCTATGCTGTGTTTTGTTATGCTATGCTGTGTTTTGTTATGCTATGCTGTGTTTTGTTATGCTATGTTTTGCTATCCTATGCTATGCTGTGTTTTGTTATGCTATGCTACGTTTTGTTATGCTATGTTTTGCTATGCTATGTTTTACTATGCTATGCTTTGCTATGCTATGTTTTGTTATGCTATGCTATGTTTTGTTATGCTATGCTATGCTGTTTTTTTATGCTATGCTATGCTGTTTTGTTATGCTATGCTATGCTGTTTTATTATGCTATCCTTTGTTTTGCTATGCTATGTTTTGTTATGCTATGCTATGTTTTGTTGTGTTTGCTATGCTATGTTTTGCTATGCTATTATATGTTTTGTTATGCTGTTTTGTTGTGTTTAAGCTATGCTATGTTTTGTTGTGTTTTGCTATGTTTTGTTAGCTATGTGTTGTGTTTTGTTATGCTATGCTGTGTTGTGTTTTGTTATGCAATGTTTTGTAGTGTTTTGCTATGCTATGCTGTGTTTTGTTATGCTATGCTATGTTTTGTTATGCTATGCTGGTGAGGGTGTGTGAGGGTGTGTGAGGGGGGTGAGGGTGGGTGAGGGTGTGTGAGGGTGTGTGAGGGTGAGGAGGTGTGAGGGTGTGGGGGTGTGAGGGTGAGGGGTGTGTGAGTGTGAGGGTGAGGGGGGGTGTGAGGGTGAGGGGGTGTGAGGGTGTGTGAGGTGAGGGTGAGAGGGTGCGTGAGGGTGAGAGGGTGTGTGAGGGTGAGGGGTGTGTGAGGGTGAGGGTGGGTGAGGGTGGGTGAGGGGTGTGTGAGGGTGAGAAGGTGGGTGAGGGTGGGTGAGGGGGTGTATGAGGGTGAGGGGGTGTGAGGGTGAGGGGGATGTGAGGGTGAGGGGGGTATACTTCCACGAAGAAAAAAAGAAAGAAAAGAAACACAAGACTGGCTGCCTGAGGCTTTCAGTACGCGTTACAATTATTTCCGTTCTCATTACGTGGAAAAAGATGGGGCTCCCTGCTAAAATACTGCTAAGAGCTTTTAATAATGTTTTTTTCCTTTCACTGTTTCTCTCCTTGTGGCTGAGTTCTGTGTTCCTCTCCACACACTGCCCGACCCTGATGTGATGGCGAAGAAACCCCATTGACAAGGCACTGCTTTTGGCGCACATTAAAAAGGAAATAAAATATTTATTTATTTCAGCATCTCTTGCTTATCGTGCTCCCGACTATTTCGGGCATGGCGCATCTTTTTTAAATATATATTGGGTTTCAGGGCAGCAGCGGGGGAAGGGCAGAGGCTGCCAGTTTCTTGCTGATGCAATGCAAATTTCGTAGGGGAGAGAGACGGCAAAAGTCTTTCAATGACTCATTGATTGAGCCGGTTTAAAATTAGTTTTTTAAAATTTTCCGCCCCCTTCATCAGCATCGGAAGAAGGCGAGAGACTGCCGACTGCGCAGGAGGGGGTGGGAGAGTTTAACAGAAAGAAAAATAATCTTTTGGCAATCTCCTCCCTCTTTTTTTCCAGTGTCTTGGTTTTAACTAAGCCGTTGGGTTCAGCACGAGCGATTTTTGAGCCGTTAAACCGTCGGAGGCTATGTTGTTGCTGTTGTGCCCGGGTTGTTTTTTCTTCAGCTGAAGGGGGGTGTATTTAGAAGCACAGGAGAGGAAGACTTGAGATGGCGGATTCTTTGTCAGGTGGAAAACGCCCACCCTGCGAGGTGTCTCGGGCTGCATGGGAAGACTCTCCCGTCGCACTCAACTCCCCTGCCTGTGGATTTCGAGCGCTCAAAAGATTAGGGCAAATTTACCCTCATTCGTCCTAAAAACAAATGCTGAGTCGACTAATAAAGCGACGCAAAAACGTTTTTTATTAATTGACCAGTTTGTGTTCCTTGGTTTATAGCTCGTTATTTGTATTGCTTGCGCCTATGTTCTTGCCGTTGTAAAACTGTCTTAAAAATGTGAACCATCGATTCTAGACTGTACGTTTATCTTTGATGTTTAATGCTGAACGTTTGTGCGCAATCTTCGCGAAAAGAAACTGGTAATTCTTGCATTTGTAATCCTGTTGAGCGCACATCGCCGAAAGAAGCTTTTAGGGGCGGGGGAGCAAATCCCTTTGAAGCACGGCCTCGCAGCCGTGAAAGAAGTGTGAACAGCAGGGATGTAATTAGGAGGGGGGAGGAGAAGTGGAGAAGTGAGGCCGAGCACACTGGGGAAGCAACAGATGGCTTTGATGTGGACGCGCGAGGCAGGCGGATGGAAAGCACGTGCAGCAGGGGGTGGAGCGGATCGAAGTGAAGCTGCTGGTGGCAATAATGCGAGGCAGGCAGATGGAAGTGCGTGCACGGACACATGCTCTCGTCGAAATCCGCTGTCTGGTTTAGCTTTCCTGATCTAAACCTATAATTCTCGACATATTCATTCCTTGCGGAATGGAATAGTCGAGACCTAAAAAAGAGGCAGTTCATCTTTCTCTTTACTCAACAGTTATTTGAATTTCCTCGGGATACCGTTCATCTAGATTTCCCACTTGCAGTAGCAGCTGCTGAAAAGCGAGTCAAAAGTGATCCACAGATTGGCAGCTTTATGCAGGTTTAGCCACTGTGCAGTGGCTAGCATTATAAGCATCACCAGAGGCCGTATCTTGGCATATTTGAAAGGATCTCTCCATTTGTAAGAAAGTTATATTGTTCAAAGGATAGCTGTGCCTCCCTAAAGGTACGCTAACAATGACTCTGCATATGGAACTAGCCATAGAAGACGTCATAAATTTATATTAATTTGATGGGTCAAGTAGAAGAGGTGCAGCGCCGCTGGAAAAATTATGTCCCCTGACTGGGGAGGGCAGGATACCTTTGATCCATCACTGTAAGAGCAGAGTTGAAAGCATTGATGTAGGAATATCCTTCAACATTCCAACTTTATGACTAGAGCTTCTTTGACTCAGTTTAAAAGTGCTTATGGACATTGCTTTGAGCAAAGCCATTTGGAAAAAGCAGGTATGAGAACCGTGATGGCTTATTATTTCCAGGAGAGATCAGTTGCTAGCTAACAACAATATCTTGTCCAGGATTTCTTTTTTATTAAAGAACAAGATCTTCATCCAATTGAACCACT
This sequence comes from Lissotriton helveticus, assembly GCF_964261635.1. NCBI lineage: Eukaryota > Metazoa > Chordata > Amphibia > Caudata > Salamandridae > Lissotriton > Lissotriton helveticus. Next base: position 364,686,155 of record NC_136073.1, on the reverse strand, counting down.
TACAGAAAAAATATTATGTTCATTTTATGTTTGCAACTGTTATCATAAAATACCACAAGTCATGAATTACAACACAGAATTACCTTTTAATCAAAAAGTAGGTAGCCAATCTGAAAGTCATATCTCGTTTTTGTACCCACTCTATTAGTCTTAGGTTGAATAAGATCCATTTTGATAAACTTTAGAGGCAAGTATATTACCACTTCTCTTGACTTTTGTAGTTTTACTGATTATGCCCCTGCCCTTTTCTCATTACTGATTCAAAAAACATATAGAGAGCTCCGAGGAGGCCATCAAAGCATTTAGCCCTGAGGTTAGATGTGCTGTGATTGTAATACAAATTGGAAATGATTCTGCTTTAGGGGTTTCTTTAGAGGCAGCGGGTAGGGTTTGCTTTTTTTTGTGGGGGGGGGGGGGTTATTTTTATTTGCATTTTTAAAACATATAAACTTATCAAGCATGTCACATAAGGCTTCCACCATACCTCACCCCCCCACCACCCTCCGCCCACCTTCCCCAGGATGTCACATAACAAAACACTACACGTGGATGCAGCGCCGTGTCATCTAACTCTGTATTACACATAGATGTCCATAACGTCCACCCCCTGCGTCGGGACAGCATGGAGATCCCTCCTTTCTCTTTCATAGTCCCCCGTCTAGACCATAGTACCGTCTCCATTTCCCCCACACTCTATTGAACTTCTTGGGGTAGCCTCTGGCTTTGTATGTGACCCTCTTCGCTGCCATGTAGATGTCCATACCTCTTCTCCACTCCTCTATTCGCGGGGGTATAGGAGCGCCCAAGCCCGAGCCACTTCCCTCTTGGCCACCACCAAAGCCAGCGAGGGGAAAATCAAAAGTGGGCAATTCAGATCCACCTCATAAGCTATGCCCAACAGAACCAATCTAGGCTCCACCGGGAGGGCCGTCTCCAATATGGCGCTTAGCTCCCCTAATATCTCGGCCCAGTAATCCAGGATAACATGACAGTCCCAGATGGTATGATAAAAGTTTCCCTCCTCACGCCCACATCTCAGACAGATAGAGTCAGTGGCCCTCCCGATCCCGTGTAATCGGTGCCTATCATAATAAACCCTATGGAGGATTTTAAATTGTATAAGTCAAAGCCGGGACTTTATCGCGACTTCCCTACGGTGCATCAGGGCAGTCTCCCAATCAAGTGTATCCATTTCCCCCAGATCCATTTACCATGTCTCTTTCAGTTTCCCCAGTCCATTCGGCATATTATTAATCAAAGTCCTATAGGTCAGGGAAACTAGCTTAGTCTGGACGTGCTCCTGTAGGAGCCGGCCCTCCAACGGTGCATACTCCGGCAGCAGACTCGAGAGCGCCCCCTCCGCCCTCCATGCATGACGCACCTGCGCATACTTCAAATACTGCGTATGATGTAATCCATATTCCACCCTCAACGCCTGGAAGGACTTCAAAACTCCCCTTTTCAGCAGATCTCCCAAAACAGAGATACCTAAGTCATCCCATCTTTAAACCCTTTTAATTTATGAAGATCTAGAATTTGCTTTTTGAATCACCCATAGCATAAATGTGAGTCCACTTTATATCAAACCAAACAATATGACAAATCAACTTTAGGCTAATATGCCAGGTTGAACAAATTTTTGACCCGTCAACTAATTGTGCATTTTGCATCAGGGAGACGAGAAACGGGAGTGTAGTCAACACTATGGGGCACACCCGTCGATCCATGCAAGATTTGACACGTTGTGGACATATGCTGATTTGTTACTGATTATATTAAACTTGAAGTAAGCGTCTTCTTTGTAGATTCATCTCAGAATAGGTTTTAGCGTTAATTATATTGAACATGTAAAACTATTTTATGTATATGGGAAATAAAATCACAGATAGCACTGCTCCCTGAATAATGCTGTATTTCAAGTTATGATTTGTATGTTTGATCCTCCTCGATTAAGATGCCGCATTCTAGACCAGGGTGATTCAGCTAAAATAGTGAAATCTCCTATTTTAGGATGTTATTGGTTTATTTTTAAGGCATCTTTTATAACGTCCTATTCTTTTAACATATATTAATGTGCATAGTGAAGCATGTGCTTATTTAAATACTATTTATCCTTTGTGAATTGTTTTGGGGACAATTTTGCGCTCACTTGTAACAGAACACTCCTGAGGCGGAAAGCCGGGAGTTAGGCACCAGATTTGTTGTTTTTATCTATGCTTGTTTGCACAAAAAATTAATTTTAAAGATTGCTGATGCTTATAATATTGCTCTGCGTTACTCACCCGCCTGGGACAGTTGGGGCGCGTAATTGTACCCGTGCTGAGCATACCGAGGGCCGATTTAGGGCTCCACTCGGACACAGACAGCCTACCCGGAGGGCGACGACTTTGGCTGCCATCTTAGGGGAAAGGCACGGTTGGCGCACTAGCGGTCGGACGAATCACGGCCCGGGCGCTATAAATTGGCAAGCGCTAGAGCAACCGCACTACTCGCTCGCTTGTAACAGAACACTCCTGAGGCGGAAAGCCGGGAGTTAGGCACCAGATTTGTTGTTTTTATCTATGCTTGTTTGCACAAAACATTAATTTTAAAGATAGATTGCTGATACTTATAATATTACTCTGTGTTACTCACCCGCCTGGGACAGTTGGGGCGCGTAATTGTACCCGTGCTGAGCATACCGAGGGCCGATTTAGGGCTCCACTCGGACACAGACAGCCTACCCGGAGGGCGACGACTTTGGCCGCCATCTTAGGGGAAAGGCACGGTTGGCGCACTAGCGGTCGGGCGAATCACGGCCCGGGCGCTATATAATGAAGTGTATTTCCCGTCCGCGCAGCGGGCGGGCGCAGCGGGCACGCCGATGGCGCGCCAGAGGCAAGCCCGTCTGGGCCCGTCTGGGCCGGACCGGGCCTAGGGCCTAGGGCCTGTCACTACGCCCATGGACCCTACACGACAGATAGGATACTCGAGGGAAGAACTCCTGTCGCTACTAGACAAGAGTGGTCAATGGTGCCACCAGCTGGACTGGACTGACAAGCAATTCTGTCGGTGTCAATTTTGTCTGGATTCTATCCCCGCAAGGACTAACGGTAAGGAGGTCTGTAGGGACCTGAGGATGGCGTCACTAAATTGTAGATCACTACCAAAGCATGCGGTAGAGATCAACCTATTGATCGAAGAATGCAACCTTGACCTGCTCTTCCTAACGGAGACATGGTTATCCCCTAATGCAGAGTTTGATATTATCTCCGCCCTTCCAAGTGGATTTCTTATTCAGAGTCAGCATAGGGACAAAGGGAAAGGAGGCGGCCTTGCTATAATCCACAAAGACTCTTTGATTTGTAGATTTGAGGAGGGTGGCATTTCAGATACAGAGAGTGCCTGTTTTAGCATCCAGTTAACCCCCACCTACTCCCTCTCAGGATTTCTTATTTACCGCCCGCCGGGCTGCATAAAACATTTTACAGATTCCCTGCTGGAAGGTACTTTAGCAGCAGCAGCCCGGGCACCCAACTTTCTAGTTCTTGGAGACCTGAACCTGCACTTTGATGATCCTAACGATAAAGTGCCTTCAGAGCTTATTCTAAATCTTAAAGCTTTCGAATTAAAACTTTTAAACAAAGAAGCCACTCATGTCAGAGGACATCTGCTGGATCCGGTTTTCTCAAACAACAACCAGCTCCTAGTTAAACCCCCATTGCCCCTACCATGGTCTGACCATTTTGTAGTTCCCTTTTCTTGGGATATTCGCTCAGAAGTGAGAAGTGCCCCTCGCCCTCGTATATCACAGAGAGCCTGGCCAAAGTTATCGGTGGAAGATCTGAAACGAACTTTAGAACAATCGGCCCCTTTTGCAGAATCAAGTGTCCTTCTCGCAGACATAAATTTTCAGAACTGGCTCAATGGCTCCCTGAATACGGTTCTGCCTCTCAAAATGGTGACAAAAAAAAGCAGTACTTTTAAATCCCCATGGTACAACACTGAACTAAGAGACCTCAGAAAGGCCTGCAAAAAGTCTGAACGCATCTGGAGGAGAGACTGGGCAGTTAACAGCAAAGCCTCCTACCAGTCTGCCTTGAGACTCTATAAAACTGCACGGCAGAAAACTAAGGCTTCTTTCTTTGAGGAAAAAATCAAACTTTTGGCTAATTCCTCTAAGGAAACGTTTAAGATTGTCAATCAACTTCTCAAAGTCCCGGCCCCAACAATCGCACAAGAGGATACCGAAGCAAGATGTGACCAGCTAGCGGAGTTCTTTGATGATAAAATACAAAGAATTCTTTATAGTCTACCACAGACTGCCACAACCTTAGGCGTTGAGACCTCCCCCTCTCCCGACAACCGGTCCTCAGTTGGATGCGTTTAGATGCATTACCAGGGAGGACTTTTGTAAGACTCTATCCACCGTGAATAGTGGTTCTCCCTCTGACCCGGCGCCTATGCATATCCTCAAACAAATCGCGAGCACCATTCCCCCCCTTGCTACAGATTTGTTAAACTCCTCATTCACCAATGGGGTAGTGCCCCCTAGCTGGAAACAGGCCAGAATTAAAACTCTCCTAAAGAAACCAAGACTAGACACCACTGATCTAGCTAATTTTCGCCCGATCTCTTTGCTACCTGGATTGGGCAAAATTGCTGAAAAGCTAGTGAATCAAAAACTCTCAGGATTCTTGGAGAGTAATGGCCTACTGAGCGACTCCCAAACGGGTTTCCGCCCAGGACAGGGCACTGACACAGCCCTCATAGTAGTGGCCGAGGAGGCAAGATGCATCTTAGATTCAGGGGGATCAGCGGCGCTGATCCTCCTGGATCTGAGCGCTTCATTTGATACGGTGGACCATGAAATATTGGTCCACCGTCTCGCCAAACTGGGTATTGTAGGATCAGCCCTTAGATGGCTGGAATCCTTCTTGAACAAACGATCCTTTAGGATTTGGGAAAATGGTGTCATGTCTAAGTCTACACCCCTCCAGTGTGGGGTTCCCCAGGGATCCTCCCTGAGCCCGACTTTGTTTAATGCCTAAATGGCCCCGCTGGAGGAGGTAGTAGCCCCTTTTGGGATTAAATCCATCAGCTACGCAGATGACACACAACTAGTCGTCTCGCTGACACAACAGGTGGGATGTTCAGACAATCTCTCGGGTTGCCTAACCGTAATCTTCTCCTGGATGACCGGATCAAAGCTCAAATTGAACGGAGCTAAAACCGAGATCATGGTTCTGGGCCATCAATTTACATCCTTGCCCACAGAGTATTGGCCGCCTTGTATGGGTGAATTGCCCCCACCAAAAGAGAAAATCAAGAGCCTGGGGGTTTGGTTCGAACCCCAATTAACCTTCAGGACACATGCCCAGAAAGTTGCAGGAGGATGCTTTGGTCTGCTTCGTGCAGTACGGAAAGTTCTCCCCCTCCTGCCTTTTCACTCCAGGAAGCTATTAATCCAGGGTCTAATTTTATCCAGACTGGATTATGGCAATGCTCTTTTCCTGGCAGCACCAAAGGCCACAATTAATATCCTGCAGCGGGTGCAGAACGCAGCAGCCAGGCTGCTTATGGGGGCGCCAAGAAGAGCCTCGGCCAAACCATTGCTGAGAGCCCTCCACTGGCTTCCAATTCAGGAACGAATCGCTTTTAAATCACTTTGTATCACTCATAAGACACTGCAAGGCAAAGGCCCACCGGCCATGAGAAACCTGATCCGTCTCTATAGACCGGCTCGGGCCCTACGATCGGATGGGGATAATCTTGCTATTGTCGCGAGAGTGAGGAAGGCCCGTACTGGAGGCCGCCGTTTTTCCATAAATGCGGCAAAAAACTGGAATGCTCTCCCCAGGGATATCCGGATTGAACCTTCTTATCTTAAATTCAGAAAATCACTTAAAACTTTTCTTTTCCCGAAAACCTCATAAAAACCCTTGATCCTCAGAGTCTTCTGTTATTAGTTAGGTAGCGCTGGGACGCTCTAGGGCAACCATGCGCTTTATAAATCGAATTTCATTTCATTTAATTTCATGATAATATTGAATTACGGAAGAAGGAGTCCCAAGTGTGAAGTATTTAGGCAGATGATGACATACGTAAATATTTTAAAACATTACAGAACGTTCCTTCCCATGCAGGATGCCCAAGTTGAACAGGCTTCATAAGCCAAGAATTGCATATTAGGGACTTGAAACTCTCTATTTCTTCCCTTTACTTTGAAGATCTGAAAGAATTTATTTCATCCAGACCTTCCACCTTCTCAACGCCTAGGATGCTGTAACACCACAAAAATGCACTCTGCTGCAAAATATGGTATGGTTGTGGAAAACTACACAGTACTTTGCAAGTCTACATCCTAGAGAAGCCTATGTTGACCGCAACCAACATTCCCTCCCTGCGCCATCTTCTCAAGACTAGTCTTTCCCATCATCCCTTGCAGTTCCAAGCAGCATCCCACAGATACTCGACGAGAGGTGGAAGAGTCTTGTGAGTCATGTGAGGTGATTCTGAGAGTTGGTTGCAGTACCTGGTAGTTGGTGGGTGTTTTATGCTGTTTTCGCACTGCTGGCAGCAGCCTGAAAGCTTTTGGCATTTGCCTAGCAGTCGGCGAGAGTACAGAAAAGCTTGCACCTGGTTCCAATAGATGCTTCAACAATAACTCATAGGTGCTTGTTGCAGACTACCACAAGCCTGCCAGTCCCCAGCAACCTTTTCCAAAGCATGCTTTTGCTGATACCCTGTCAGAGGCATACCCACAGATGATGTCCTATTCACACCCCAGCACTCCGCCCCAAAAAAATCAAACAATAGTGCCTGATGGTGATTTTCGCTGCCCAATAAAAACCTGTTTGGTGTCCCGCCAGTCTCACCCCCAATCTTCATGCTTTTGATGCGGTCTGCAAAACATGCTTTGATTTTTCACCCGCCAGATCTTCCTAACCAAACCAGCCACTACTAGTAAAAAGCCAATACTAGGGAAACTCAATACAAATCTTTCTGCCTTGTTCCGTCTGAACCAATCCATTCGCCAAATGTTCATGTGACCGATGCTCTCTCATCACATGTATCTATTTGGCTAGTGGTTCCCTCACCCATGACAAATATCACTGTAACTGCTGCTCATCCTCCTCCCTCAGGCCTGTCTTGGAAAGACACAAAAGCTCACCACTCCAGTGAAACCCCACTGTAATAAACTCAGCTCTACTTGTGGCTAGCAAAGCTTCCCAGGGCCCATGCTAGCAGCCCAGTCTCAACTGAGAGATCCTGTTTGGTGAGCCTGTATGGTTTACTGGGGCTGTTGCGTTTACTCCCCTCTCCTTCAGTCTGCTCAGTTACAGGACACTGGTTGTACTTGGCTTGGTCGGTTCAAGAGTACACTGCATTAAAGAAATCACAGCCTCTCTTAGACAACAGTATACAAGCCTGTATATTAATACTGACTGTTTTTTTTTAAATAAATACATTTGAAGGGAAAAAAACTGTACTTTTCTTCACAATTGCTGTCTTATTCTGCTTAAATCACTTCCTCACTGTGCCACAGAATATAGTTCTTTGCTGTTAAAAAAAGTATTTTCTCTGTGCTATAAAATGTTAATGCCAATGTGCCTTTTGTGGATGCCTGTCAGGTGTTGTGGGGTCTGGCGAGAGTTATGGGTCCTCTATGCATTTCCCCATTTGTCCTGCTTGTTTTTCTTGTGTTCTTTAATTTGTTTTTTTTTAATAGGCCACTTTATATTCGCGTGCAATGCAAATTAATTCATAAAGGTGACAAATCGGGAGTTTTATCTGTATTATTTACAGCACGGTTTCCTTTGCAGTTCATTTTCCACTAGCAGATGCAGTGATTATAGCAGCATGCACCGTCCTAGGATGTCTGTTTTGTGATCTGTTACTGCCCTAAACCTGAAATGTGTGTTCCTGCTACTTAAAAATTGCTATTTACGTTCTCGTTCTGCGTCGATGTATACGGCAATGGCGCGCTTTCAGTGTAATAAATAATGTATGATGAGCCCACCTCTGCTCCCTGGACTCATAATATCATTGTGCACATTTGGGTATTTTGCAAACTGCGATATAACTGCCTCGTACCTCACGAATAAAGGTTTTTTTTAATGGATTTTGTGTGAAGGAAGGAGAGGAGCATCATTTGCATATTGCTGTAGAATTTCAAATTCCACATTCTGGCAGAACAGCGAGAATCTATCAGTACTATTACCTGGCGGGTGATTTTCTACTGTAGGTTCCAAAAATGCTGTATAAAATGCATCATTAGACATTGAAAAATATATTTCCTTGCACATTTCCAAAACATTTTATAGGAAGTAAGGGCGAGGATAATTTTTTTCTGTGTTGCTTTTAAAGTTTGAAAGTGACCAACATTATGTACCGTTGTCATAATTCTCTGGTCTCAGCAGCCCAAGAAAAAATATGAACAGACGGAGGATAAAAAACATACCTCGCCACCAGCAGTTGTTTCACTTAAACGAGGATTCAAGGTCATCTGTTCTTCTCGGAGTTTTTTGAACTTCGGAATACCTCTTACTATATAGCCCATTCTTTATGCTGTATGATGTGTGCGCAACATAATGTTCGACTACCTGTATGTCTAATACAAACCCCATTCGGCGTGTCAAGGGTTTAATGTGTAAGAGCAACCAAACCTTGAATGCACATTCAGGGCCGGAATGGCCGTAGCGGGCACCGGGCCTTTTCCCTGTGGGCCGGAAGGGTGGGGGCCGGTTTTGGTCTGTTTTGTTGCCCTGATGGCCAACAGACGACCTTTTATTTAAGCTATTGTCGCCACCACCTGTCCTGAGAAGCGGGCTCCCAGCTGGATGGCCACCCCATTTCTCTTAGATGGACCTGCCGATCAGTATTGTTGGGGAAAGCGCCTATCACGCAGGAGTATGGAATCTTTAGAAAGGAGATGAGTCTCCTGCAATAGACAGATGTCACCCTCTAAGCCTGCCAAAAGGGACAACACTGCAAGCCTTTTCATGGGGTGATTAAGGCCTATAACATTCAGGCTCACTACTTTAAGATCCCTCCCCACCATAACAGTACAATGCCCTGGAAGTGGGCCGGGAAAGCAGACTGCCGCTTATGACTGCGTGACAAAGGTGATGGCAACAGGGATGCACATAAGCAACGTGAACAAATTGACCGGTGCAGAGGCCCAAACAGAAACCCTCCCCCAATCCATCCAACAACAACCCCCCCCCCCCCCCCCCAAACAAGCAATGACCAAAGTCTGTCATAAAAAGGCAAAGCCACTGGGGCGTGGCACGGGGACAAGAAGAACTGACAGCGTCAATCCCCACATCCCTCAATCAGCAGCTTGAGAGCTGGAGCGCTGCATGTCCGAGTCCTGTGTCCTCCCGACACCCCACTCATACCCCCTCCTGAGGCTCATTCTGGGTAACTCACATAGAACCTCTCCGCTCACTTAAGGTCCTCCCCAGCACTCCGCCTGGGCCACCTCAAGCATCGTCGGCTTGCTCCTTGACCTGGGCCAGCTTAGTGATCACCGCCTTCCTCTCCTTGCTCATCTCTGCAAGATCAGGCTTCTGGAGCCTTCCACGCCTGCCCACTTTCTGCCATTCCGGTGCACGCCGAGGACTTGATTTCTGTTGTTGGGTTGCGGAATCCTTAGCTGTGTCTGCTTCGAACCCGAGCAAGTTCGAAGCCACTGACAGCAAACGGATCTGGTGCAGCTTTCCATTGAACTTAAAGATAATTCGAAAGGGGTGGCCTCACAAGTAGGGGATACCACTCTCTCGCAGGTGGGAGGTAACTGCTTGGAACTCTCGCCGCTTGATAAGTGTGGAGGCCGCTAGGTCTTGGTAAATTGCTGGAGTGCGTTCACGAAAATTCAGGGGTTGCAGTTCCCGTGCTTTGCGGATGATACGTTCTTTTGATCGAAAATCGTGGATACATACAATAATGTCTGGTGGTGGTGAACTGGTCCCCCGTGGAAGGCCAACCCTATGGACCCGGTCCATCTGAATGTCCCCACCTGCTGGAAGAGCGCATCCACATAGGCTCGCAGGTCATCCCCCTCCTCCTTCCACGGCACGCCTCTGATCCGCACGTTGTTACGCCACGATCTATTTTCTAACTCCTCAGCATGGGCTTGCAGGTCTAGATGTTGTTCATGGAGGCTCATCATATCTTGTTGCAGCTGGTGGAGTACCTCACCCTGTCCAAGGTCATGCTCCTCCAGCGTGGCCACTCTCTCTCCCAGACCGTCTACATCTCTCCGTACTTCTCTGAGGTCCGCAGCCAGTTGATCTTTGAGCCCCTGAATATCTTCCTTAATAGATGCAAACAGCTCCAACATGAATGCTTTGGTGGCCGGCGTTTCGTCTCCAGCTTCAGGCCCCTGATTCTTCTCACCAGCAGCTGCGGAGGAGTCTTGTTGCTTCAGGAGCATTTCTTTCAGCGTCTTCCCCCTCCTAACGCGGGAAGTGGCCATAACTGATTCGTTGCAATAGGACTCGCCCTGCGATCTCAGAGAAACCAGGTCCAGTAAATCCCACTCCTCCAGTCAACAGAACCTGCAATGGTGCGCGGGGCCCTGTACCTCTCCACCAGGAATATAGCAAGCCCTCGTAGCACTCTCCAGCCGCTACCTTCAGGGAACTCACACCAGCTTCAGCGCCTCTGAGGCCCGCTCTCCGGGGTCCCTCCAAACTCCCCGGGTGCTCAAGAACGCAGCGGACACCAGACAAAGATATACAGAGCACATTCTTCGGGTCACCTTGATGCCCGTAAAAACGGGTGTCCCCAGTCAAACTAAACTCAGGAGGAATCTCAGGAAAATCACGAGTGCCACGCTGGCCCCACTGATGCAAAATTATACGGCTGATCATTCTGAGGATGTCAGTATAGCTGCTTCTGAACTGTCCAAAGCTATCAGTGCCGCAGTAGATGTGCTTGCTCCTATTTCTTCTTGCTACTCCGCTAGAAAGAGACCTTCGGCACCCTGGTTTTCGGAGCCCCTTAGGCTCATGAGACAGGGGTGCAGGAAGCAAGAAAGGGTTTGGCGGACGAGCTGGAATATGGAGGAGAGGGATAAACATAAGAAACTCCTCACGGAGTACAAGATGGAGATCATCAGAGTGAAGCAAGATTACTTTGCTAACCTGACAATGGCTCTCTCCTCCCCCAGGGATCTTTTTAAAATAGTGGATTCGCTTTGTACGCTACAGTTGCCGGACCCTGTAGTAAGCACCCAGGAATTCTTTGATAACATCGCAGGATTCTTCCACTCGAAGATCGCAGATATCTATTCTAATCTTGAACTACAAAGATCAGTCACCCCTCCTCCGCCTGTCCCCTCTTCTCCGCTCTTGAAGGAGATTCTATCTATCACCTCGATGACTTTGTCCGAGTTTCCGCCTCTATCTTATCAGGAGCTCGACTTGCTCTTAAATAAGATACGGTCGGGGTCCCCAGGTGGACTAGGGTCATACCACCGTCCTGGTCCTTTTGGACTTGACAGCCGCCTTTGATACCCTATCCCCTTCGGTTTTAACATCTCGCCTGAGGGAGATAGGGGTGGAAGGGGCGGCCTTGAGTCTGCTGACCTCCTTCTTGGACCAGAGGGAACAGAGGGTTAAGGTGGGAGAGTTCCTATCTCCAACCCTTCCTGTGCAATGTGGGGTCCCACAGGGATCGGCATTAAGTCCGACCCTGTTTAACAACTACGTGACCCCGCTTGCCAGGTTGGTTAGATCTTTTGGGATGGAGGTAGTCTCGTACGCTGATGACACACAAATCTTGGTGTCCCTCTCCCACCTGGATAACTCTTCACCTTTCAACTTTAGGAACTGCATGGAAGCAGTGTCCAAGTGGATGATTTACAATTCACTAAAGTTGAACGGTGAGAAGACTGAGATCCTGGTGTTTGGCCCTAACAGCAACATCTAGTCACCGGAATGGTGGCCGCCCTCGTTGGGGACCTGTCCTACTCCTACGGAGTCGGCACGGAACCTGGGAGTATTGATTGACCCCGCCCTCTCCATGACTTTGCAGGTCAACAGAACTGTTGCTACCTGCTGGGGTATTATTAAAATACTCCGAAAGATAAAACATTACCTGTCTCCTCAGGCGCGGAAGCAAGTGGTGGTAGCACTTGTCGCTTCGCGACTTGATTACTGTAACGCCTTATATACTGGCATGAATAAGAGCTTGATACAGCGTCTTCAGACTGCCCAAAATGCGGCAGCGAAGTTTGTCTTGGACGCTCCCAAACTAGCGTCAGTAACGGCAGCTAGGAAGGCATTACACTGGCTTCCTATTGAATCGAGGATTATCTTCAAAACGCTCTGCCTGACCTACAGTGCACTCTCAGGTAAGGGGGCAGGGGGTGTTAAGAAACTGCTGCTACCATATATATCGGGCAGAGACTTACGCTCCTCTTCTAAGAACCTGCTGGTTGTACCTCGCTTCCGCGGGAATAAATGGGGTGGCAGGGCCTTCTCCTCAGTTGCCCCTAAGCTATGGAATACTCTTCCTTGTGATATTAAATCCCAGTCTTCCGTTCTGCTTTTTCGGAAAGCATTGAAAACATTGTTGTTTGCAAGGGCGTACCCGTAGTTACTGTTTTTTCTTTGTTTTTATGGTTTGCTGTTAGGCGCCTTGATGCCTGCGGGCTTAGTTGTGCGTTATAAGATCCTTTTCATTTCATTTCATTTCATTTCACATTCGGCCCCACAAAATCACGGTGCGCCACTGCTGCCTTTCAGCCACAGGAGGTATCAGGGCCACCACAGTAGAAGCCGCAGGACCGCCTCTTGGGCCCCTGCGCAAACGCAGTTTACTGCAATCTGGCACAGTGACAGGTAGAAAGCACGCAACCGGGCCGTGCCGTCGTCTTCGGGCTAGCCTGTAAATGGTGATGCTCAGGCCCAGCCAGCTAAGTCACCCGGGCTCCCCCGGTAGTGCAGTGTCCGCGAGCTCAGCCTAAAAGCCATAGGCGACCATCAGACCCACAGGTAACCATCTGCCCCACAATGAGTATATCCAGCAAGTGTGGGGAATGTCTCGTGTGTGCCCACCTCTCCACCTCCAGGGGGGCCCAGATCAACAACAACGTCTCTCAGCAGTCAAGCACTTGAGCACAATCACAGGCCAAGAGAGCTCACCCCACAGTTCCAGATTTGCCAGCACTTGAGGACAAGGCCTCGGAGTGGGACCAAATCCGTTGTGAGCTATTCCAGCTCAGGGCCCTATCCGGCCAGGGACAAGCTGTCAGCCCGGTTGCACCCGTGCGGCTCCTCACCTTCACTGCTGCTCCGCCGCAAGATGGCGGACACTTCAGTGTAGCCACTGGGAGGTCCCCGCAATGCTCCAAGTGTGGCTTGCCGGTGCTTTCTCTTTGCCGGCGCCTGCTCAAGCAGCAACGCCTCCAGACGTCACGCTCACTCTGTCAGCACCCGCCTAACTTCCTTCAGGCCCGTCAGGCACAGATCCGCCGCGTCACCACACAACACGGAGCCCAAGCGTCAGGACCGCGCTGAAAGTGCCCAGTAGCTCAAGACATCAGGCAGGTCACAATGCACAGTCTCAGGCCCCGAGACACGGTGCTATTCCAATGCTATACTTGCAATGGTGCCGGAGGGACACGGATCTGCGTCCTACCGAGTCGCCATCTTGGACACACCCCTTTTTATTTATTTTGAATGTAGCATGTATACCTTAAAAGAAAACGACATGCTTTTAAAAAAAGAAAATGAAACTTTTAAGTTTGTGTTTTTTACATTCTCAAAGAGAAGGGGTCCTGCAGAGTCCTCTTCCAGCTTAACTTGTGAATGGGTTAACACTACTTTTGAATTGGTAGTAAAGTATTGAGGTTTTCCAACCGGAATTCAGTTGCAAAACGTTAATACATAGTACTACAAATCGGTATTTGGAAGGGACGCCCGTAACATGCCCCTCCCCCCCCCCCCCCAATACCAAATCGCAAAAGCAAATTGTGATTCAGTAAGTCACAATTTGCCTTATCTACATAAAATAGTTTTTTTTGTGGGTGTAAATACCCCAATTCTGCACATTGGACCTTTTGTGGCTTCAAAAACGCTTTCTACATCTGACCCTATATGCCTTAGATGCACCTGCTTGAAAGTCAAACTTCAGAGTAAATGTAAAGAGTATGTCCCGACAACAGAGTGAAAGGAGTTGAGTATTTATTGGGAATACTACATTTCCCATCTAACAAGGTTTCAACTCATAAAATGCCCTCTGAATTTTCTGTGGTGAATTCATTCTTTTTTTTTTTTGTCCTTATGCACCTCAGGCTTACACACTAGAGATCTTGTTTTTGTTTGCACCCTTATCTCAGAGGATGCAACCTCTGCATTTCTTCTCTCGATCCTCTACATCTCTTCACTAGCCTTTCTGCCCAAAACCCCTCCATCACTTCACCGCCCATCTGTCCACGTCCCATACATCACTTCACCTCTCGTTACTCCACTTCTTATGCATCTTTTCACTGTCCATTCTGTCCACATTCCCTGCATCTCTTTACTTTTTTCTTAAGCCACAGCCTCTTAATTGCCCATCCCACCACAGACCCTGTATCTCTTCATGGTTACACCTCTTTACTGCCTCATCTCTTCACTGCTCCTGAATCTCTTTACACCACATTATTCCACATTCCCTGCTTCTCTTCACTGTCTCCTATTTCCACTAACCGTACTTCTCTTCAGTGTCTTTTGCCTCCACTGCCTGTGCACCTCTTCAGTTCTTCCTTACCCCACAGTCCCTGCATCTATTCCCTGTCATTGCCCTTAACTGCCTCATTTCTCTCCATCCCCTAAATCTCGTTATGCCCATCTCTCCACAGCCCCTGTATCTCTTCATTGTTTCCACTTGACACAGGTCCTGCCTCTATTTACTATCCACTGCCTCTCTTCACAATCTCATCTCTCCACACCCGCTGCATCTCTTCACAAATCTCATTAGCCCTTACTTCTTTTTCACAGCCCCTGCAATCTCTTCATTGCTCCATCTCTCCACAGGCCCTGCATCTCTTCACTACCTCTTCTCACCACACCATCCCTGTCAATATTTATTTAACGTTGAAGCACTTCTCTAAGCTGCATTTTCAGGGTGGAGGGTGGCATGGGGAGGTGAACACTAATTATGAGGCAGACAGAGTGAACAAAAACATTTCAGCGCAAGACAAAACACCAGCCTCTACTTTTGATGCTGACACCTTCCCCTACTCGCCAATCCCCTCCAACACACACTCACCCAAATCACCATATTTTTATTTTATGATTATCAACATTGGACTTATCTGATGCATGGATGTACAGCCACCACGGTCTGCTACTCTTTTAAAGTTTTGGAAGCGGACCTGTGTAATTTTTTTAAACGGTAAACATACATCTGAACTGGTCATTGATGATAATGTATGCATTACACACATTTCCAGTGAGCGCTTTGGTAGTTATTATTCCTATGTTGTGTTGCAATAACAATGCGAGACAATAGAAATCTACGCATTTATATCAATACTGGTATATGAATAATTAAGGTTATGTATTTCATATATTTTTCAATGGGATGGTTGTTCTGATATTTTTTTCTCAGTACATTGCAGCGTGGGGACCGATACTCCATTCAATTATGTCTGTGAGCACGCACAGTCTGGTTCAGGCTTCCCCAACATATAGGTCATGAGCTACTGGTTGCTCTCCAGCTGCCTCTAAGTAGCTTTCCTGTGTGCAGCCCAATGAACTAAATTAAAAGCTTTTGCTTGATTGAACTAATAGACATATACCAAAATTGACAGCGTATATTTGAGACAAAACTGTGTTTATTTCCAGAACTCATAGTCCGATATCTGGAGAAAAATGGCTGGATTTTCAAAATATATTCAAGGCTTATATTAGTGATATTCCGTGTAGCATTTGAGCTACTTTTTATAAATGTTAGAACCTTGGTGCGTGAGGCATTGCAGCTATGGTTATGTATCACCCAAGTAAATCGTAAATCATACATTCTTATATAGCGCCTTTTCACCGTAAGGTTTCAAGGCTCTTGCTTTGGGAACCCGTCCTGGCCTTTCCCTGCGAGATTACCCCTACTGGGTATCCCCAAGGTGAAGACCAGGCGTCCCATCGCGGTGGGGCCGTAGTGGAGATTAAGCAAGCTGTTGCCCAGAGTTGCAGAGTGTGAACCCACGATTTGAGTAGGCACCGAGGCGAGAATTATCGAGTCCGTGGACATTTTGAGCTCAAGACCCTGCCGCGTCGGGGATTGAACCCTGGTCCCGGGTCTGACCTCTGCATCAGGGACTGCCTCCTCTAACCGGTGAGCCACTCTGAGCTCATTCTGTATTGAGAAAGCCTTTTTAGGTCTCGACCTGCGTAGACTGCACTTGCGCAGTCTTCCTGGGGACATCTTATGTTTTTCAGAGTGGGGCTTGAACCCGCCCCTCTTCTCCATTGGCTGGCTTCCTAAACGGAGGCCAGCCATTGGAGAAGACGGGCGTCTTTCCATTTAAGCCCCCTCTTTTTGGGATTGAGAGGTGTGTTTTTTAGTTTCTTTCTCTCCTCTTCCCATTGGCTGGAATTTTACATTCCAGCCAATGGGAAGAGGAGAGAAAGAAAAACACGCCCCTCGGTCGAAAAATGACGGCGCGTTTCTCAGAGGCATTTCTGCTGGACCTCGGAGAAACATGGTGGTGTGGAGCGGTCCTCTCTTGCCTTCCGGCTTAGGAAAGCGATAGTTTAAAACATTTACAGTAATTCTTGCTTTTTGTTACTTCCGCCTTTGTGTGTCTCAACTAAACGTTTTAACTGCTTTCTTCCCGTCCCCTTTACGTCACTGTAAGAGCTATGTGAGTCTTAAAGCTTAACTTTCTGTGGTGAAAAATATATTTTCATTCCCCATCCCATGTTTTGTTTGTAACTATTTATTAGTTTGCAGTGTGTTGTTGTGGTGCCGGTGATCGTGGTGTGCGCATTGCTGCCTCTGTATTCTGCATTAACATGGCTGTCCCATGATAGGATCATCGCCTTATGTTCTTGCTTACGGGAGGGTGGGTGCCAGGTTCCTTAACTGTTGACTCCCATTGTGTTAGTTATAAAAATGTACAAACGCCATGTCCTTGCGTCCCCTCGCCTGCCCTCCTTGTTCATGCGCTTTCCCAAATCTTGGGGTGTCTTTGTACCCCCTTTTGACTCCGCTGTTTCCGAAGTCCCCTGCCTTCAGCTCGGCATTAACATGGCTGGCGAGCCTCATAGAGAAAGAAGAGATGCGTAAGGCGGAGGTGGGAGGGGGCACCCTCTAATGACCCTTCTCTGCGCTCCCCCCTGCTTCTCTTCTTGAAAAAATGCTGCATCCCCCACGGCCATCGCTTTTCCTACCTAGTCTTTTCCCTTTGGTGGGCTTTTTTGCCTTCTTCGCTTGAATAGTCACTTTTTCGGCAGCTCTGCCGCGCCCGTCTCTGCCGATTGACGGACTGTATAATGGCTGCGCTGTAGAGTCTTTGTTAAACAGTGCAGCGCCTGTGGCGGGGGAGGGGGTACGTTGTAAACCGCTTGCTGTTCTAAAACGGCGAATCATTTTTTAATGAATAGATAGGGGGACTGTTAGGAAATAGCTTTCTGCTTTGAATGCTGTTAATCTGGTGTGTTTTGGTGGTTCCGTCGCCTTTCAGTGCTCTGTCAACCACCGACGAGGGTGTATGCGTGGCTTTGTTAGTGCAGCCTCGTTCCTGACAGAGAAGCCATGTTAGTGAATGGAGAGCTATGGCAAAGAAACAGCTAGTCCCCCCCCCCACATGTGTTTTGATGGGTGAACCGGAGCATGCTCTTACACACAAAATAATTTTCAAGACGTATGTTGAACAATAAGACTGGAACACACACATCTCCACACGTGTTGGAGTTATGATCCTTCTATTGTTGAGAAGATATAGTCATTTGATTCTTATAGTGCCAAATATTGTCTTATGAATATAGTGGGCGCTGTATGCAATGTTTATGTTATCACTGATATTTTCCAGGGATGGTGAGTTAGGTTTCTATATTTTACTCTTTATGCCTCGTGTTGCTGTTGATAGAACCAGTGTGTGCGATTTTTTTTTGTGGGAAAGTGTCAGTTGTATTTTCTGTTGTTTTTGGAGAGCATTTGTTGCGTGTAGGGTGCACGGTGTGTGTGTGTGGCTCTGTGTGTGTGTGTGTGTGTGGCTCTGTGTGTGCCTCTGTGTGTGTGGGGGGGGGGCTCTGTGTCTGCTAATACTCTCTACTACTCTCTAATGCTCACCTATTGCCATTGTAAATGACAATACTATTTATTTATGTTTAAAAAAAAAAAAACAAATGAAACAAATGCCATTTGCAATGCCAATAGCTCTAACTTTAACAAAGACGAGATCATTGCATTGTAAATGCGTGTTAATATTACTGCTGGCAACCTTGCCTGATGCTCAGAGGTGATCACTGGTAGTGATCTTGCATATCGTGGCCAAAAGTATAATCTTGTCTGATGTGCTCACTATTACAACACAAGTAATATTAGTAGCTCTCATTGAGGTTTCATTGAACATAAGTAGCTCTTATTGCAAAAAAAGGTTGACTATCCCAGTCCTGGTCAGTTTACTCAAGTTTAATCAGGTACTATTACATATTTTTGAAGGTTCGTCATCTTTGTCTCTTTTCAAGTCCAAATGTGCAGTATCCCAGGTGTTTATTGTAGTATGTTTCCATTTTCTCCTACATTGCAATGCCAGAGTCACTGTTTTGGATTTCACCCATTTTATTAACCCGACCTCCAGGTGGATACACTGGGCCAATGGCAGATTTCAGTGCTATAGTAATTCGTCTCCTAGCTAATAGTGTTGTCCGATCCTCAAATCTAATCTGTCCTAGAATATTCATGTTAGGTGTATACATCCAGTATTTCTGCCGACTACTGTTGTGATGGAGGTCATCATTTTAATTCAGTATTCCCTTAACTTGGGGCAGGCCCAAGTAATTTCGAAGAAATCTGCCGCACCTGCCACATGCACTCTGGACATGTGTAAAGAGTCTTTTCAATGTCTGTTGGGTCAGGTAAATAGGATAGTGAAATAATTTTTATCATCCAAAATTACCTCTGGTATGGTGAGTGGGTGTATATCATGCTGAATGAGTTGTTCCCTTAGTGACTGTTCCTGACTTAAACCACTGAGTTACAGCCTGCATTTGCGCAGCTAGATAACATGTTTTGTATACTGTGGTCTCAACTCCATCCTCTACTGCAGAGAGTTTGAGTTTAGTGAGTGTGACTCTTCCCTTCCCTGATATTAATTCTGTCAGCATGGAATTAAGTTATTTAAACACTTGAGTCAGTTTGTTTCAGGATAATGATAGAGGTGCAGGAATAATACAAGGATAATCATTTTTGAAAATAGTGTTCTGCTTGCAGTACATAATTGAAGTTGTTTCCAAGGGATATAGATTCCCTTGTGACTTTCATGGCCCTCCTCAAATTCCCTTCTAGAAATCCTTATTTGCGTGATATATCTCAACTCCCAAATATTGAAACTTCGCAATCTCCTATTTCAGTGATAGTACAGGGAGCATGTCAGGCTTCAGAGCATCTTGATGCTGAAGTGAGAATATGCAGGAGTTGCGTTCATTACCCAGAAGGCCTGACACTTTTTCAAATATCTCTAGTGTCTATAAAATCTTGCTTAGGCCTGTTTCTTCATCAAATTCAAAGGTCTTCATACAGGAATGTTGTGTGGACTACTTTTTCAATTTCTGTACCACATACATTTGCCAATCTCCTCACTGGAGCAAATGGTTAATTTGCTAATGTAAACGGTAAAGGCACTGAGGGACATCGTGGACAAGTCCCTTTTTAGTCGACCAAGACAGTGATGAAATTAGTTCTGAGTAAACCCATTTCATGGGGCCAGTATTTAGAAGGGGGTATCCAGGATATCATCTCTTCTCCCATTCTTCTCAACACCATATAGAGGTATTCCCTCCCGAGTATATCAACACCTTTTTGATGTCTATTGAACGCTTTCTAGGTAAAAGTGTTTACAAGTGTTTACAAAGTGTGTACTTTGTATGTACATGAAGATTCTGAGGATTACCACAAGAATATTCTGGTCCGTGGCAGTGACAGAGTTCCCATTGCGTGCACTGATTGTTTATTCATGAGTTACAGGAGCTCCTTTTGTTGTGTGTCGATTTAGATTCTGAATGAATTTCCCGATTTATGCCCTTATATAGGTACGATTCACATTGCTCTTATTTAGGCATAGAAATCCAGCCCTTATTTAGGCATTGCTCATGCTAACCAAATACAGGCATGGCCACCTACATCCGTTCATCTATGTCACAACGAGTTCTTGGAAAACCAGACTCTTAAGCCTTTAGGACTTCCCCTTGCTAGGATATTGATTTCTCCAAAAACTCATTTATTATGCATGAACATCTATTCCTTAGGGGTTCATTCATGACGTCTTATGCCTGACTTTTACGTCAGTACTGGCATTCCAAAACACCTTCAAGGTATAAATATGACTTCACTTGCCATGGCAAACCACGGTTCGGTCCACCGTTCGACTGCCTACTTGCACGACGCGGCTTGCCACAGCAAGTTCGGAAGGAAGTCCAGTCCCCAACTTTCGCACTGACCAGACGCTGCCATCCTCCTCGCCGAGAATCCAGCTCCAGTGTTTCTGACTCCCCTTGCAGAGTGTTAGAGATCGAGACCCGGGATAGAGATTCCAACCTCTCTCATTCTAAGGCATGGAGCAGACTAGAATCTAGAGCGTCTCTTGGCAACTATAGTTAAACTAAACTATAGCTAAACTAAACTATAGCTGAACAGCACCTACTTCTTCCCTCGTACTACACTTAGGTTAGGTACACTGGGGTAGAATTATTTTAGAAGCACCAGATGAGTATTTTAGCCTGTGTTATTTATGTATGTATTTTTATGAATATATGTCATAGCTACAGACCATGCTATTGCAGTATTATTTGATCCTACTGCTAATACTTCGCATTCTGCCTTATGATTGTAGCAGTTCATATCTCTTGCATGAGAAATAAGACTGTTCAATAAACCCTTTTTATTGAAACGCCTGTCTATCTATTTCTGTGCAACTCTGTAGAAACGAAGCATGCACGGTTGACTGAGTGAAACGGTTATCTATTGTTTCCACGGTTCTGAGATTTTTCTGATTCTAAGGGAAACAAAGTTGTCATGTTTATGCGGTTGTCAGAAACTAATCCCTTCTTGTTCATTCGAGAATTTTCTAGTGACCTCTGAGTTAGCTGGCACACACAAGTAATTAAGTTTAATGTACTCGATAGAGACATACTGACCTCAGTCCTTTGTCAAAACTATAGTGTATATTATTCCAATGCGCAGAGCCTATCAGGGATATAGGAACTACACTACATGGCGCCCAACGGTTTGGTAAGGCACTAATGTAATGCTAGATACTGAAGTAACTCAGTCGTGCTTTTCTCCGAGACCCCTACTCATAAAACTCCATAAGACGTCTGGAGTGGGTAGGGATAATATCCGCCATAGCTGAGTAGGATGAAAATCCTACGTATTAGCTTTTTGGTTTGTTCAACGTTGAAGGATACAGTGTTCCAGAATATTGTGCACCTTATCTTTGTTCCCTTGAAACTTGCTCTGCAACTTTCATTAAACAATGGCTGACGAAGCCGTTAACAACGAAGCTGTACCCAACAATGTTGCGGTACTTTTTGACGGTTTTAATGAAACCGATGAGAATGCTATAATTATTCCTCCAATAAGCCATCACTCTAAAACGTATAAAACACTAAGAGGTGGTAGAGCAGTTTTTGTGATAGAGGCACATGAATCTCACCAGACAGAGGTATTCTATTTATGGATAGTGTTCCCAGAATCAAATCCAGTAACACAGTGTTTCACTTTCACAAAGAAGATGACCCACCTACGGAATATATTCCTTTCAAGAATATTGAAATTCCGCTCACATACCAGGAGCATAATCTCTGGTTTAAAGGCGCCCTAAAACATTTCAATCACATTACCAGGCTCGGTCCACTAGGTAGACCAGGAGCAATATGGCCGGTTTTAGCCTGCTATACAACTGACCCTGACATTGAAGCAATGTCGGACGATGAATTACTTAGTAAATTCCAAAGATTGATACAATTATACAGGTAAACTACAACTGTCTGAAAGTCCTGAAAAGGCCTTTACTAAAAACATTCCTCCCTCTTCTAAAAAGAAGTGGGAAAATAACAAACATTCAAAAGAGAAAGATTCTCAACGCCGAGGTAGGTTTCCTCAAAAGGAGCCCTCTGAAAGGAGGTATAACCTCAGGAATAGGGATAAATTGAGAAAACCTGACAGGTATCAAGATACTGATACACGTTCCTCTCGTACCTTTCAGATATCGTCACAGTTATCCGAAAAAAGAGGACGGTCAGATCAAAAAGAAGAACGTGTGAAGTCCAAAGACGATCAACACGTTTAGAAATACAAAACCTTAATTCTCCAAGAAGAAAGTAGCAGGTCTAAAGATCAGACATGCCCAGGATTCTGAGAACACAGCTCGAGAATGGGCTCAGACAATGTTAAATAGAAAATGTGGGGGTGTGGGGGGTTCCTACTATCAGTTGTTCCTATTTTGAACGTACTTATTATTGTGATTACTCCGCATTGTTTACATTTTCACATTTTTATATTTTCGTGTGTTGTATGCACATCAGTGTACTTGTGTTTTAGGTTTCCCGTTCCAAAATGGCCGACCTGTGTCTAACCTTCACTTAATATTATTATTTGTTTAATTCCATTAATCACGTCTCACCGTTTTTAGCACACATTACTATGCTACCACAACTTTTATAACATCACTAATGCACGTTTTCAGCTGAACCACATTGTTATCTCCGTTCACGATGTCACCGGGCTGAGTCCTCTTTTTACTTCCATACACCCGATTAGTTAAACCCACCACGCTCTTCCTATCTCGTTTGTGACTATCATGTTCCGCCGTGCGAATGTGTTTCCTTGAACTCACAGGTAAGAGTTGACACTTTGCTTGGGAAATGATTGATTTACACCGTACTCCCGTAAAATTTTGGCACCCGCTATTTGCATTTGGTGACTTTGGTTCTTTACTCGCATTTCTGCACCTTCCCACGATGATGCTTTTTTAAATTGCTTTTCGACTTCCGTTTCTTATATATACCCGTGCACCTCCAGCATGACTATGCGTCCCCGAGTATTTTCTTTGATTATCGTTTACACTTACTTCTTTATGTTCCCTTGTCATCACGCTAGGTTTACATATTGCAGACATTGGGTAATGCACAGCATGTCTTTTTTAACTGACTTACACACACCTTCACCATTTGGTACTTTACGTTTAATTTCTGGTATTACTTGTTAGCTAGTGAGGTTGGAATATGTACCACCCCCTGATACAGTGTTTGTTCCCCACAGATTATCCCCTGACGAAGGGACATCGTCCCGAAATGCATTGGGATTTGGGACCTAATGGATTTAACTTGTGAATATTGACATGGCGATGAACCATTGTCGAATCAAGTTTATATGATTTAAACTTATGTCAATGGATTAAATTCTACTTTGATTAACAATCGTTGGAATTGGATTATACCTATATTGAACTGCATTTAAATGGATTTTGAAGGGTTTTCACCCATTTAGGTGCACCGCTTGGATTCGGTGTGGGAACCCCCCACACCCCCACATTTTCTATTGTTTAGTTTGCATCCCTTACTTGCCAGAAGGGATTCCCTTGCGGCGCCCAGAAATGTTACACTTACTTCTAGGACTACCTTTCCACATACTTCAGATTTACTAAAAGGAGTGCCACACCACCGCTGTTTTTTGTTCTCAGACAATGTTGGACAGTGCAGGAGAAGTATCAATAGCTCGCCAGAACCTGAAGGGACTTCTGGAGACAGTGAACCTGAATGAAGACATTCAAGTTGAGACTGCAGACACCAGGGTTAGTTCTCCACATAGGTTATATGAAACAACACTCCGGATGGAGGGAGTCATACCAAGAAAAGTGAAAGCACTCTTTTGAGAGCGACTTTCAAAGGGTTGTGATATACTTCTAGCAGAACAGGACTGGCCACCAGAATTTGTCAGGGAGTGCCCACATGGCGAAGACATCATTATGCCAGCCTTCCCCAACCATGTTCCAGTACATTTAAAATATACTTTTGTCAGGAAATGTGCAGTCACCCAAGCCCCAGCATTGTACACAATTAATGTAGGATGGGATGAGGACTCACCTCACCACACAATCCAGTTAAAAAATCAACCAACTGCACAAAGGCAGTATCCAATTAAGCTAGAAGCTAAAAAACAGGTCAGGGAGATCTTAGATCAACTTGAATACCAAGGGGTGATTGAAACTTGCACCTCATCAATGAACAATCCTTTGTTTCCTGTTTCCAAACCAGATTATACATATTGTCTAGTTTTGGATTACAGACACATAAACTCTTGTTGTAAAACATTTGCAGTGCAAAATGCACACAGTACAGCATTAATGAATAAAATTGTGTGTAAAAAATATTCAACCACATTAGACCTTTCAAATGGTTTCTTTTGTCAAAATATTGCGCCTGAAAGTAGGTATTTGACCGCTTTCTCAATAATGGGGACCCAGCGTCAATTCTGTTGTCTCCCTCAAGGATTCAAGAATAGTCTGGGGTTATTCTCAGCAAGAGTAACAGAGTTACTACAAACCTATGATGACGAGGCATTGTCATATGTTGATGATATCTATCTGACAGACAATGACCTGAACAGGCACTTGAACAGGGTGAACATCATTATACTGGGCTTTGCCTCTGAGGGTTATAAATTCAATTAAAAAAAAATAAAGAATTGCCCATCTCAACGTCCTTTTTCGAGGATATTAACTTCAAGTGAAGTAAAAAGCCTGGCAGACAACATTTTAGAAAGTGTGCGCTGCTCCAACCTCAAAAAACGCTGAAAAACTTGGTCGATTCTAGGTTTCCTGAATTTTGGAAGAACTTACATTCTAAACTACGCAGAAAGGATTAAGCCTCTCTACGAATTAATCAAACCTGATTTTAAAATCACACATTGGACAAAAGAACACACAGAAATTTTGCGTTCGCTCCAAACAGACATGTTAGCAACAAAACATTTACAAACACGCGTAAACGTACGCAACTTAGTGATCGGAATCATTCGGGTCAATGCAGATTCACCTACATAACTTTGCATGAAGGTGGGAAAGTACCAATTGCATACAAATCACATTTGTATACACAAGCAGATAAGAAATTTACATTGTCAGAAAAAATTCTGACAGCAGTTCAAACCACTGTAGCAATAGAAAGAGCCCTAGCACAGAGGAAACGCATTATGGTTGTAACTCCTGTACCAGCCTTAGAGGCAGTTGCAAAAGCTAGCATTCCGAATGCAAAAGCTTTACATCCAAGATGGATACAATGGGTTCATTCTCTTGCTGCAACTGATGTTGAATATGTTTTGATCCTTATTTGAAAACACAAGCATTCCTGCAATATCAACACGAATGTCCTCTGCCTACTGAAATTCTACCTCTAGACCAGTATGAATGTATAATTTATACTGACAGATCAGCACAACCCGCTACGGGGGGGGGGGGGGTAAACAAGCTTATAGTGCTGCATGCACGATCGTTAAAGGTCGTATGCGCGATGGCAAATTTAGACCTATGGTCACAAAAACGCAATCTCTAGGAGATTGTACAGCTCAGCGAGCAGAACTACAAGCATTCAAAATGGCACTTGAAAATACGGATCACGAATTCCCCACACTCATAGTGTGCGATTCTTTTGACTGTGTTCAATCTTACAATGAATGTTTACAGAATTGGCTTCAAAATGGTTTCAAATATGCAAAAGGTGGCTCAATCAAGCACAAAATGCTTTGGGAACAAGTAGTTCGGCTGCGAAACGGACTACAAAACACTCACATGATACACAGGCTGAGTCATCAACGTGATGGCGTTCACGTTGTAGCGAATTCATTGGCTGATGAAGCCGCGAAGGGGGCTGTGCAACCGGCATCCGTAGCTGCAATCACTTGTTGAAAAACGAAAATAGACAATGAAATAATTCTGGCTGTAAGTGCTTCAAGCAAAGGCAGCGATGCAGCATTACCTAAAAGGTTTCCACTCAAATACTCATATATAATTGATACGAACAATGTTCCGTTTGCTTGAATACCTGGAATAGGGTATAGGGTAATACCAAACATGGAACAAAGATTAGGACTAATCCTAGCAGCACATAAAGGGCTCGCCTCTGCTCATGCAGGTGTTTCCGCCACAGTGTCGTTATTAAAGTAAGGATACTGGTGGCCCGGCATTAGGGAACAGACCAGAAACTATGTCCTGGACTGTGATATATGACAAAAGATGAAAGTCTCTACTGTGAAACGTCCTGCGCAGACGCCCCTGTTATTTCAGATAAACCATTGGGGTGTGTTCACCTGGACCACTGTGGTCCCTTACAAAGGGATGGTAACTATAAATATATCATGGTCGCATTGGATTTGTGTTCAAGCTTCATTTGAATGTGGCCTTAGCGCTCGGCTGACGCTCAAATTGTTATAAAAGATTTGCGAGTCTCTAACGGCAGATACGCAATAGGCACACTACACTCTGACCATGGGCCTGCGTTTAGCTCTTGAGCTTACAAAGAAGCCATGGCCGGTTTGGGCGTTGAATTGCAGTACTCTTCTCCATTCCATCCTGAGGGAAATTCTGTTGTGGAAAGAAAAAACCGGGACATAAAGCAGTCTATAACAGCTAGGGTATTAGGTTTGGTTGATGGGTGGGTCAAACATCTTTATGGGGTCCACGTAGTCTAAACAATTTGCAAAGAAGTTCTCTAGGGGGTGTCACTCCATATGAGGTCCTATTTGTGACAAGAATGTTGGTTCCGAATCTTGATTGGAACAGTGGTGGAAAACAAGAAATTTGACATCTAAGATTGTTTGGCTTATTTACAGGACTTATATGAACTAAGATCGAAACAAAGCGACGTGTTCCTGAAGCCAACCACCACTGGGGAAAAAACAACTGTCCCAGCAAGGCCAGTCTGGATCCCAAAGCTTGGTGATCTAGTCAGAGAAATGATCGCGGACAAGAAGGAATTTGGGCCTTCTTACAGACAACCAGTACCTGTCTTAGCAATCCACGGATCAAGAACCGTTTTACTGCCGCCCCTTGCTGGTAAAAAGGAGAAAATATTTGTGTCCATTGACCTGATCAAACCACACTATGTGGCCGATACTAAGCAGTAGGCCAAGTGGACTCTGACAATGTAGCAGACGCACTCCTCTAGCTACAATCCAAGAGGTTCAAACTGAGAGACTCATCACCTTTGAAGATTCTACAGTGAGAAAAGAAGGACTATGCAATAATGCTATGGAACGCGTTCCTCTTGAAACCCAAATAACAGTTTGTTCTGATACACCTGTCTACAACGAAGTAATAAGTGATCAAGTAGTTCCAGCGATTTCAACAAATCCGGATGCAATTCCAACCATTGACAGAACTGCCTCTGGCTATTTCATTAACTTTGATTCATTTTCTGAGGATCCTAGCGAACCTGAAACGACGCCAGCTCAAAGAACTTTCAAAGGACAAGCAACAGACCTTTTTCATCACTTGAAAAAGACTTATCTGGTTTCACCATGGATTGAACTGTGGATTGTTTTGGGAATATTCTTCTTTCTACTTTGGTTAGCTCCAGTGGCAGTTCTTTCCTTAGGGCGTAGGGGCTGCGCCTTCGGTGTTTTCTGCCTCTAGGCTATTTGGCAGTCATAGGTCGGTGTCAGGCAGGCACATTCAATTCGCCAGTGCGCTTGCGCCAGCCTCTTCAGCTACACTTTGCTGGGCCGATGATACCTCAGTCCTGGTTCCTGTGAGGTCATCTGCTTATCAAAGCCCTGACTTTCAGTGGTGAAGGGCCTCCCCAAATGACGTTGCTTGTAAAGCCAGCCTTGGGCGCTTCTGGCTTCATCCCTGAAGTTCAGAGGCTCCATGTCAATCAGGGAAGTCCCACCCCCATCCTCTCCGATCACGTGTGGTGAGAATCACTAACCCCATCCAGCAGCGTCGCAATGTTAAGCAGCTCCATGTTTCTTCAAACAAATGGCGAGCTCCTGCAGCTGCACACTAGGACTCGAGATTCTTGCCAGATTATAAGCCTTAGTCCACCCTGCCAGCACACTTCCAAGGTTCAGACATGTTCAGCTGGTTGGGTACTGATGACAAGCGAAGGAAAGACCCCAAGGTCTTTCAGACTGTCAGCGATGGGTTCAAGAAACTGTATAAAACCAAGCTGCTCCCTCTGAAAGAATATTACACATTCCACGAATTTCACTCTCCAGCGCTGGAAGATGCCAATTTTGATAACAAGCAGATGATTTTGCTAGTGGGCAGTACTCGACCGGAAAGACCACCTTCATAAGGTAATATGCCAGGTCACAATTAAGTTTTTATTTTCTGAATAAAGTCCCTTGATTTTAGCATAGGCCAACCCTTCTGAAGAAACCTAGTTTGTTCTCCTCTGACTGCATGTGCTTTCATTCATTGCTGAAACCTAAGTTAGCAATGCATCGTTGTGTGTGTGATAAAAGTACGCATTTTATTGCCTAAGAAAACCCCTTTTTCACTCTTGTCAAGGTTCTCTGTCTATTTTTTTGAGTATATTGCTTAAATCTAGCATAAAACGTATTTACTTCTTTCATTCCGGGTCAAGCAATCTTTACTTGTATAGATCAAATCAGTAGATGCTAAAAAATATCAGATTTCTTTTGCTCCAAACTACCACTGGTGCGCTGCTTTTAAATGTTAGCGTGAGTGTTTTTCTCCAGTCGTCTCTCCGTATTTAAAACTTTATCCATTGAGTTAGTTCTTGTGTTTCTTTTTATTCTGAAAGGCTGAGTGGATAGTGGAGTAAATATTAACGGAATATTATTTATTTTTGCAGTTCTATGGAGGACAAAGTAGGCCCAATTGGCATACTCGTACTGTACATTCTGTTGGGAGCGTTCTGACATAAATAGTTTCTGAAAAGTTGAGTACAAAATAAGCTGCGTTTATATGCGCGGATTTGAGATGGTAATGACCTACTATTATGTCTACAAGACAGCCACATCGTTTATGCAGTGCCAAGTTTGCTCTTTCGTAGATCGAATATTGTGCAGTAGATCCAGAGACTGAATTAAATGAAATAGTAATAGAATATTGAGAGATTTTCTTGCAAGTTTGACGGTTTTGATCCATGTTTTTCGATGAGGTATGAAGCGAGGTGCTTTTTGCTTGAATATTTTCTGCTTGAAGTTCTTCTCAATGATAACTAGTTTAGTTGACCTCAAAATACTATACTAACGAATATTTTTTTGTATTTCCAATTATTATGCCAAATTAGATCATTGGCAAGAGTTTTGTGCTTCCTTCAACATCCTTTCTTGGCACCAAGTGTCTCACCCCCTGTTTAAAGGCCGCTGCACGAGACACTGTATTAGGGACGGATGGGCGAGGCTGGGCGGCTATAAGCAGGGCCTATGTTGGCACATTCATTGCCAGTCATGCTTGCAAAGTGTGGTATTCATATTTGATGGTGCTGTACGGAGGTTTTAGTTGATCAGAGTGACAACTGAGCAGTATTTGAGGATCTAAGATACCGAATTAAGGTATAACCTGGTTTATCATGGGGGACTGTTTTTCTGTGACACAGGGTTGCTACCGGGCCACTGTTTGTCTAACTTCAGTAGTATTTCTATGACGAGGCTGGGCAATATTCCCCCTTTGAAATATAAATTTCATACGCCATATAAAGAAGTCATTTCATGACTATTTCAGAGCTGTCTAAACTATTCCTAAATGATCATTAAACACGCTGTCAGAATTGCCATTTATGAGGCACTATAGATGTTTTTACACTTTTTTTTAATTCAAGAACTATCTCCTGAACTTTCCAGAACCTAAATATTTTTCCCTCTGAAAGGTGGTAACACTCCCTTGTTTGAAAACTCTAATTCCATTGCCCTGGAAGTCTCTGTTAGCCATGATGTAGTCCACTTGATGTGAAGGTGTTGGTTGGGTTAGCGAGGGCATAGCCTGCAATGTCTACAGGAGTCAGTTCAGACCAAACGATAGTGTCCAGATATTGCTTACATCCATCCTTCAGGAAAGTGGAGCGTGTGGTCTCGGTGGTGTATATAGCCTGAAGTAACAGAACTCAGGTTTACAGTGGCTTTGCATAGGAGTACATTCATGTGGCCTTATGCTCTGGAAGATGCCTTTGGAAGAACCTTACATAAGGGTGAAATGGCACCAAAAGGTGCCATGGACCTCTTTTTTTGGAAGCATGTCTTGACAGAAGTATGGGGTAAAATGGTACAGTAGTCGGGTGCAGGTTGTGTAAGGGGGATTCACGTGCATCTCTACGCTCTGTCCAGTGTTCATTGTTGATTGACCATACTTTTGTGCAGACCTCCCAAAGTGAACAGTTTTAACTTTACAGCCACTATTTGGAGGGAAGGAATCCACGGCCGATGGTTAGGATAACCACCAACTGCAGCATATTGTTTTTTAGGCACATGACTACATTGGTTGGACAGAGAGAAGCAATGGAAGTTTGCCTTGTTAAAAATATGCCATCTAATCCATAAACAACCATGATTCCATTGTAATCTGATTAGGCATGTATTTTTATTTCCAAACATCCACCTATAGGATCCAGCAGAAACCATTTACAACTGGAACTAGTTTGACTTGAAGAGTTCATGTTTCTGCTGCGCTGCTAAGGTCAGGGGGCATGTGAGTACCAAGGGAACCTCTGCTGTGCTCAAGGAGCAGGACTAAACTAGTCAGCTTTATGCCCTTCTAGCTTTCAAAGACGGAGGAGCTGCCCCTGCTAACCTGCCCATGCAAGCCTCAGCTATTGTCAATGCTGATTAGCATTACAAGCTACTATATTAAAGGAGCTCCCATAGGTGTGGGTTCCATCCAGGACCTCACAACTTTGTCTGGTTTAGGGAGTTAAGCTGTTGCCATGGTGATTAGGCCTGGAATTCTCTGTCTGGGAAGGGGTGCCCCAGTTCCAGCCTCCAATAACACTCGCCGGTTATACACTGTTGCCTGTCTGCTTGCTTGCTCGCCTTCCTACTCACATCTACTTGCATATATGTCTGCCTCTGGTGAGTAGGTTGTGGGTTGAACCGGCAGTACTTGGTTGTTAATCCCAGTTTTTGTACTACTATGTGTGCTCCCGGACAAATCTGGAGACGGTTGTGGCTGATACAACTCTCATATCGACAGGCATTGGGAGCAGGTAGGAATACAACTGACTCCAGCTTTAGGAGCTCTGTTAATAGCTTGATTGAAAAATAATAATAAAGTTTACAAAATGTGACCACGAATTGCAATAAGAGTAGGAACTGCCCACAAAGTATTTCATACACCCCCTCACTTCCTTCCCATGACCACTTATCTTGTACTGCTGCCCTGTAAAATATGTTTGTGCTGAAGAAAGTCCAGAGCAGAAAGATGGTGTGATGAACAGTAGTCAGAGCAGGTTTAGGCCAGGATCAACAGACACAGTGTCGACAGACACACACCTGTAAACAGAGACTTGTAAGCGCACTGCAGGAGGTGTGGCCTGACACAAATCTACCGACAGCAGCATATGCTGAGTGGTACAGGTCTACACACTATATTTCGCAGACGGGTGTTGGAAACAAGTGCAGTCAGTGCTGGTAGGCCGGTACAGACTGTTCATCCCTCCGAGTTCGACAGGTTGGTGCAGACAAGTACAAACTGGAAGAAGTTAGCAGGTACTGAAATACAGGAACGGATAAGGAGTTATATTGACATACAGCTATGTGAAGACACATGGTGGGAGGTGGGTACAGTTGGACATCTGCTGAATGGCCGAGCGGAGTCTAGACACACTGCACAGGGATTGGGCAGTAATGGGCAAAGACCATGTAGCGGGTGCTGGCAAAGCAACTCAGACAGATGATAAAGTTCAGAGTAGGTGGTGATCTGCACTTACAGGCTAGTACATTTATACATTAGGTGCAATCACGTACTGGCAGATAGATGCGCGTCCTGACGTGCAGATACAGAAAGGTGCTGATGGCAGTGTGTAGACTCGTCCGGGCAGTCACAGCTAGTTGCTGATAGTGCAATATAGATGAGTAAACATAGTCTGGAGTATGTAGGTGAGGACAGTCACAGCTAAGCAGTATGGGAGGGTACGGTCAGGTGCTGATGGTCATGTGTAGATGGCTCCTGACAGTCACTGAAGGTTGATGATAGGCAGGCATAGTAGGGTACAGGCAAATCTAGGTAGGTGAGGACATGTAATGCTAATCAGGACAGAACGAGGCAGTGCTGTGCTTGCCTTGGGGATCAACTAGTTTGAGGATTCGGCACGTTTTTGATTTCATTCTAATGTTTTCTACACACTTGTGCTTCAAAATACTATTTTTGGATCCCCTTTTTTTCAACAATTTTCAGTAAGTATGTGGTGTAAAACCCACCATTTGAATCAATTTTTTCCAAAATTTTCCTGCGGGGGGAGAACCCCCCGCACCCTCCTTTTGCTGTTTGGGCTCGCTCGCTTATTACATTAGGGTACAACATTTTCCGCCCAACCACTTTCAGAATCTACCAGGCGCCACTGGTTAGCTCTGGTAATAACTCCAAGTATGCTGATAAATGGAAGGTATTCAAATGGGCACAGCAAGTAAAAGAGTGAACTTACTTATCCAGCCACATAAATCATCCCATCGTGAACAAAGAGACTTGTCAACAGCGAACATAACAGCCGTTCCTATACTGGATGGTATAGTTTGGGACAGAACTGAATATGACATTTTTGGCCCGTCTGAGCTTTTGAAGTTTCCACACTTATTAAAGATTTCATCAAGTGACTTTATTACCTCTAGTACCTTTTCTGATGATTGGAACTTCGAGACTGTTAATAACATGATGTCTGATCTAGAAATCTCTGCAGTATTCACAAATCATGAATATTTAGAGGGTTCATCAGACTATGAACAAATGTATTGCTATAACCATTATGGTCATCATTTCTTGCACAAATCTGCAATGCCTAGAAATGCATAACCAATGGGAACATTGTCCTACACCTCCAAAGGGTAGCTCAAAACCTTTGCAATAACATTTCCATATTTTTCAGGGTTCAATTTATCCAATGCTGAATCATTTTATTTTAACAATGTGAACAAGACAGGAACGAAAAATATGTTAACCGATACAAAACAGATTTATTCTGCAGCCTTTATTCCCCAACTGTCTAGACAGGGTTTCGACTTTTGGAAAGACAACATTGAGACAAAAACTGTCTGGGGTACAAAAGATTGGCAAGTGGGGGGGGGGGGGAGTAGAAACTTTGTTTAGAGCCTGTATTATCCCTGAGTGAATTATGTTTTTGATTGACACTGTCCAACAAATGTCTCGCCTTAGGTTAGCCATGATCAAAGACATGAACACACCGACCATACCAATACCTTCAAGTAATAGCACTACACGGGGGGAGGTCGACGTACATACTATTTTGCATCACAACAGATCAGATCCAGAATGGAAAAAATGGTTGCTCTGGCCCACAGACACAAACAACTGTCAAGATTGATTCCTGAACAAAACACAGGGTTTCACTATCAATAGGCCAGACCCAACATATGTTCAAAGACCGCATCCTGGGGTAGTAACAACATACAGTGTAGGGAAACTATGCCTTGATTGGCTACAGAAATCTACATTTGAGGATGTAAAACAACACTTATCTTTACTTAAAGATGGCACAGACCTCAGGGAATTCTTGCTAGGACCAAGAAAACCGCATCACAAACGTTTCATATATGCCGATATCTACGCAGCTTATAATGAGATATGGAAGATTACCCAAGCAGAGACTGCAGAACTAATACAAGAAATTGATTGTATTAATTTAGAGAAATCTGTCTCTGTAGTAGACAATGGGTTAACGACTCTGTCGTCCAGGATATATTCATTGGACAGCATTGTATCTTCTGCCATAGACATCATGGAACAAGACTTGGTCATGTTGCAACATGGTCAGTCTCAATTACGTTCTATCATGCTATTAGGCTGGACGCTACAAAACTTGTGTGCAGGCTATGTGCCTTGGTGTTTAATCAACACTATGTCACTGTTAGCAGAATTCAATCTCGCTGATAAACAGATCAAACTGGCACAAAGGGGAGCAGACTATACGGTGCTGAGCATTGAAAAACTGGAAAAATGACCATTCACAGTGGCAGAAAAAACAGCTACTGAGTGGATCATACATGGTAAAATTACTCTGCCTATTACAATTTTCAATTTTCAGTTTTGCCTAAAACATATACCAGCAGGCAAATATAAAGAATACTTCAAGACATCCTGGGATTTACCATACACACACAGATGTTGGAGTCGGGGGCGTGAAGTGTTTCTTAGCGGTTCTAACTGTGAAAACGCACTAAGCTTTTCTCTCCTTTGTCAGGGTATTCATTTACACGGGGACTGCGATGGTTCCACTACAAACTTACCCTGTCACCTGCAAGGCTCACCAGCTGCAGTGATTAATCACATTTTTGGATTACTTTCTAATGGAATTTACCTCATGTTGAATGATCACAGCTGCTGTGGCATGTTGCCAGGTATCCCATATCTAGTGACTGTTTCATCCAGGGTCACTTGTATTTGTATTTGTGTTTGTATTTTTATACCAAGACAGCCACGGACTCACCTCTATGGCCTTCACTGAACATCTCTTCTATACGAATTGATACTCTAAGCAGAAGGAAAGCCATTTCTCACAACAAACTGTGCCACTGACCTCGTCCAAAGAAACCTATGATCTACAAGTCCCAAGGACTTCTGCCAAGATACATGCCCTTTGAATACAAATTGCCCTATACATTTCGCAGAAATGTTGTAACGTATCTTAAACATGTCTGATACGAGCAGTATTGTACATGTATTTCCCAACTTCGTGCACTCTGTATTTGGCGGACTGCCACTTTTTGGACTTGTTGCATGGATCCTATTCTTGCTCCTACTGCTACGTTATGGCAAGCCAAATCCCTAGCGTCACTCCAAGCACCATAGAGAGAGCTCTATTGGAGATGAAGTGTTGTGAGTGCATCGTCCAAATTTTAGGTTTACCTCGCCTACGAGAATTAAATACCACATGATTTCTGTCATTCAGACCAATCTGGCAAAATTGCATCTTACCTGTTCTACGCTGCCTGCTTTGCGGTGACCAATGCGTGCTAGACATCTGTCTAACACTCCCATCAGTCATGCCTACGGATATCAATACTCTGCTGGACCTGGTAATGGCCCATGCTCTGTGTTGTCCCCAGCAGCTACCAATCCTAATGACGGCATTTATTGAGATCTCACCGACGCAAATTGCTACTGCTGAGGTACGAGAGAAAACAGGCATGCAGGTAACATTCGATACGAACATTGCTGATGCGACCAATGCTGAAGGCGATGCTGCTCATCTATGTGCGGTTAGTCTACTAAACGAGGTAATCCAACTTTCACCTACAATGGTAGACAACTTTTTGTCTACAGACATAGAAGATTTCATGTTTTCTCCAAGCCCTAACACTGACTTTTGATTTTGGCACACCGTGTTCTGAGAGTCTTTGAATTTGACTTTTATTTCTAATAAACAAGGGACTAACTTTGGAACTTTTTCCTATGATAAATTTTTTTTTCTCCAAATTTGTATTTTTTATCTTTTGGCCCAAGTAATCTGCTTATAGTAGAACTATTCATAGAGAACAAGAATTCTTTGAATACTTCCAGAGACAATGTATGACCTTGTCTACAACTAAATGATTACGTAATCTAAAATAAAATGGTTTCGGACCTTTTTCCTCTGTATTTACAAGCCATTTCATAAATGTGTTTTTGTATATTGTTTCACTCAGCATTCATTGCCAACTTATGCCTAGAGTGGAACATTGCTTTGATATGTACAGCACTATTGCATATCGCAACAGTTTTAAATGCATTTTGTACTATGTATTTTTAGACATATTCTTAGCCATCCATATGTAGCTATGTTTTAGATATGTTTAACATGTTTAGAATTTAGTTACGTCGTTCATACGAAAGTGGAGTTGGCCCTTGTGTGTCGAATTAGATTTCGTATTAATTTCCCGATTTATGCCCTTATATAGGTACAATTCACATTGCCCTTATCTAGTCATAGAATTCCAGCCCTTATTTAGGCATTGCTCATGCTAACCAAATACAGGCATGGCCACCTACATCCGTTCATCTACGTCACAATGAGTTCTTGGAAAACCAGACTCTTAAGCCTTTAGGACTTCCCCTTGCTTGGATATTGATTTCTCCAAGAACTCATTTATTATGTATGAACATCTATTCCTTAGGGCATCATTCATGACGTTCTTATGCCTGACTTTTACGTCAATACTGGCATTCCTAAACACCTTCAAGGTATTAAATATGCCTTCACTTGCCATGGCAAACCGTGGTTTGGTCCACGGTTCGACTGCCTACTTGCATGACGCTGCTCGCCACGGTAAGTTCGGAAGGAATTCCAGTCCCAACTGACGCACTGACCAGACGCTGCCATCCTCCTTGCGAGAATACAGCTCCAGTGTTTCTGACTCCCCTTGCGGGGGGTTCGAGATCGAGACCCGGGAAAGAGATTCCAACCGCTCTCATTCTAAGGTATGGAGCAGACTAGAACCTAGAAGGGACCCTTGGCAACTATAGTTAAACTAAACAATAGCTGAACAGCACCTACTTCTTCCCTTGTACTACACTTAGGTTAGGTACACTGGGGTAGGATTATTTTAGAAGCTCCAGATAAGTATTTTAGCCTGTTATTTATGTATGTATTTTTATGAATATTTGTCATAGCTACAGCCCATGCTATTGCAGTATTATTTGATCCTACTGCTAGCGCTGTACGTATTATACTTCGCATTCTGTCTTATGATTGTAGTAGTTCATATAGACGCCCGTCTATCTATTTCTGTGTAACTCTGTAGAAACGAAGCATGCACGATTGACTGAGTGAAACGGTTATCTATTGTTTCCACGATTCTGTGGTTGTTCCGATTCTAAGGGAAACAAAGTTGTCATGTTTATGCGGTTGTCAGAAACGAATCCCTTCTTGTTTATTCGAGAAGTTTCTAGAGACCTCTGAGTTAGCTGGCACACACAAGTAATTACGTTTAATGTACTCGATAGAGACATACTGACCTCAGTCCTTTGTCAAAACTATAGTGTATATTATTCCAATGCGCAGAGCCTATCAGGGATATAGGAACTACACTACACTTTCACAGTGATTAGGCATATTGCAAAGGGAAGTCAAGCACCAGTTTATATTTGCTGGTACTGAATTGGCTATACACATGGCATTTGAAGCTCTGTATATATTAAATGAGGGAAAGGAAAGGTTATGGTGTTTGGCACTGAAAAATATCTAAGATGTTCGTTCATCAACATTGGAATCCATTGTAGTTTACACAGACTTTTTCTTCCTAGATGTTGTTTCCTTATTCCATTACTGGGAATCTCAAATTAAAGTACAAATGAATTTTGCTTCATATCTTGCCTTTTCCAATCTGGCAGTCCACTCTAGTAAGACTAGGCTTGGACAAATATGGAGAAGCAAATTGGGGCTTATATTCGGATAAAGAACTTCATGTTCCTGAAGAATGATTTTTGGGGTCTACGTTGCAGCTGCCTAAAGGAACTTCTAAGGTTCCATCCTTTATTGGCAACTGACTTTAGCACCCCTGTAAGTCCCTAGTAAATGGTACCCCAGGTACCTAGGCCATGGGTACTAAAGAGGGTCCCCAAGAGCTGCAGCATATCGTATGTGACCCTAAGGTACCCACATACAAATGTCACTGTCATTGCAGGTTGCGTGACATGGTGCAAACCATGAGTGAAAACATGACATGACACTCCTGTGTGTCATGCCAAAGTCACTGCATCTGATATATGTAAGTCACCCCTACGGTAGGCCTT
The DNA here is from genome assembly GCF_964261635.1 of Lissotriton helveticus. Lineage (NCBI taxonomy): Eukaryota > Metazoa > Chordata > Amphibia > Caudata > Salamandridae > Lissotriton > Lissotriton helveticus. The sequence continues at coordinate 364,648,054 of NC_136073.1, read as the reverse complement.
TAAGTCCTAAGGCAAGGTACATTATATTTTTTGTAAGGACATATCTGCATGAACAGATGTGCCCCTGTGATGTCTGGTTCTATTACTAGATATTGTAAGTGAGCAGGGAGGCCATCTCAAGGTATACACTGGGCACTTGTCGAAACGAGTTCCCAGACTACATAATGTCTTCACAGAAACACACGGTGTTTGGTATCAACCACCACATATTAATAAACCCAACTGATTCCAGTGATGGAGTTATTAATACATGCTTCCAGAGGGCATCTTAGAGGTACCCCCTGAAAACCTACCAACTACTAGTGTGCTGACCAACTAGTCTTAACCAGCCTGCCGCCACAAACGTGTATATGACCCCCATGGGGGAGGGACTTTGCTCTCAGGAGGTCATAAACAAAGCCTGCTTGGGCAGAGGGTGTTTTCAGCCCCTCCCTCAGAATGCCCTTCAAATTAGCATCCCAAGGCAGGGGAGTTTCAAAGAGCCCACTGCCTTAGATATGCAAATCTGGCCTCCCTCTCAGGAGAGGATGCTGCCCTCTTTTGTCCAGAGCCCTTTGGCACCTGGATAGGTGGAGAATTAGCTATGCAGGAGGCATGTTGTACTGCCAGGCTGGACACACCTCTAGGATGACCAGCTGGAAGTGAACACAACTTTAGAAATTTCAACATATTGTGTGTGGTGGAATTAAAAGGACGTGGTAATCTAGGGGGTGTAGTTACTCCAAGGGTAAGTAGGCCATTGGCTACTACCCCTCACTCTCCTTAATGTCCCTAAATTGAGTATTTAGGGAACCCCCTGATTCCAGATCTTCAGATTTTGACGGCTCAAGAGCAGGAGTGGACGAAGAAGAGTCCTGCCATGGAACTGAGGAGCAACAACCTGCCTGTCACTTACCCTGCCAGCCTGCACCCAATAATTGTAAAAGAAGCAGATGCGTCCTGCCATTCTGCAGTCTCCAAGAAACACAGAGGGCTGCCAGTGTTTCACCAATTGCCTGAAGAAACTGCCTTGGAGTAGAGGAGCTACTCCTCTGGAGCGGCAGGCACCAAAGATGCCAGGTGCGGTCCACTGTGTTGCCGCTCCCCAGCCAGCCCGATGCAACAGCTCCCCAGGAAGAGGACCCTGTGATTCTTAAGATGAAATCTGTCCTCCCACCTAGTGAGAGGACACCAGGTCCAACCGGAGCCGCACAGGACCAATACCCCGGGTACTGGACCTCCTGCATGAGCCAAGGCTTGTTGTGCCCAGACCAGACACTAACGCCGAGGTAGACCGTCCTGCCCATCGAGGGATTTCAGGGACAGCGAGACCCACTTTGTAAGTGGCCCAGCTGTCCTGTTTACACCTCTTCTGCAAAGCAAAGAAATTAGTCTGTGACCATCGCCTTAAAGCACCTATGCATCCGCGCTCCAGAGTCCAAGGGAGGTGACGGTGCCAACACGGTCCTCAGACCCACAGGAGCCAAGTCCACGCTTTGGTTTGCCCATACTGGACTTCCAATCGCCGCCTGCAGCCTCTCTCTACAGGCCCCCTCCAACTGCAAGAGACTCCAGCACTGTATCCAGTGCTTAAAGACACCACTGCAGCCAAGCCCTACAGCCCAGGGAGAAATGGACCAAGGGTGTCCCTGTGTGCCCTAGGATCTCAAGGGTCGGGCCCTCCTGTGAGTTCACCTCGACTGGTGCCCCAGTTCCTGCTTGCAGCCTCTTTGTAACTGGACCATTCTCCCATTAAAGTGAATGGGACATCCAACACTGTGACATACCATTGTATCCGGACAACCCAGAGCCTCCAGAGGTGACCTATTGATGTGGCCTTGGACCTTGCCCCATACTCATCTTAAGTCCTGGAGAACAGTCCTGTAAGTCGCTAAGAGCCCGAATGCAATACATGTTTTTCTACCATAGGATAACATTACCAATCCAGAAATTGCAGTGTCCATTAAAAAAAATGTAAAAAGTCATAGCTCAAAAAGTACTTACCATATTCTGATAATCTTAGTATCTAAATGTATATAAAAGTATGTTATTTGTGTAAATTGGTGTCGAATTTCTTTACTGAATGTGTGTCTCACTTACCGCATTTGTGGGTATAATAAATGCTTAGCACTACCCTCTGAAAATGTCTAACTGCTCGCCCACACTACCACAAAAGAGAGCATTTGGGGTGTCATTTGTGCCTCTGTAATTCCTTTGGGGTTTTCCTGGTCTTTCTGCACAGTGTACCACATTTTGATGCACTAAACAGAGCGCCAGCTTCCTAACATTTAATTAAAAAGAATGGTTTTATAAAGCTCACATGGCTGGTTCATTTTTCAGTTATTGTATCTGTGTAACTTGTCCCTAAACATTGCAATAGATTAGAAAAATCAAGGCTCCATGAATAGAGATTGCTATTAGTGAAGGTGAGGCATTGGATAATTGTGCTGAGTATTTTTATGTAAAAAATGAATGATTGAGGTCCTAATTTACAGCATGTTGGACCAATTGCAGTAATACCATATTACTGCAACCATTAATCATGACATTGCAACACATGTAGCTTTACGTGGGGACCAACATGGAATGCTTTCTGATTTTAAAGGTTCTATTTGCAGGTGCTAAGAGGTAGAGATGTTATCTGCAGTGAGATGTCACTCTACATACCATGACGTCTTAGTACCACTTGTATCTTAATAGAAATATGATGTTGCATGCATGGATATCCGCTTGTATTTTTTACACTTCCCTCAATATCTAAACTGATGGCCACAATCTAATTCTAACAACTTGCAGAAGTATATTGGAAAACAATTTAGACCCAATCCACAAAAGTGTTCTTAGCCCTTAACACACTTTAAGGTGACAGTTATGCATTTACGATTCAAAGAACAAGAAAAAGCGGAATTGTAAAGACACAGGATTATTGGCAGAAAACTAGGAGTGTCGGTCGTGGCATGTAAAATGCATAGAACTCTCACAAACCTCGCATGCCCATTCTCTGCACATTTAGGCACCCAACAAATCCAGAACTTGTTTACCCAAGATTCCACAAGCAGTGTGCAGTGCTTGCGGAATATTCTGTTACCAATTCCAAAGAAACTCGCTGCCATGGTTGTTGTGCAAAGAGGAACCCAAGCCCCTTGTTGGCAATAATATCTGAACTCCACTTCTGCCTTCTGTTCGTGCAGTTGTAGTGCAGCACCTCAATCTACATTTACTCATAATTCTCTAATCTAACTCACTCCCTCTTCTCCCAGTTTTGTTTCCCCTAACTGTTCATTGCCAGTCATTTGTTTGTAGGAGGACACTACAAACACTCAATCAATAAATACATTCTGGGTAGTTAGAACATTAGCTTTTAACATACCTTTTACTTGTATGACGTCAATGTGTATGTCTAAAATGGTGTGCCATCCTCAGTGAATAGAGTGTGCAAAGTTCTCAGGCTAAGGTGATGGAGGTATAATAGTCTAACATGTGGGCACCCACTCAACACGCATGGCCTCACTCCCTATAGGTTATTGTACCATAGCCATCTAAATATTGGTAATTTTGATATTCAGGATTGGTGCGTATAAGGCCCGGAGGGCATCAAACCACTCCATGTTCATAGATTTAATACAATTTGCAGAGTGGCCTGGTAATTAACAACATCAGTCGAAAACTTACAGGCTGTTCATGTTTTCCTAACAATATCTCGCCAAGAGCTTTACCATAAGGTAGGAAGAGTTGGATTAACATCACATTTGAAGGTAAAGAAGAACAGTTTAGAGCGAAGACAGTGAATTTACATTCCATATAGTTTGCCAATACCAATTACCCAAGCCATATAAACTTATTTATTTTATTTTTATAGCTTGATATATATGCTTCTAACGAAACCTCTTTAGATTTAGCAAATGAGACATTTAGGGTGAGTATCCATAACTTCTCCTCAAACCAACCCAAAACCCACAAACAGTATCAATATGACATGTTTTCAGCCACAAAAGATTTCCTAGGTCTTCCATACAGATTTGATGATGATAGACGTCATCGCTATGAAAGAATAATGCTCCTATATTGCACACTGCCGTAGACACAATCTTCAAGCGAGCTGACCCTTTGCCCATGCTGTCTGCTGTGGTGGGCATAAGCAAAAACTGAATAACTGTTGAACAGATCAAAAGATGAGGAGGGCTGACCCAAACCTGTCTCTCTGTATGTGTATGTATGAATTTTCTATTTATGATTTTTGTTTATTGCTTTAATGAGGCTGGGGAAACACATAAAGCTGTCTCTAGGCCAGCCCTAAAAAATGGTCGGAGTGTTTTTGTCACAACTACTTAGGCTGATTACACTGTTCAGAAAGCAGCTATTTAAAAAGGCAAGACAACATTGTTTTTACTTCTCTTTAGGCTCTTGAGTAATTCTAGTGATGCCCAGCCAGGCTAATTGTTTTGGTACGTGTCCATTGTATGTCTCCTGCTGGATTCACTCTCTGCCCCCAGTCAGCTAAAGCCTGAAGAGATGGCCCTTCTTGTTCACCTGTGTCCCTTAAGATGACTTCTCTTCCTTTAATGCCTTACAAGAGCAGTCACTGATTGAGCGCTATGTAAATTACATTTCTACTAGGCTCTTAATTTCCAGCTTCAGTATGTTTCAAAGAGTCTTTTCCCAGCACTGCGAGCTCCGGTTTTCTAAATCAGGTTTCCCCTCACACTACATTAGTCACGTTGGCACACAGTCCCCTACGTTTATTAAACTAATTAAGGAGCCTGTTACCTCTGTTGCCCTGTGAAAAGGAATGACTCTTTTAAAATGCTAAAGGCTTTAACTTCTCACACCAGGCCCTTTGACATTTACTATGAAGGTCCTCGTGACTCTTGCTGAATGGAGCACTGGTCGCCTGAGCTACAAATAGCAATGTTTTTGTAACATGCTCGGTGAGGGTATGTTAGAAGAATTTGTCCCAAAAGGTTAACTGGATTCTAATTTAGATAAGCTGATAGTTTTGCAATTTGAATCCTACTCACACATGGAAAAATTAAATGTGATGCGCTAAGGAAATAATAATATTGAGGGTGTAAAATGCCTATGCTTACCTTTGCAAGAAAGATTTAAAGTTTGAGTTAGACGTGCAGAAATTCAGTCAGCTGAAGACAAAACACAAATTTAGTTCAATATAGTGGCGTAGCAAGGTCAGGTGGTACCCGGTGCGGAAAGTTTCTTGTCACCCCCTCCCAACATTGAAATTGAAAGCTTTGCCTTTCAGTTTTTTTCTTTGCTGCACACCACTCGTTTAAATAATATATTTTCCACAAAAAGTGTTGTGAGCCCCAAAAGAGTTTTTTTTATTTTAAAAACACCTATTTTTGCCATTTTGTCACCCCCCTCAGTGATAACACCCGGGGCGGCCTGCACCCACCCCACCCCCTTTCCTACGCCGCTGCTTCAATATAGGTGTTAATAAAATCAAATTTGTATTTGAGATTCACAATTGTTAGTGATCCTTGGCTTCAGTGAATCTGGCCAGTGACTAATGAGCATGTAGCTCCAGTGGAATCTGCATTTAAATTTGGTTAACCTAATTACAAAGAAGTGTTGTGCACTCCCAGTATTAGCCAATAACATATTGATAGGCCACCACTTAACTACCTTCACTCAGATGAGCTTTACTTCAAACTTACCATAAAGTCTTGCTGCCATCACTTCAAATCCCAGCTTTAGAAAAAATCAAAGGCGGATTTAATTACATTTAAATTAAATTACATTTTTGAAAAAAAATCATTAAACCAGTCTTAAATTAATTTGTGAGCAAAAGTGATTGTCCACGATTGCAACCAACAAACCAATAACCACAAGTGGATTGGAGAAAGGATTCTTGACAAAAATGGAGTTCCGGAAACTATAATTTTCCCCTTACTCGTAAAAAGACAGGACAACAGACAGGGCAGGGGCCTGGGCATAAGAAGGTAAGGAATGCAAAAACTCTTAACAGGTTTTAAACAAAAAAGGAGATTAGAAGATTTTAAAATGGGAAGTAGAAGGCAACAGAATATATAGGAAGTAGTATGTGGTTTTGGGAGAGGATCAGGACACCCCTAGTAAACTTCAGGAAAAACAGTGGCGGGATGAGGCTTTTTGTAGCCTGCACTTAGATAAAATTAGCCTGCTAATAAAACATTTCAAGAAAGAAACAAGCTTACCAAAGGAAGGGAATGTGATCCTGCTGTAGCCCCTAGCAGCGTTTTTGGAGCTTTCCAGACCCCAATAGATTAGTGTGGCATGCTACTTTTTTAAGCCCGCGAGTAAATTAGGCCCACCACAAAGCCATAACAACATAGGAAAGACAAAAGACCTGCTGGAAAGTACATGCCCCTGAAGGAAAGTATTGAGTAAAAAAATGTTCTCAAGACATATATTTAAATCAGTGTCAAACGCATTCATGTTTATTAATCATTGTGGCATTGAGAAAGGCGGTGACGCCGAAACGCGTTTGCCAGATTGTCTCGAGACAGCATATGAAGTTATGTGCAGGGAAGAGTAGGACAAAATACGACATCCCTGGCACAGTGGAGCACACCCGCGGATGGGTGATGGACAACTCGTACCGAGTTCAATTGGTTGTTTTGGACCAAATGACATTGAACATTGCATAGTTTGAATAATGTACGGGCCATTTGGGCACCATTGGTATACTATTTAATGCATCAACCACAGAATACAATGCAATACGGTTCATTTAAATTTAAAGATGGCAGCTGTAATATAGCTCTGAGGGAATTGGATCCGATAGTCCTTTCCTTATGTCCACTTAACACTCACCTGTGGGGACGTTCTCAAGACACATTTTTTAAGCAGTGCCAAACGAGCATTGATGTTTATTAATCATTGTGGCATTGAGAAAGGCGGTGATGCTGAAACGCGTTTGCCAGATTGAAGAGATGAAATTGTAGTATACCTGCGAGTGCTTGTCTTTTCCCTTGTGCGGCGTTCTGTGATATATATATATATATATATATATATATATGTATGCATATGTATATTTATATGTATGAATATGTATATATATATCCATCAAACCAGGAAGAAAAATAAGGAAGACCGCAGTCAGCTTGACTTTGAGTTTATTCATAAAATCGAACACTTGCCAGCAGTCTTTAATCCTCAAGGCAGGCATCTTTGTTAGTTTCATCGGCCAGACGCGCTTCTGGAATTCAGCATTCCTTCATCAGTGGCAGTGAGTAACAGGAAAAAGCATCGCTTCTCAATTTGCGTGCATTGAACACACCTGCCCTTGTGGGCGTGGCACTCCCTGTGCCTTCTGGTGCTTGTAGTCTTGTAACCCCTAGTGGTGGCGATGTGACCTCTTTCCCTTCAATAAAAATTTTCTTTTCCCAGTGGAATGATGCTCTATATCTGAGGCACAGACCACCCCGTATATAGTGCTCGATGGCAAACTCAGCGCACATTGCGGTCCTGAATTGCAATGTGCGTCGCTGTCTCTGATAGTTCAAGGCTTCCGACGAAGCCGTGTCAGACCCGCATGTGTATATATATATATATATATATATATATATATATCTATATCTATATCTATATCTATATATATATATATATATATTTCACCAAACGCCCAAAAGCTTTGAAAGGGCACACGAAGACGTCTCTACCATCCGGTTTGCTGCCTCGCGCTTTAGCTCGCCTCTCAGTCGCCATCAATATTGGGCCATGCTGACGCGTTTCAAGGCTTCAACGCCTCTTCTTCATGGGCATACCAAACATGCACTGATAATTTACCTTTGCGAAAACTTCTTTTATTTCCTTCTTGCATCGCCGCCCTAAGTGAACGTGGCCTTGATTATACGCCATTTAAGCATTATGGGACATGCAGTCCTAAATGGTGAATATGTATATATTTTTAGTCCTTAAGTAGGTTCAGAGTCATGCTGGTAATAATTTCAAAGTTCATTTTTCAATCCTTTAGTAGGACTGGCAGCTTTAAGGCGGGCTCTTCATACACGCTGAGACGTCCTGCAAAGGCGGCGTAGAAAAGTTCCACTTCACAGCCTTTCATCTGAGATGAAATGGTGCTCCTTTCCACGGCTGGGGCAGCCGTGCACAAAATGTTTCACCAAATGCCCAAAAGCTTTGAAAGGGCACACGAAGACGTCTCTACCATCCGGTTTGCTGCCTCGCGCTTTAGCTTGCCTCTCAGTCGTCATCAATATTGGGCCATGCCGACGCGTTTCGAGGCTTCAACGCCTCTTCTTCATGGGCATACCAAACATGCACTGATAATTCACCTTTGCGAAAACTTCTTTTATTTCATTCTCGCATCGCCGCCCTAAGTGGGCGTGGCCTTGATTATACGCCATTTAAGCATTATGGGACATGCAGTCCTAAATGGTGAATATGTATATATTTTTAGTCCTTAAGTAGGTTCAGAGTCATGCCAGTCCTACTAAAGGATTGAAAAATGAACTTTGAAATTTTTACCAGCATGACTCTGAACCTACTTAAGGACTAAAAATATATACATCTTCACCATTTAGGACTGCATGTCCCATAATGCTTAAATGGCGTATAATCAAGGCCACGCCCACTTAGGGCGGCGATGCGAGAATGAAATAAAAGAAGTTTTCGCAAAGGTGAATTATCAGTGCATGTTTGGTATGCCCATGAAGAAGAGGCGTTGAAGCCTCGAAACGCGTCGGCATGGCCCAATATTGATGGCGACTGAGAGGCGAGCTAAAGCGCATATGCATATGTCTATATCTATATGTATGTATATGTATGCATATGTATTTGTTTATATATATATATATATATATATATATATATATATATATATATATATATATATATATGCATAGGTATGCTTATGGATATGTATGTATATGTATGCGTATGTATATGTATATCTATGTATATGTATGCGTATGTATATATATGTATGTGTATGTATATAAATGTATGCGCATGTATATATGTATGCGCATGTATATATGTATGCGTATATATGTATGCGTATGTATGTATATATAAATGTGTATGTATATATATTTATATATGTGTATGTACATATATGTATGTATATGTGTATGCTTATATATATATGTATATATATGCGTATATTACCTACTGGCGGTCGCCAGTAGATATATATAGTTAGGACCTAGTTACCATAGGAAATTCCGAACATTCTATTGGGAATAACTTTGGCGCCGATTGAGGGATCTGTTTGTAATTTTCGTTAAATTTGCCTCGCTCCGCTCCGCTCCGTCCCTGAAAGTTTCGGGGGGATTCGTCAAGCGGGGGCCGAAAGGGGGATCCCAAAACGTGTTTTCCCCATGTTAATTTCCATAGGGACCTTTAGACACGGCTACAGCCCGAACGGCTGAATGGAATTACACCAAACTTGGCAAAATGGTAGGGCCTGGTATGCAGATGGGCCTTTGCTATGTTTGGTGAGAATCCCTCCAGTAGTTCTTGAGAAAATTGAATTCGAAAGTTTTCAAATGGCATTTTCTATGGGACCTTTAGACACGGCTACAGCCTGAACGGCTGAACGGAATTACACCAAACTTGGCTAAATGGTAGGGACAGGTATGCAGTAGTGCTTTTTCTATATTTGGTGAAAATCCCTCCAGTAGTTGTTGAGAAAATTGAATTTGAGCAAATTATATATCTATATGCGCTCACCGTACGCGTACGTGCGCGTACCCTTACGTGCGTGAGCGAGTTTCTGATTGGCTGGCAGTCGACTGTCAACATTCTAAACTGTCCAAACCAGGAAGTGTTGGCCACCATCTTGTTTTTCAGGAGAACTGAGGCACAAGAGAGCCCAAAACAAGAGTGGAAAACACGAAAAGGGGGCAGGGTAGAGACCCCCCAACCCTCTAGCCCTTCTCAGGGGGTCCCAAAAGGACCCCCAAGGGCAAAAAAAAAATAAAAAATTGCGGTGTACGCGCACCGTACGCGTACGGTACGCGTACCCCGCGATTAAAAAAATAAATACATTTTGCACTTGGTGGTCCTTCTGGGACCCCCTGAGAAGGTCTAGGGGGTCAGGGGGTCTCTACCCTGTCCCCTTTTCGCTTTTTCCACTCTTGTTTTGTGCTCTCTTGTGCCTCACTTCTCCTGAGAAACAAGATGGCTTCTCAGGTGGTCCCAGAAGGATAATAACCTATATAAACGTTATCCGCTAATCGAATTAGCATTTACAAAACCTTTGAAATTTATTGAAAAAAAATATAGGTTTCACGCCTGATATGGTTAGGAATTGGCATTTAAAAAACCTTGCAAATTCACTTAAAAAACCATAGGTTTCAGGCCTTATATAGTTAGGAATTAGCATTTAAGAAACCTTGCAAATTCACTTAAAAAAACCATTTGTTTCAGGCCTTATATAGTTAGGAATTAGCATTTTAAAAACCTTGCAAATTCACTTAAAAAACCATAGGTTTCAGGCCTTATATAGTTAGGAATTAGCATTTAAAAAACCATTGAAATTGCTCCTATATAGTTAGTTGTACTAACTATATTTCGCGCACCCGCAATCCACTGCTGATGATGTCACATATTACATCATTCATGACATGGTCAGTGACACCACTGATGACATCTCAAATGACATCACTGATGACATCACTGAGGACATCTCATTTGACATCACTGATCACATCACTGATGATATCATTCATGTGATAATACGATGCACCTCCTCACACTCTAATATAACCTTTGATACACCCAGTGTTAAATACAGACTACCATTCTTGAAACCATTGACACACCAATACCAGTTACTACATACGCACTCACTGATTCCTAGGTCTACACACACATTCACTCATTCACCCATAGAATCTCTCATACATACAGTCACTCATCAATACAACACTATCATATGCACTCATACACCTATACAGACACTCACACACTGCCACTCATCCATGGAGTTACTCACACACCTAGTCAGTCATGCAAAGAATTAATCACACTTCCATTTCCACAACTATACAGTTATACACACAACACCTTACTTATTCAAACAAATACTAACACATACTTACTCTCTTATACAATCACTGATACAAGTACACAATGATCCATACAGCCACTCGCACATTCACTGGCTCTCATGTATAGTCATTTATATATGCCAACTCTCACATGCACTGTGTTTTACATATGTACTTACTTGGACATGTAGCACTGAGATATCCATTCTCACCAACACACCCATGCACACAGTCAACCGCCCATATAGCTGTTTCTACATGCACTCTTGAACTCATACACCTAGTGAATCAACTGCTCACACATCTATGCACAGTCGCACACCTCCCAGCCACCCCCACACACACTTAGTCTCCCATTCAAATACCTGGGCAACCAATCAATAACCCATATAGCCACTCATATAGCTACTGATCAACACATGCAGCAGCTTACACAGCAACAGACATACTGATGCACACATTCAGACAGTTTAGTCACTTACCCATGCATTTAGTAAGACACATTTAATCACTCACTCATACAGTCAGTCACGCACCTACTAAATCCTTCATCCAGACACTTATAAATCCACTCATTCTTCAATATGTAAAACATATTTAAACTTTACAGAAACACACAGTCACTGGATGATGTCATCAGTGATGTCATCAGTGATGTCACTGACCATGTCATGAATGATGTAATATGTAACATCATCAGCAGTGGATTGCGGGTGCGCAAATATAGTTAGTACAACTAACTATATAGGAGCAATTTCAATGGTTTTTTAAATGCTAATTCCTAACTATATAAGGCCTGAAACCTATGGTTTTTTAAGTGAATTTGCAAGGTTTTTAAAATGCTAATCCCTAACTATATAAGGCCTGAAACCCATGGTTTTTAAGTGAATTTGCAAGGTTTTTAAAATGCTAATTCCTAACTATATAAGGCCTGCAACCTATGTTTTTTAAGTGAATATGTATATATATATGTGTATGTGTGTATATATATATAATACCTACTGGCGGTCGCCAGTAGGTATATATAGTTAGGATTTTTTCTCTATGGGATTTTTGAAAATTCTATGTCTAATAACTTTGGCGTTTGTGGACGGAATTGGCTGAAATTTTCAGGAAAATGGAACATTTTGTTTCTGAGCAGCCCCTGAAAATTGGGGGGGGGGTTCGTCCAGGGGGGGTCGAGAAAAAAGGGGGGGTCCCAAAACGTGTTTTTAACATTGAGTTTTCCATAGGGCGGTTGGCCTCACTTTTAGCCCGAACGGCTGAATGGATTTGCACGAAACTTGGCAAAATTGTAGGGACTGGTAGCCCGATGTGCCTTTTGTAGGTCTCAATATATGTGCTACAGTGGATTTTGAGAAATTAACGTTTAAAAAAAGATATATATCTGTAACAGCGGACCGGGCAGCGCTCCAGTACGCGTACTTTTCGCGCAACGGAGCTTTGTGAAGCGAAGCTGATTGGTTCTCCGGCGTCTGTAAACATTCCAAACAGTCCGTAGCGGCCGCCATCTTGTCTCTCGGTAGGATCGAGAGACAAGAGGAGGCCAAAGCGAAGGGGCAAATGACCATAAGGGGGCATAGTAGATCCTCGCTGACCCCCTAGGTTTGATGTGGAGGTTTTAAAAGGGCCCGCGGGGCAAAAAAAATAAATAATAATAATAATCGAACGGCTGAATGGATTTGCACGAAACTTGGTAAAATATTAGGGGCTGGTAGACCGATGTGCCTTTGCTAGGTCTCAATATGTGTGCTCCAATGGATTTTGAGAAATTAACGTTCAAAAAAAGATCTATATCTGTAACAGCGCTCCGCTTCGCGTACTTTTCGCGTTACGGAGCTTTGCGAAGCTGATTGGTTCTCCGGCATCTGTCAACATTCCAAACAGTCCGTAGCGGCCGCCATCTTGTCTCTCGGTAGGATTGAGAGACAAGAGGAGGCCAAAGTGAAGGGGGAAATGACCATAAGGGGGCATAGTAGATCCTTCCTGACCTCTTAGGTTTGATGTACCATTTTGCCAAGTTTGGTGTAATTCCGTTCAGCCATTCAGGCTGTAGACATATGTAAATGTCCTATGGAAAATTGCATGGGGAAAACACATTTGAAAGTGTTGAAATTTAGAACCAATTAAAATGTTACTTTGGTTTTGTATTTGTGTGTGATGAAAGTTAATTGGTTATGTATATATGTCAAATGAGAGGAAACCACAGCCATTTTGTGATACTACTGTCTGAGGTACATTTGTGAGGAATTTTTGGTGGTGAATTTCTGGTGTTTGATTTACACAGTACTAACACCTCTCCTACTTTTAAAAAGGTGAGTTGTTAATTTGTAAGGGGAACTATGTTGTACACTTGAAGATAATTTGAAAAATGTTTTCTGTTATTTATTTGCAGTCCTTCTGTTATACTAAATACTTGATAAAGTTAGTTTTATATTATGTATTACTAAAAACGATAAATGAAAGTGATTATTTTTTTCTGCAATTTACAGCAAGCAATTTCAAAATAAAATGGCTCACAATGAAGAGACCGTGGCAATTTCTTTTGAATTGTCCACTACATTGATTGAAATTGAGAGCACCAATAATGAAATATTGTCACAAGGAGGACATGACTTGTATGATTCCATTAGATTGATTGAAATGGACAGCACCAAGAATGAAATATTGTCACAAGGAGATGACTTGAATGATTCCACTACGTTGATTGAAATTGAGAGCAGCAATAATGAAATATTGTCACAAGGAGGAGATGACTTGTATGATTCCATTAGATTGATTGAAATGGACAGCACCAATAATGAAATATTGTCACAAGGAGGAGATGACTTGAATGATTCCACTACATTGATTGAAATTGAGAGCACCAATAATGAAATATTGTCACGAGGAGATGACTTGAATGATTCCACTACATTGACTGAAATTGACAGCACCAATAATGAAATATTGTCAGAAGGAGGAGATGACTTGAATGATTTTTTTGATCAATCTCTTGATGGCGAATTTATCGAGTGTTTGGAGACCATAGAGTTACAAGAATCATTATTGCAGACTTTTCATGAGGACATTGCTGATGAGGACATGTTACTAGTTTTTTCAAATTTAGAAAATTCTGAAGAATAAATTTATATTTAGAAATCAAAAATTGTTTGAGACATTATTCATTTTTATTTTTAATTTATGAGGTTGTAGCGAAGTGATTGTAGTATAAAATGAGACTTATAGTATAGAGTGCAACATTTTTATGTTACATGGTAAGTTTACTCATATTTACTTCCCTTCTGCCACTATATTATCTCCAATGTGTATTTGACATCTCTTCTTCATCTCCGGCCTCCTTTCTCTCACTGTGTGTCTCCGATGCATCTTATCGCTGCTATTTTGTGTAATTACAGAAGAGAGTAAAATAAAATAGTTCGGAACGTGAAAAGGGGGCAAAGTAGAGTACTCCTCACCCCCTAGGCCTTTTTAGGCGGTCCCAAAAGGATCAGTTTCTGCTTTCCTGAGAGATTATGGTATGAGTTCCATATACCACAATAACTTGCATTACAACATGCAAGATATCTATCTCCTATTACCAACTTTTGGAGATATTCTCGCTAAGCGCGAATATCTCCAAAAAGTAACACCTGCCCTGAGCAGTTCTTAGCCATGTTATCCAATGGGAGGTGGATAACATGGCTAAGAGCATTAGCTCGGTAATGTATGAATATCGCTGAGTTTTTAGCGATATTCATGCATTGCGGCCGTTTATTATCGCATTTGTGATAAACCTTGATAATAGCAAGGTTTATCTTCGATAATTTCTGACGATGCTTAGCGGTAAAAAATTCGTTGGTAAGCATCGTTAGCGATAAATATCGCTTAACTTTGGTAATATGCCCCAACGTCTGTTAACGTTCGATTCGAAGGAAATGAGGAAGTGTTGAAAAACATTGTCTGCGCCATCTTGCCTTTTTTGAAATGCCACACTTTTGTCGTGCACGGCAGCCATTTTAGATGTCTTGACCAGACCCACTCTCTGCACGCTGTCGATTCGTAGCATGGCTCCTCACCCTCGCAAGCATCTTCCCCAGGCACTGGTCACCCCCCGCTCTCTGTCTTATGCATGGGCAATAAACCTCCCCCCATCTGCGCTGCTCTTCCCTGAGAATCACACTCTGTGCCCGCCCGACACCTCCCTTTCGCCCTATTCACTACCGCACTCTCTGACACTCCTCTTCCTCTGTGTCCGATTGTCCAGGCTATCAGCTAGCCCTGCAGATGTAGTTTATGGCCCCAGCTGTAAAGAATCACCCCTCTTCAAAGGAGTTATAGTAGATCAAGGCCCACACCCGATGAGATCCGTCACACCACACGTGTTCCTACTATCTGAAAACTATCCTGTATTGTGATTGGGGAGGGGACCGAGCCTGAAGCGGAAGATTCCAGGAATGACTCTTTGTACATCAAAGTTTTTACAATTATGTGTCACATTAAAAATATATAGCACTCCAACAAAGTAGTAGGAATATAAAACTTTAATAACATATAAATATATACAACAAAACAAAAACAGTAAAAACATTTAAACAACGAAGAGACCGTGGCAATTTCTTTTGAATTATCCAATAGATTTATTGAAATTGACAGCACCAATAATGAAATATTCTTGTCAGTAGCGGTCTGTTGTGCGAATAGTTCCAAGGCAGCAGAACGCGCTGAAATCTAGATGGCACGAAAGTGATGTCTAGCAAGTTGCCGCCCAGCAAATAACGGCGTGGGGCGCCGCGGGGGTGAGTGAGTCCAGTAGGCACCACAGCTATTCTTACCGGCATTGCAGAATTACTGCTGGGGACAATGCCTGTGCTGTAGCAGGGTCACAGCAGAAACAAAAAGGATTCTGTTGAA
This sequence comes from Lissotriton helveticus, assembly GCF_964261635.1. Lineage (NCBI taxonomy): Eukaryota > Metazoa > Chordata > Amphibia > Caudata > Salamandridae > Lissotriton > Lissotriton helveticus. The sequence continues at coordinate 364,632,170 of NC_136073.1, read as the reverse complement.
GATGTTGTTGGTTTTCAATTTGAAAACAGTTCTGGTGTCAACTGCTATGCTAATGTAGTGGTTAATGTTTTGTTTTCTCTAGAAAATGTAAAAGAGGGGGAGGCAGTCCAAAGTTCCGTTAAAAGGGCAAAGGAAAGGATCGGTGGTTTGAACTATCAGTCAAAAAGGGGAGGGGGTGCAACAATTTTTCCTACCGGGTCACACTGTGCTTTCACCGGAAGTGAGGTCTGCAGGATTCTAGTAATTCAAAGTGAGGCTGGCGCCGACGTCCCGCGGATACAGTTTCGTCACTCCACGGGTGATCATGGCAGTCATTCCCCATCGGGGGTCGGAGACTCCCGCGGCTCCTCTAGAATCTTCAAGGTCGTGGAGGACTACGGTGGTGGAGTCAACCAGTGACCGGGCCATTTCTTTATGCTGGGCCCGCTCTTGCCAGGTCGACCGCCATTTTGAGAGTTCGGTAGCTACTGGCGATCGCGGGGTCAAATGAGCGGACGGGCTCCACCCTGCCGGGCGAGACGTTGCAGCATGGCCACAGTGGAAGAACTCTTTTCCGGGCGCCTGGAGCGCTGAGGGTGCAGCTGGGAAGCCTCCACTGGGGAGGCGGGAGAGGCCTGTTCGCACCGTCTCTCCCTCCCAGTGCACCCCACGGCGTCTCGCTTGAGATTTGTTATGGCCGGACCAGGCGATGAGGATGAGGGGGCGGGGGGTCGGAGGCATGTGCAAGACACCCCCCCCCCCAGGGTTGTTGCAGCAATTATACAAGAAAGAAGAAGTGTCCCGTCCGTCTTCGGGCCGGGCTTCCGGTAGATGTCGGCCGGACGCCCCTGGCTCTGGCCCCATGAACGGGTTTCTTGGTTTATCGGCTGCAGCCGGATCCCGTCGGCCTCGGCCCCCCGACCGTTGGTGGCCGGACCGGAAGAGCATGTGGCGGGACTACCTGCAACTCTCAAGGGCCACCGCGGCCGGACTGGGAGAGAGAGGGGAGGGTCGAGGAGACATTCCCCCCCCCCTGCAACTGTTCAGCGTTGTAAAGGCAATCCCCTGGCCGGGTCCCGCTGGTCTCGGCCTCTCCTCCGGCTACACCCTACGTTAGGATCTCCTGGCCGAGGCGTGGCAGCAGGACCTGCCTTATATGGGCTGCTCCCGGCTGGGCGTAGCCGGAACCCTGCCCCACCTTGGAAGTTTCCAGAGTGGGGGCGGATGTTCTACTGACTTGCATTTTCCCTAGTCTATCGATTTTTTTGGCGTGGCAGGCGGTGGGACAGCGAGGGGTGATTTGGTTTCTCTTACTGTTTTTCTGGTCTCTCACCACTGGCATATTTTAACGTTTTCTTGTTTCTAGGACATTAATAGGTTTTATCATTACGTTATGTTATCGTTTCTTTGTTCGTTGTTTAATAAAAGTTCATGTTCATCAGTGGCCTACTGATTTTCGTTTTCCTATTCTTTTCTTTCCAGGTTGTTTCATGCTAAAGTTTCTGTTAACAGGATACAGTGATCACTTCGTTATTATTGCATATGTCCTTTTCACTAGGGGTGCTCTCTGGTCGGGCCAGATGACGTATGTCTAGTAAATGGTCCGGGTGAAACAGGTGCATCAATCAGTGGGGAGTAGATAGGCATGACAGATTACAACGGGGGAGAAAGGTCCGCATTACGTACCCTTTCACTACTTGCAAAGATTTTCCTACGTTTATTTGCAAACAGGGAATACCTCCAAAAAGAACTAATTCCCAAACAGTCAATGTTCGGACAATCAATCAATCAATGAGGAATGAAATAGGTACGACGTGTTAAAGGCTTGCGTTACCTACCCTTCACTATCTGCAAAGGGAGAGAGAATATTCCTATTCTTCCTCGTTTGCAGGCAGAGAAGATCCTTAAGAGAACCAACTTCGAACAATTCAATGCTCGATTCAAACAATCAACAAGGGGTACTGTGAACACAAATGAACGCCGCTTATGTACATACGCATTGCTATTTTCAACAGGTTGTTCCTAATGTTTCTATTTTAGCGAGGTGAAAAAGAGATCCCATTAGTGGCCTACTGATTTTGCTCGATTCCTTTTGTTTTTTTACACGGTTTTTCGCTATCTGCAAAGACTAAACAGAGTATTGCGACTCTGTGCTTGTTTGTAAATAGAGAATGAACCAAAGAGAACAATCAATCAAATGGAGAGAGAAGCAGGCACGACGGATTACAAAGGGGGCAAAGGGCTGCGTTAACTACCCTTCACTATCTGCAAAGAGAGAGTACTCCTAATAGAAATGAGGGGTGGGGGGCAGCATTCAAAGCAGATCAGTGTGCATAAACACGAAAATGTTTTTACTTACCACGTACTTGACATTCGACAGCTTATGATATTTGCTATTAAAAAACCATTGAAATTCACTGAAAAAACCATAGGTTATAGACCATATATAGTTAGGAATTAGCATTTACAAAACCTTGAAAATTCACTGAAAAAACCATAGGTTATAGACCATATATAGTTAGGAATTAGCATTTACAAAACCTTGAAAATTCACTGCAAAAACCATAGGTTAGAGACAATATATAGTTAGCTGGACATTTTATTGACATAAAACCAATGAAATTCCATATATAGTTAGTTGCACTAACTATATATCGCGCACCCGCAATCCACTGCTGATGATGTCACATATTACATCATTCATGACATGGTCAGTGACATCACTGATGACATCACTGATGACATCTCAAATGACATCACTGATGACATCACTGATGACATCTCATTTGACATCAATGACCACATCACTGATGATATCATTCATGTGACAATACAATGCATCTCCTCACATTTTAATATAACCTCTGTTTCACCCAGTGTTAAAAAGAGTATAATTTTTGAAACCATTGACACACCAATACTAGTTACTACATACACACTCACTGATTGCTACGTCTACACACACCTTCACTCATTCACCCATACAATCATTCATACATACAATCACTCATCTTTACAACACTATCATATGCACTCATAGACCTATACAGACACTCACAGTCTGCCACTCATCCATGGAGTTACTTACACACCTAGTCAGTCCTGTAAAGAATCAATGAGACTTCCATTTTCTTGTCTATACAGTTAAACATAGAGCACCTTATATTTTCAAACATGTACTAACACATACTTACTTTCTTATACAATCATTGATACAAGTACAGATTGATCTGCACAGAGTCACACACCTCCCAGCTAGCCACACACACACTCAGTCTCCCATACAAATACTTGGGCAATCAATCAATAACCCATATAGTTACTCATATAGCTACTGATCAACACATGCAGCAGTTTACAGAACAACAGACATAATGATGCACAAATTAAGACAGTTTAGTCACTAACCCATGCACTCAGTGAGACACATTTAATCACTCACTCATACATTCAGTCATGCACCTACTAAATCCTTCGTCCAGACACTTATACATCCACTCATTCTTCAATATGTAAGACATATTTTAACTTTACAGAATTATACAGTCACTGGATGTAGTCATCAGTGATGTCATTTGAGATGTCATCAGTGATGTCATCAGTGATGTCATTTGAGATGTCATCAGTGATGTCATCAGTGATGTCACTGACCATGTCATGAATGATGTAATATGTGACATCATCAGCAGTGGATTGCGGGTGCGCGATATATAGTTAGTGCAACTAACTATATATGGAATTTCATTGGTTTTATGTCAATAAAATGTCCAGCTAACTATATATGGTCTCTAACCTATGGTTTTTGCAGTGAATTTTCAAGGTTTTGTAAATGCTAATTCCTAACTATATATGGTCTATAACCTATGGTTTTTTCAGTGAATTTTCAAGGTTTTGTAAATGCTAATTCCTAACTATATATGGTCTATAACCTATGGTTTTTTCAGTGAATATATATATATATATATGTATGCATATGTATATGTATATTTTAAAGGAGGAAGTTGGACTCCCCTCATAACAGCGACGGAATCTGAGGAAGGCTCATGGGAGCTGAAATGCATTATGCCACACAAGCTGCTAAATAAAGAACCGCCGCCAAGTTCCCTGCTGTGTCCTCTTGCTTCTTTGATGGAGAGGTAGTTTTCGGATATTTCACGCGCTTGCCAGTGCGCGTTCAGAGGACCCGTACTCCAAGTGTCCTGCAGCATACTGGTGATGTGGCATGTTGTTTTTCCGAGGTATCGGACCCTGCAGGACCGCCTCCGGATCTAGCCTGGCAAGTGGCCGCTGTGCAATACAGCCCGTGACTGCACGGGGAAAAGGGATCATGGCATCACCGATTCACGGCCCAGCTTGACTGTGTATTCAGGGGCAGAACGTTGGGGACTTGAGTGAGTTCCGGATTTTAGCTTTGGGGTTTGGCCACAACATTAAACTTCCTCCCTTACCTGGCAATTCAGCGTCCACTGCAGGACAATATTACAGCCCCGCACCCGGTGTTACTGGAGAGATGGATTCTGGGAGCTGCAGTTCATATCATCAGACTGCAGCTGCAACCTATTTAGCGGAGCTAGCTGACCTCACGGCATTGGGAGTGCCTTAATATTTTAAAGAAGGAAGTTGGACTCACCTCGTTACAGCGACGGCATCTGAGGAAGGCTCATGGGAGCCGAAATGCATTATGCCACACAAGCTGCTAAATAAAGAACCCCCGCCAAGTTCCCCGCTGTGTCCTCTTGCTTCTTTGATGGAGAGGTAGTTTTCTGATATTTCACGCGCTTGCCAGTGCGCGTTCAGAGGACCCGTTCTCCAAGTGTCCTGCAGCATACTGGTGATGTGGCATGTTGTTTTTCTGAGGTATCGGACCCTGCAGGACCTCCTTCGGATCAAGCCTGGCAAGTGGCTGCTGTGCAATACAGCCCGTGACTGCACGGGGAAAAGGGTTCATGGCATCACTGATTCACGGCCCAGCTTGACTGTGTATTCAGGGTCAGAACGTTGGGGACTTGAGTGAGTTCCGGATTTGATGGAGAGGTAGTTTTCGGATGTATATATATGTGTATGTATATATGTATGCATATGTGTATGTATATATGTATGCGTATGTATATATATGTATGCGTATGTATATATATGTATGCATATGTTTATATTGTATGCGTATGTTTATATTGTATGCGTATGTATATATGTATGCGTATGCATATGTATATATATGTATGTGTATGCGTATGTATATATTTGTGTGTATGTATACATATATGTTTATGTATGCATAAGTATATGTATATGTATGTGTATGCGTATGTATATGTATACTTGTATGTATTTATGTATATGTATATATGTATGTGCATGTACACATATATGTATGTGTATATATATGTATGCGTATGTGTATATATATAGATGCATATATGTATAAGTATGCGTATATATATATATGCACATATGTATGTGTAGGTATATATATATGTATGCGTAGGTATATAGATGCATATATGTATGCATACCAGCGATTGAGGCTAGCCTTCCATCAGTCCGCTCCCTGGGAAAATCTGCATAGTTTCTTTATGGGCCCTGTCGATACAGTCCCATTCAGAATGTGTCATTCACACCAGGTGGGGCCAAGGAGACCCAGGCTCATGGTGCAGGTTTTCCGCTACTCTCAGCAGCAAACCAGGCCACGGGTCTGCCCAAGTACACCGGGTGGTCTCAATGCCAAGGGACCACGTGCGACATTCTCGCTGCACAGACGGGGCCGGCACATACCTCCAACCCGCATCCTTCTGGCTCTGCATCAGGGCGCCTCCAATAGAGTTCTGGAGGCCTTGTAAACACCTCCCGCGGGGCCTCCAGATGGCTCCAGCCACTGTGCCATCATCTGCAGCAGGAGCCTCCACAGCAATGCCTCCAGGGCCGGCTCTAGGGCAGTGCGATCGGTGCCACCGTACCGGGCGCTGACTTGGGGTGGGGACGTCATTTTTACAAGTAATGTAATTTTAAAAGCACCAACCTATGGGTGCTTTCCTGGCTTCTAGAAATTTTTGTAGATATCAATTAAAACGTCAAGATAACTCCGGTGATTTATCGTGTTCCCGGAAAGAGACCGGAGGTTTGTCTAGTGGAAGTTTTGATCATCAAAAGGTAGCGCAGAGGATTACAGTGCCTGCTGCTAAGAATGTGTACCATGCAGATATCAAAGTGCAAGTGATGTAAATAGGTCAGTGGGTTACTGCTTCTGTAAGAGAGCTCCTTTTTAGGTCTCGCCTGAGCCAATGCGCTTGCGCATTGCTCCGGCGAGATTATAGTAAGGGGAAAAGAACACTCTACCAAAACGGCGGATTCGACACATTTTATGTGATCTATGCGCATGCACAAACCAGCCACTTCACACACCACCATTTGTCTGTGCCTCACATCAGACTTCAAAGGCTGCCGCTCCCCCCCCAATCATACTTCAAAGGCTGCCACTCCCCCGCATCAGACTTCAAAGGAATGCGCTCCAGCGTCCCCCCGCCACAGCAATGCCGAGAGCTTGTTTTGCTTGTGTGCTTGCATCTTCCTTCCTTGGCCCTGGGTGTTTTCCGTGTTCTCCCATTCAGTGCCTTCTCGACCCCGTACTTGATTGCTGTCCAAGTCCCAGCCCTCGCTGCCTCTATCATTATACACTCTCCCTGTGTTTTCCTGTTTCCCCTTGATTTTCCCCGGCTCCATCATTCTGTACTTTGAAACTCAACGCGCTTTGTAGCACTCAACCCTGCGTGTTCTTAGCTTCAGTCTCTGTGCTGCTGCACCACATCACTCAGGGACACCACCGCATCACTCGGGGACACCACCATATCACTTAGGGACACCACCATATCACTCGGGACACCACCATATCACTCGGGGACACCACCACCACATCACTCGGGGACACCACCACATCACTCAGGGACACCACCACAACACTCGGGGCCACCACCACACTCGGGGCCACCACCACATCTCTCAGAGGCACCACCACATCACTCTGGGGCACCACCACATCACTCTGGGGCACCACCACATCACTCTGGGGCACCACCACATCACTCTGGGACACCACCACATCACTCAGGGCCACCACCACATCACTCAGGGCACCACCACATCTCTCAGAGGCACCACCACATCACTCTGGGGCACCACCACATCACTCTGGGACACCACCACATCACTCTGGGACACCACCACATCACTCTGGGACACCACCACATCACTCTGGGACACCACCACATCACTCTGGGACACCACCACATCACTCTGGGACACCACCACATCACTCTGGGGCACCACTCACGGGCACCACCACATGGGCACCACCACATGGGCACCACGACATCACTCTGGGACACCACCACATCACTCTGGGACACCACCACATCACTCTGGGACACCACCACATCACTCTGGGACACCACCACATCACTCTGGGACACCACCACATCACTCTAATACACCATCACATCACTCAGCCCAACCACATCATCACTCAGCACCACAACAGCACAGTCCTTGCTTGCTACCAATACGCATTGCCATAGCCAATAGGACTCGCATTAGGAAAGTGTAAGCTATTTGCTTTGTGAATAACAATGCTAATAATTTATATATTTTGAAAGCCAACACATATTAAAAAAATGTGTCATTTACAATACCAATAGCTCACACTTTCCTAATGCGAGACCTATTGCACTGCAAATGCTTGTTTCACTTGTCGTTTGTAATTCAAAATCGTAATATAGAACATTGAGCTATTAACTTACATCAATGAACTGTGTGTAGACTGCAAGTTATATGTTAGAGCTATATGTTTTTTTGGCCAGTCTGTCATTATCCTAATTTTGCCAAAGGAGTTCATTTGGGTGGAAAACAATTCTTGTTATTAAAGAGAATCCCTAACAATGGTGTTACATTTTAAATTCTGAATTTGTGCTTTTCCAGAATACGGACTCTTAGACTATATTGCCTACCAGTATCGATGACATGTAACTCCTACACTACACCTTGTAGCCCTGTCTGATGTTACAATTACTATAAACTAATTTACACACCTATGATTGTCTCTGTGCAATGTGTGTGTGATGTAAAGTGCTCTGACACCTTACACTGGTATGAGTGGTGCTATAAAACTAAAGGAATCAGTGAAACAGTGGTTCTGGAGACTTGAAGGCACTGTTAAAGGATGCTAGTGAGGGAGTCCATGGCAGAGGTGGCCATTGGGGGGGGGGAAGGGCGCCAACAGACATTGTCGCACAGGGCGCCACCAGCACTAAAGCCGGCCCAGAATGCCTCACTGGGATCAAGCCGACATCTTGGGAAAGGAGCAGCCATACTAGGGGCTTAGGGCTCGCCACTGCGCTCCACGCTCACAGCATTCCCGGACTCCTCAATGGGCTCAACGGGAGGGGGAGAGGTTCCCCCACCCTAAGCCCCAAAGCTTTCCACTGTGCTCAGCTACTACACGTCCCACCGGGCGTACAAGGCCGTCACACCGAGGGAGCTCTGGGAGGGGAGGACACGTCTTCAACAGTATATTCCCAAGTTCTGCCTCAAAGTTCTCTTTTCTCAACGATAATTAAGTTTTAAAAGTTTACCAATGTTATTGTTTACTACCTGTACCAATATTTTGCTAGTAGTTTACTTAAATAAAAGCACTGTTTCCTGTTATTGTTTGACTCCAAGGTTAAGAACAGCAATAGCAGATTTAGTTTGAACACCATGTACTGGATTAGAGCGTGGTTTATAAGCACTCTTTTTTACTCCCTTTGGTTACATCTAGCAGTTGCTTTTTCCTCTCCTGTCTAATTTGTACTTAGTTCTAACCCCCAGAGCACCAAATGCTAAAATCCGTGCTATTCATGCGTTTATAATGTCATGAAGATCTTTGGTTTCTTGTCACTGCCTCGTTTTGTTTTGAGTTTTTTCCTTTGCAGGGTGCATAATGTAAAATGTACCCGCAAGCTTTTCCAAGTTCATTGATAAATCTACAGCTTAGATATATATTTTTTTTTAAGTAGTTGGAGTTGGAGATGAACAATTCATGAGGAAAAAAAAATAACAAACTAATCTGCATTGCATGTGGGTGTTTATAAATGGTTTGCGCATTTTTTTTTGGCCTTAGGTAATTGTAATTATAACGTATATTTGAATTTATTTTTGTGCGTTTCTTTATTGATATTTTCAACATCAATACAAACAGGCCAGTGTGCGGGCTCCCCCAACCTGCGTCCCGTACAGTTCTCATCACCTGTTTCGTCACTCCCCCCGCCTCCCCCCCCACCCCCCCCCCAGGGAAAAGTGAACACAACTCTGCACTTCCGCATTTGATCAAATTCCCGTATAGTCCCTTGTACTGAGGAGGACGATAGACAATCCCAGCTCAGACAAGTGAAAAATTTCAGTATTCAACAAATATAGAGCTGTTAGTGGACCCCCCTTAACTTTCCTCGTGGGTGCATCCCTTCATATAGTGTGTGTCGGCCTCAGGTAAGTATCTGGAGCATGCTCTGGCTCTCTAACACCTTTGCCTCCAACTTTTGCAAATATATGTCCTACATTGTAATCCCCTGCTCCCCACCCTTCACCGGGCATGTGATAGCATTGCTGCTTCGACTCTGGCCCAGCGCAGCCAGATCGATTTGCCATTGAAATCTGGTGTTTGCACAGCACAAATGCGAAGTCAATAAATCTGAGGAGATATTTATCCCCTTTGGCTCTGGGCCAAATGCCCACCAGGCAGGACTCCAGTGAGGGCAAGACCACAGTGTCAACCAAGGTAGAGGTAATCCTTCTTCCCAGACTCTCCCCACTCGTGTGGGAAAATCCTTCAACAATAACCCTGCATCGTGGGAAGTCTTAGTTGGACGTACGGCGCATGCGCAATAAGTGGTGGAGTGTAAGGTAGATTTGATGTAGATAATTCAATTGGGTGAAATGAAAACAAGCTTTCCATGAAACGTCTTTAAACTGCCCCAAAATGGGGTCCATCGTTTGTCCATCAATGGCAGACGAAGTCCACTATACAGTGGTCCCTGGACTTGGCAAATGTCTTCCGCCCCTGTCTCAGAAGTGCCTCATAAAAGGCCGTAATGGCTTGCATGGTGTGGAGTGGGCGCACAGTCACAGGCCCCATCTACTCTTGTCCCCAGGTCGACATTAGCGCGTAATGGACAACCCCGCAAGTAAGAAATTGCCCAGCTGATATGTGGTAATGTGCGGATCGCCCCACCTGCAAAAAAATCCCCAGTTCGAGTCGCCTCCGCCTTCCAGCAAGTCACACTGTGGAGTCTGGTAGATTCCTGTAGAGCCGGCAACTGCCATATCAGTATTAGGGGCGAGTACGGGAAAGGAGCATCATGGTCTCGGACATACTTGTGCGAGCTGCACCTGACCACCTTCATTTTGTCAGGTGTTCTACACACGCCTAATTGTGCTCAATACAGGTTGTTATTAGCTTTGCACACGTTACTAAATAAACACGTTTGCTTCTGTGCTACATTATATTTTCACACAGAACCTGCAGTTGTTTTCTCGTTATGTTCTTTCCTGGGATTTAGTATGAACAGCAGACAAGGTCAAACAACAATGTACCTTGTTATTTTGTTCTGGTCAGGCACTCACACCTAGACACAGCACAGAAATGCAGCTGTTGTTTATGAACATGTAAACCTTGTCATATAGGTGTGCACAGCAGTGTAACAGACAGACAGATAAATATTGCCTGAGAGAAGATCACAGCTGTATCTGAAAAGTAGAATGTTCCTCTGTGTATGCTATGGTACGGGGGCCGCTACTAAACCCAGAGATCTTTGCTGTGTAATCAGTTTGCTTCATTAGAAGGGGACGAGGGGTAAGGCTAATCTGTCTTATAATATGACCGTGCTTTTCATTATATACAGTTTATTGACAATGCTGTTGGTATTTTTGCTAGGCAATAGTTTTCTGTTTGTGGCACGTATACTGCATTCTAGAGCACGATAGTTTAAATAAACATTTCAAACTGCCTTTGTGTCTGTTTCATATCTTATTGTGGATGAGTACGAGTGTGTAAGCGAATGGCAGTGTCCTTTCACTGCGATCCCTGAGAGGGTCGAGAGTGTTGTGTTCTGGGGTGTCAATTCACTTGCCTCTCTGGGTATGAGCAGGAGGGCAAGGGAGAAACTATAGCTAGTCGGACTCGGACTCCTGGAGCAGAGGTGATATTGTGACTCAATCCCTAGCTACTAATGTTCTATGGTCCCAAGCATTGTTCTTGTCCTGAGCAGAATCCATGCAACTATTTGTGGCGTTTTCCCAAGTATACCGGGGGTCGAGAGCAATGTATACATGGAAGTCTCCAACAAGAGTCCTGTGATCTCCATTCTCTTGCCGCATGGGGCTGATCCGAGCCACTGTTGAGGCCACTGAAATTGGGCAGCAGCGAAGTATAATTCGAAGTTAGGTACACCAAGCCCACCATCCAGCAGGGAGCTGCATAGTTTGTGTACAACTAGTCTGCACCTTCTCTTCCCCCAAATCAGTTTCACAAGTAATCATTTAAGTTTGGGGAAAAATTGCAAGTGGAGCACCAGCAGGGGAGACGAAAAGTAGTACAGTAGCTGTGGCAGTTCCAGCTTCGTTGAGATGGCCACCTGGCCAATTGACGATAAGGGGAGAGTCTTCTAGAATGTCAATGATCCATGCATCAAACCAAGGGCTATATTTAGATTCCTCTCCAACAGGTCAGAGTGGTATATCCTTATGTCTAGGTATTTAAATTTAAAAGTGTTGCATTACCATTGGAGGCATGCCCTGGGAAGATCGCCTCTCTCCGGCCCTGGAATAGGGCAAAGGGGGAACATGCAGAATTTGGTGCAGTAAAGTCGAAGACCACACATCATCTGAACTCCTTTCAACAGCGCCATCACCCACGGTAACGCAGATTCCAGGTCCCGCTAATAAATCAATGAGTCATCCGCATATAGCGAAATTGAATAGTTAACAGCCTGTGCTCCGCACTCCTCCACCAGCATGTATAGCCAGCAGGTCAACAGCTCTATAGCCATGGCAAAGAGTAAAGGGGAGAGTGGGCAGCCGGCCGGCTGCACCTGGCAAATGTCATATGAATCAGAGATGTACTGGCCAGTCTGTTCTTTAGGGCTGAGGCACCCATAGAGGGTTTTGAGCCACCTCATGAAGCCTGGCCCTACCTCCATTGCCTCAAGCATTGCAAACAGGTAATCGCATCCTAAGGTATAGATCACCTTATCAACGCCAAGTGGCATCTCCACTGGAAAACTAGTGGTGTCCAGATCAGTTTGTAGGCGTTGCAGTAGTCGACGGACATTGAAAAAGGTACTTCGCCTCAGTATAAAGCCATTTTGATCTTGATGCACTAAGGTGCTGAGTAGTAGAAGTAATATGTTCGCCAGGACCTTCCCTTGAATTTTGCAATCCAGATTCATCATCGAGAGTGGCCTGTATGATCGCACATCTAAGAGATCACAGTCTTGCTCTGGGAGAAGCACTATAACAGCCTTGTGGGGCGTATCAGGTAGGTGCCCAGTGTTGTGTGCTGCATTGTAAACTTCCAGAAGCTTGTGTGCCAGGATAACACTATAGGTGGAGTAATACTCTATCAGGATAATGTTGGTGCCTGGTATTGAAGTACAAGCAATTTGTGAGATAAAGGTATGCCACCTGAACCACATTGAGCTTAGGGAGTGGGATATCCCGAAGGTAATCCTGCAAGGTGAAACCAGCAGGGCCACTTATATTTGTTTGTTTTGAAGAAGAAAGACATAGCTGCACGTTTGTGAGACAAATATAACATTTGTGGTTCGTAGAATGAAAAAGCAAAATGAAGACTGGGGTGAGAAACATATATCATATCTATTTAATATGCAGCTTGCAGCTACCCCCTTCTGAACGGCAAGCTGTGGGATGCCTGACAGGTTGTGTTGTTAGTAGGCGCCCCATAGCCAAATATATGGTTTTACTATTATGCGGTGCACATGAAAGTGTGGGAGTGGGAGAAGTGTATTGTACTGTTGGAGGGAATCACACTGACTGGTATATAGCTTCATGATTGCAGTGTATGATGGAACCTTTCCTAAGTGGCCTGTCCAGCCTCCAGTGATCTAGAAACTGATTTTCTGTATCCTCCTTAAGTGGCTTTTCCATAGCATTCTTTTTCTTACTTCGGCTTTATCTCTCTACATCCATCTTACTTTACTGTCAAGAAAGGTAAGACGGCAACATGGAGTCTGATAAATTTTGAGGAGTAGGAGTTCCATTTTACAAATGGTCTACCTTGTGATTGTGGCGGCAGAAATTTCTGTTCTTCCTCGAGAATGGAGGCCGAGCGCTGGTTTAGCTGCATCTCAACCACATCACACCGGATTCGAAATCTCTACACTGGCTCCCTCTTGAGGCAAGAATTCAACTAAAAATTGCATGCATGACACACAAAGCCCTCCACTCCAACACCCCGAGGTACATTGCACAAAAACTGGAGCTATCTGGCAGCTCTAGATTCTCAAGAAGCAATGCATCTGTACGTGTGAAACTACAGAAATTTAAGAAGAAAACCTATGACCTGTTCTTCTCTAGTGCTGCCTCAAGAATTTGGAATTCCCTTCCTTCTGAAATCCGAGGTAATCCATCATTGGCATCTTTCAAAGCACAAGTAAAACTGTTATTTATGAACAAATGCCTACCCTAGTGCACAGGTCCTTGTCACATCAACCTTGACTATTCTTACGGGCTATACGTTCGCTATGTTGCGTGGCACCTTAGTTTGTTATGTATCTTTATGTTTCATTATTTTGGGTCCTGGGGTAGTTCCTCACCTCGACCTCGTACCACCACTACATGTACTTTTCATGTTGACTGTTATTATTGCTTATCATTGTCTGCTTTGCTTACCTCTTGCATCCTGTTGATGTGTACATCGCTCTGATACCCTTGTGGGTCATGTTCGCGCTATATAAAACTTTAAATAAATAAAATAAATCTCTTCAGAGAAGCAAATCACGATACATTATCACTCACAAAGAAGAGCAGGGCTTGGCAGAACTCTGCTTGCAGAGCTGCAAGAAACAGTCCATGCCCTTCTCTTTTGTATTATCCGTCTCCACGACCAAAGATGAGTGTCTTCACCAATGGTATGTGAGTTGTGAAGCATGGAAGACTTCTAACCTGCTGTTCTGTATTGAACATCTCCTTCGAATGTCACTCTTCCTAAACTGTGCAAGGCTAGAGACTAGAAAAAATTATACAATAATATATTTGCGGCTGGTGACAAAAAAACTCCATTTTCTAAAGTGCCTTTCCTTCAACTGAGCCATTATAAAAATGTGGTGACCCAATTGTGGTCGTGGACCTGGGTTTAATATGGTACGAAAAACAATGGTCCTAGACCTTATTTTGTAGATGATACGAATCACAACCTACAATAATTACTTAACAAATCATTTCCTGAGCCTATACACTGTTAGCTCACAGTAATCGATGCCATCAGTCTACTGAAGTGCAACAACCAAATTTTGTCCAGAAAAACAAGGGTTTTATTCCATCATAATTAACGCAATAGTAGATCCCTTACTGCGAAGGACAAACGACAGAGTGGGAAAGGGGAGGTTGCTCCAAGGGAACGTGCAGAAGGAGAGAGTGCTCTAGTGTTGGAAGGGTGAATAGGAAATTCAGATAATGTGGTAAAAAGAAATAGCTATACTTATTCATTGATTAGACTGTTAGTGAAATCTCAGTCTTTTTTCAACCTGGCCACATGTTTATCATTCCAAATCCAATTACATTCGATTTTGAAATACACAAATCAATTCTTGTGTAGCACCTTGCAGTTGGGGACTCGTGGTCCAGGTTAGATACGTATGGGCGTCTCTTCCTAAATTGTGCGAGGCTAGAGACTACAATAAATTATACAATAATATATTTGCGGCTGGTGACAAAAAACCTCCATTTTCTAAAGTGCCTTTCCTTCAATTGAGTCACGGTGAGGCACTTAGCACAGCAGCAAACGGTAAGTGGTATGTGTGTGTCTGTGTGTGCTCTTCTGACTGGCTGACTTTGCATGGCTTTCCTTGGCTTAGGGCCTGGATAGGGGTAAACACTCATGCCACTTTTGCTGGTGACCTTTCGCCCTATGAGATTATTAATTGGCAGATCCTGAACAAGAGCTGAGTGTGGAGTGTGGCATCCAACCCCACATTGGAAGCGTCCCTGTGTGCATCTTAAAATAGACTCTGCTTGCCTGCGACCTCAGGGGCTGCACAGATGCTGACGTTCGCGCATTAAACAAGTGAGCTATGTAGCATACATGAATGAGTGAGTGCCTTTATGATCCGCGTGGACGGATGCCCCAAAGCCAGTAAGGCAGAGACAGGTAACATTTTAAATCATGGCTACATGTATGGATTGGCCGTGGGATCGAATGAGACTTTCAAACCTCTGTAGGCTGGTGTGCATTACCATTCAGTGATGTCTGGTAACACATGCTGCTAAGGCTCTTAGAAAGTCATGGTACTTAGTACCAGAAGAGCTTTCATTATAATAATCATCACTGTTATTATTGTAGTAAATGGATTAGACTTCACAAGTCAGATGAAAGAGATAGCTTGTAATTGCCCTCCTGGGTTGCCTTTGATTGTAGCCAGCGGGAACTTTCGAGCAGCTGAACCAGGGAGAATGTAGTAGCAAACGATAGATTTTTTGTTGTTGTTGCAGTTTTCATATAGCGCAAACTTGGCGCAAGTTCATTAAAGCACTTTACGTGAGCACTAGTTTTGTTGTTATTTTTCCATAAGGGAGATTGTCATGTGCACAAGATCAATGGATGTTGATTAAGCCAATACCACATTTCAAACCTGGTTCCCCAGTCCCCAAGTTAGCAGCTCTGGCTGTTAGGCCACATATCACAAACATTTGTTCACTGACTTTTTGTGGCATGTATCTGATGTTGCAATGCAACCTATGTACTGAAAAGGTTGCACTGTGAAACCGCCAGTCACAGGGGGGTAGTAAACAACCTGCATTTTGGATAATAACTAAGAAGGTCGCTATTTGTGACCCCCTGTGATTGGCTACAAACGCGGGTAATGTGGCCGGCAAGGAACTGTAGACCACCATCCCTGTGTTTGCATTATCATATGGCAAACTTTTTTTGTTTAAGTAGCCCATGTTCCATAAAGCTGCTGCTTTAAAAACATCAATAAAATTCCCATTTGGGGAGTGTGAGGTGGCGCCCCCGCGGCCCCCCCAGGAGGGCTGTACTACCCCGCACCTACCTCGGTCTTTTCCACCTCCGGGACTACAAAAGCGCACCCCCAATCATATGGCGAAGACAGAACCCGGCAATCCGGCCATAACCCACGAGGCTCCGCCCTTCTCTCTTCCCCAGGGACCAACCAGAACCACGAGCCCGGAGGAAGCATATCCCTCCGACCCCGGAAGTCCCGCCTTGGCGGCAGAGTCAGCACAGGATAAAAGCAGGATCCGAGTAGAACACCCTGTCGGAGTTTTGTGGCAGGAGATTCAGACCGGAGCTGGAGTAGGAGAGCAGATGTGTGACGAAGAGGTGTGGACCGAAGAGTGGTGGAGCCCACAGGAGGTGGCTGAAGAGCGGCCGTAACTCACCTGGAGAGTTACGGCGGACCGGGTGAGTGTCTTAAGCCTTCCTTACCCCGACTCATTAGGAGTCCTAGTAACGCCCTGTAAATATACCCTTCTCTTTAGCATCACGTCCCTTGCACTGTAGCATATTTGTATAGCACTCGCACTGTTTGAAGTGGCCCCCTGTCCCCGTTCCCGCACCTCCCTTCCCGACACCCTTTCTACAACCCCCCCCTTGTGTTCCGGCCTCCCTACGCCCTCCTTTCCTCACGATATCTTTTCTCTTCCCTCCCCCTCACGGCCCGGGTGACGGTGTTCGGTATAGCATTGGAGCATAAGGATAAGACTAACGGTCCTTTGTTTCTTTCTCTTACTGCCCTCCGTGGACCTCCCCTACATCGGAGCTGTCGTTGGAGAATCCCAGACCCAGGACTGCACCCAAGACCCGGAGCGGACTGCGAACCCGGAACTCTCTTTGCATTCCTTTTTGTTGGGACATTGATTCTGCCTCCTTGTATAAATAAACCTACAGAATAGCACACTATATACGGCCTCCTCGCCTGCTTTTCCGGCCCGCAGATCGCCCAGCCTTACATTTGGTGTCAGAAGTGGGATCTGCTGGAGGCATGGAGGCCGTGGTGAAACAGATGGCGGAATCACAGGAGCTATTCGGGAAACTTATGGAACAATTCCTCAAGACCGCTGAGACCAACAGGGGACAGCTCCATGACGTCCTTAAGGGACAGGGGGTTGCCCACGAGCAAACCATGGACAAGCTAACTACCGCCCTGGGACAACCCAGGGCGGTCTCGTCTTTTCCGTCAGTCGTCTTGCAGAAGTATGTCCCGGGTGAGGATCCGGACTACTTCTTCACCAACTTTGAAAGGCTAGCCCAAGCGGCCAACTGGCCTGTGGATCGATGGGGTCAATACCTGGGTCCCCTTTTGACCGGCGACCTACAGGCGGCCTACCAGCAGGCCAACATTCAAGGCACCACCCCGTATGCAGATATAAAACGGTGCATATTAGAACGCTTGGGTATCGATGATGACACCTACAGGGTAAAACTGCGACAAGCAAAGGAGAGACCCCAGGAGAATCCAAGAGCCCTCTCCTTCCGGATCAGGGATCTCGCCAACAGATGGCTCCGACCCGAGACATCCACCAAAGACAATATCCTTGAAAAGATATATCTGGAACAATTCCTGAACTCCTTGCACCCGGCCACCCAGCGATGGGTGAGACAACACTCTAGGCTCACTCTTGAAACCGCCATAGAGATAGCCTCTGCCTATAGCCGGGCTCAAGAGCTCCAGCGGGGAAAGGAGGAACATTCACACAGGAATTCACACACTATGGTCCCCCGTCCCCCTCGTCCACAAACGGGACGGAGACCGGAACCTTCTCCTCTTCTGCCCTCTCCGGTCCTGTTCCGACCCCCCAACCCCGGACCCCAGTGTTACTCATGTGGTGGGTTTGGACACATCGCTCGGATGTGCCCACAGAAGGAGGAGCCAATGGAGATCGGCCTGGTACGGAACTACCTGTGTCACCCTCCAGGGGCCGCTCCCCCGCCGTTCCACTGTCCTGTTTCTGTGGATGGACAACGACTGATGGCCCTGGCTGACACGGGGTGCCGTCAGAGTGTAGTAAGACCCCAAGATCTGGCCCATCCAGTCCAGCACACCACGGGAGTAGTGGCCATCCAATGCGTCCACGGGGACACCAAGCACTACCCTACTACACAAGTGCGGATCCATCATCAGAAGGATCCCGGAACCAACCTCACCGTAGGTCTCGTGCCTGCTCTCCCTGAACAAGCCATTCTGGGGAGTGATTATCCGGGATTACCCACACTACTTCAGGAGACCTCTGACTCTCTAGCCCAATGGTGGAAGGATGCGCCTTATCCGGGACAGTCTCCCCCGGAGTCTACACCTAAACCACATAAACCCAAAAGTCAGAGGAGAAAAGAAAAGAAAGAGTACGTCGGCGCATATCCCGTGGTAACCGAAGAACACCCCTGGCAGACTGATAGAGAGTTCAGGGCGGCACAACAGGAGGATCCCCTCCTGCAGGAAGCCTGGGGAAGGGCCCTTGACCACGAAGACCCCTTACAAGTAGGTCCCTACTTTTTTAAGAGAAACGGGTTGCTGTACCGGGGAGGGGGGACTCAACAGAACGCACAGTTACTTATCCCAGGCCCCTTCCAGGACAAAGTCCTCTTCCTCGCTCATAGCCACCTTCTAGGGGGCCACTTTGGGGATGAGAAAACCAGCCAAGCAGTTATAGAGAAATTCTATTGGCCGGGGGTACACCAAATGATCAAAACCTACTGTAGAGAGTGCGTGGTCTGTCAGAAAAACAGCCGTTACCGACCCCCCAGAGTCCCTTTACAACCCCTTCCTCTCATAGACGTCCCGTTCAGTAGGATAGGAATGGACATCATAGGCCCCCTCCTTCCTTCCCGCAGCGGGTGTCGTTATGCGTTAGTCATAGTCGACTACGCCACCCGCTTCCCGGAAGCCATACCCCTGCGCCAACCCACTACCCAGGCGATAGCAAAAGCCCTGATCACCCTGTTCTCTCGGGTAGGGTTTCCCAGAGAGATCCTGACTGATCAGGGTACCCCTTTTGTATCAGCCCTTATGAAACGGGTCTGTGCTGAGCTGGGGATTAAGCAAATCCGTACCTCGGCCTACCATCCGCAGACAGATGGTTTGGTAGAACGGTACAACGCCACCCTCAAACAAACTCTCAAGAAGCTTTTGGGTCTGGAAGCTAAAAGATGGGAAGATATGTTGCCACTGGCTCTGTTCGCCATACGCTGTAAAACGCAGAGCAGCACAGGCTACTCCCCTTATGAGCTGCTATATGGACGACCTCCCCGCACCCTGTTAGATATGGCACAGGAGGCCTGGGAAGCAGAGCCGGATCGCACACGGCCGCTTCCAGAATATTTGGATAACCTTAAAACCCACCTAGGCATGATACGGGACATAGTCCGACAGAACCTCGAAAGTGCCCAAACCAGCCAGAAGAAGCAATATGACAGGGGCACGCGTCCCAGGGTATTTGCTGTCAACGATTTGGTCCTTCTCATGATGCCCTCGTCCGACCAGAAACTCCTGGGTCGGTGGCAAGGCCCCTTCACCATTCTCCAGCAGGTGACGCCGGTTACCTATGAGGTAGAACTGGACGCCACACGCGGTACTTCCCAGATATTTCACGTGAATCTGCTGAAGAAATGGGAAGGACCCCGGCCGGTGTTAACAGGAACCAGCCAAACCCTGTCCTTTCCTTTTGACCCTTGTGTAGACCCTGAACTTCCTCCTACTCTAGTCCAGGAACTCCGCAACGCCCTAGGACCCCTTCAGCGAGTCTTTTCCTCTTCTCCAGGTCGAACCACTATTACTGAGCATGCCATCGAAACCGAACCAGGAAGGGTGGTCCGGTTGCGACCCTACAGAGTACCCGAGGCCCGTCGGGCGGTTATAAGGCAGGAGATAGAAGACATGCAAAAGATGGGAATAATAGAGCCCTCAGTTAGCGACTGGAATTCCCCTATCGTCCTTGTCCCAAAACCAGACGGGTCGTTCCGCTTCTGTATAGACTTTCGGGAGGTCAACAAAATATCCACATTCGATACCTATCCCTTGCCCCGGGTGGACGAAATGATAGAGAGGATAGGGAAGGCGAAGTATATTTCCACCCTGGACCTCTGTAAAGGGTACTGGCAGATACCCCTCAGGGAACAAGACAAGAGAAAGACCGCCTTCTCCACCCCTGAGGGGTTATACCAGTTCCTAGTTATGCCCTTTGGTCTTCACGGGGCGCCCGCCACCTTTCAGCGTGCAATGAACCATGTTCTAAGACCCCATGCACAGTACGCAGGCGCCTATCTAGACGATATCGTCATATTCAGCGACAACTGGCCACAACATGTGAAACATCTATGCAGTGTTGTCTCTTCCCTGGGCTCTTTTGGATTAGCCATTAATCCCGCCAAAACCACTCTGGCGGCGAAGACTGTCAAATACCTGGGGTATCTTCTGGGGGAGGGACTTATAAGACCTCAGGAAAGCAAAACCGTGGCTATCAGGTCCCTATCCTTTCCACAGACAAAGAGACCTTCGTGCCTTTTTAGGGCTTCTTGGATATTATCGGCGGTTCGTGCCCAACTTCTCCCAGAGAGCCGCCGCCCTGACGGATCTTCTAAAGAAAACTAATCGCTCTGATGAGTTGTTACGAAACCCCTCTCCCGAAGCCTGGCACGCGTTTACAGATCTAAAAGACGCCTTGACCTCAAGCCCTGTTTTGATACCCCCTGACTACTCCTTGCCCTTTATCCTTCAAACAGATGCTTCCGAACATGGGCTGGGGGCGGTGCTGTCCCAGAAAGACTCCTCAGGAAACGAAAGACCCATTCTCTATGTTAGTCGTAAACTGTTTCCCAGGGAAAAACACTACTCAGTGGTGGAAAAAGAAGCCCTGGCCATAAAATGGGCAATTGACAACCTACGATACTACTTGGAGGGCAGGGACTTTGTCCTCTATACTGATCACGCTCCCTTGGAGTGGATGGCCCGGAACAAAGGTCAGAACGACCGGGTCCTCCGCTGGTTTCTCTCCCTTCAGCCGTTCCACTTCAAAACTCTACACAGGAAAGGGTCAGACCAGGGCAATGCCGATTATCTGTCACGCTACCCTCATACTCCCTCCAGTACAAGAAGGACAGCCAGGGGAAGGGTATGTGAGGTGGCGGCCCCCCCAGGAGGGCTGTACTACCCCGCACCTACCTCGGTCTTTTCCACCACCGGGACTACAAAAGCGCACCCCCTATCATATGGCGAAGACAGAACCCGGCAATCCGGCCATAACCCACGAGGCTCCGCCCTTCTCTCTTCCCCAGGGACCAACCAGAACCCCGAGCCCGGAGGAAGCATATCCCTCCGACCCCGGAAGTCCCGCCTTGGCGGCAGAGTCAGCACAGGATAAAAGCAGGATCCGAGTAGAACACCCCGTCGGAGTTTTGTGGCAGGAGATTCAGACCGGAGCTGGAGTAGGAGAGCAGACGTGTGACGAAGAGGTGTGGACCGAAGAGTGGTGGAGCCCACAGGAGGTGGCTGAAGAGCGGCCGTAACTCACCTGGAGAGTTACGGCGGACCGGGTGAGTGTCTTAAGCCTTCCTTACCCCGACTCATTAGGAGTCCTAGTAACGCCCTGTAAATATACCCTTCTCTTTAGCATCACGTCCCTTGCACTGTAGCATATTTGTATAGCACTCGCACTGTTTGAAGTGGCCCCCTGTCCCCGTTCCCGCACCTCCCTTCCCGACACCCTTTCTACAACCCCCCCCCTTGTGTTCCGGCCTCCCTACGCCCTCCTTTCCTCACGATATCTTTTCTCTTCCCTTCCCCTCACGGCCCGGGTGACGGTGTTCGGTATAGCATTGGAGCATAAGGATAAGACTAACGGTCCTTTGTTTCTTTCTCTTACTGCCCTCCGTGGACCTCCCCTACATCGGAGCTGTCGTTGGAGAATCCCAGACCCAGGACTGCACCCAAGACCCGGAGCGGACTGCGAACCCGGAACTCTCTTTGCATTCCTTTTTGTTGGGACATTGATTCTGCCTCCTTGTATAAATAAACCTACAGAATAGCACACTATATACGGCCTCCTCGCCTGCTTTTCTGGCCCGCAGATCGCCCAGCCTTACAGGGAGACTTTAAGGGGAGCAGACAGTGGTTCTCTGGACCACTGCCTGATCCCACGAGTTCACCAGACCACAAGAGACACATTTCCCTTAGGAAATCGCCTACCATCTCCTTTGAGGTGTCTTTAACTGGTAATAGTTTGCCACTGACACATGACATACCAAATCACAATTAGGAGGGAACTCTTCTTTCACGTTGCTAAACCCATTTTGCAAGTCGAAGAACCTTTTTCGACTCACAAAATCGATTTGATACATACTTGAAAAGAATTTTGCTGCCACAAACCCTGTAATTTTGAAAATCACATGGTTTACAATCGCAAAATGGCTTTGTCCATCTGGCCCTACATCTTTTAGACCGTATGACCTTTTTAGGTGCTTCCTTCAGAATACACATAATGTAGTTAAAAGTTCAAATGTACACACATTGCCCATAATACCCTTTCATTCAATTGAGACACTAACTTCACTTTTAACGGAAAATATTGTTAGCAGAACGCCCTTTTATTTAATTACATTTTGTTGTTCTTGTCTGACTAAGAATTTGAAAATGCAACTTAGTAGCTGGGTATTATACAGGCACTTCAAAATGTGCCTGCTTTTACTTACTCATTCCAAGTCATTTCAATTAAACTCTGGTACACAGGGTTTTACTTGGATGCTTTTATTTTGACCTGAAACCTCCACTTCTGCTGTCCAGAGGATGTTCTTATCTCTCGCTGTCAGGTTTCTGAATCCCCACCTGCTTCTCTTTTGATCATGGTTTTGGAAGTCTTTGTACAAAAGTGATCAACTAAAAGCAGCACAAGACCACAACTTCGCAGGATAGCACTTCTGTCTATCACTGCCACGTCTAAGTTTCTTGGTGTTAGTGGAGATCTCTTATTTCTGTCTTCTCCTTTATGCTCTTCTGTTGCCGAAACCTTTTGGTTTCAGCATCCAATCCTAGCCGATACTGAAGGGGAACAGGTTCTGCATCCTATCTTTGCAATCTTATTATTGGTAACATCAATAGTCAAACCGTTCTCCTTTTAGAAATGATCAAAGTTTACTAATATGTGATTTAGTGGGTTCTCAGAGCAAGTTAGGATTGCAGTGTTGTGGCTATTGTATTGTTGATATAACCCTGAGCAGCACCTACGGTATTCACTATCGAAGATATACGCTGAATAAAAAGATAAGACACCAGGTCAGAGCACTGATGTACTACTTTAGCTACAGTGGAAAATGAGTATTGACTTTAAACTAATGTTATTATAACAGACTAAAACTTTGATTTTTTCTTTACTAGATAAAAACTATTTTAAGCATATAAAGGTAAAAAAAACTCCTTCTTTTACCGATGTAAATTTCTTAAGGACCATAAATAGATTATTTAACCCATACTGTCTTCACTCTGCAGAGCTGATCTGTGCAGAAAAACAACGATGTTTACATGAAATTTCATGAAGAGCCTTGTTAGGCCATGTTTTTGTTCTTGCATCAAAATTGATATTGGTCAGTAAATTCTCTTGGAAATAATCTTTCATAATAATTAACTTTGTGTGCACCCCTATTTGAAGGCAGCGCCTAATGTCATAGCATTCAGGTTGTGTTGCAGAACAGCTAAACAAATTTAGGTTTCAGCTTTGTAAACATCTATGGGAATTTGATAAGATTGATTGGCTTTTAAA
The DNA here is from genome assembly GCF_964261635.1 of Lissotriton helveticus. Taxonomy (NCBI): domain Eukaryota; kingdom Metazoa; phylum Chordata; class Amphibia; order Caudata; family Salamandridae; genus Lissotriton; species Lissotriton helveticus. Next base: position 364,608,167 of record NC_136073.1, on the reverse strand, counting down.
CTTCAAAACCATCAGTAACTTATTGTAAATAGATCAGCCTCACCATTCAGTTATCATGGTCCGGTCCGAGGGATCATCACAATTAAAAAAAAAAAGGCATACCTCTAACTTAATGTAGTTTTCTAGAATGAGTAAACCAAAGCTACATCTGTTGACATTTGTGACTTGGCATGTGCTAAACCAAGATGGACCAATATTGACAAGTTAACAAAAACTCATTGTGTCATTCCCTTCAATACAAATCTGAGGCCAAGACTAGTTCACGTCTGAGTAAGCCTTTGTCTTCTGGGAAAGGTCAATTTAAGCAGTTTCACAGAAATAGTTGTAGCTAACACATTTCTGCTTTCCAACGGTTTTCAAAGATCTATAAGTGCTTTATACACATCCTCATGAACTTACGGGTAAAGCAAAAAAACTTTCAGAGAATCTTATTTGAATTTGCCCTTGGTTAGGTGTGCCCACTAGAAAAGAATGTGTATTATTTGAGGGATAGTGAATAAATGTTTGAAGATCAAGCAAAGCCCACCAAATGTGTTTGTACAGCTTGACAGAGAAATAGGTGCTTGAACAAGTGTGGAGAGTAGAACAGAACTCCATACAACATAATAGGTAATTAATAGAGCAAAGTCACTTCCTGTTTTAGGGGATGCCTGGTTCATAAGATCTGTTGGCGGGGTTGATTGGAGCAAAATTGATGATCATTTTTTTTCTCATGCATGAATGTTCAAAAAGCATTTGTTACTTCAAATGTACTAATTGTCTCCTTGCCATGCTACAATCAAATATTCATGCCGTAAATGAAATAATTCAAATTGCAAAATCAATGTTCATTTCATTTGTATAGGGCCCTTCTGTTTCAAATCGAACAATCTAAAAACATGCTCAAAATTGGATTACACAAGTGCCTCACAAAGCCCTTGTTTCCCACCGTCTGATTAGCTACTGCATATTACTAATGTAGGGATAATTGTTCCTAATTTTCATTTTCACTCAACTGACTGTTCAAATATGTAACCTTTCAGAGGTGTGACCCTTACTTTGAAATGATGACAGGAGATTGCATTAGAATTTTAATCATTCTTACAGACCATGCCCTCCAAGCAGATTTCTTGACACAACACATCTGATAACTCCTCACAAAGGACAAACAAGTTACAATGTCTGATATTACTACAGGGTTCAGCAGTGCTCACGGATAAACCAAATGAAACAGATGCACTGTTGGGACCTTCATGAACTTCAGTGAGGAACTCGCAGTTCATTTTTTGTAGGAGAATTGCTTGCAGTTGCATGGCTGGTAGATACATCGAGACTTGTATTATTAATGGGGAACACCACAAAGGGAATAGAAGATTAGTGCTAAGTAGAAGCAGTAGCCTTAAGTTATGGATTCAGTGGAAGCCCTATCCGCTCTTGCGGCTGGGGCATGTACCCCTGAAACAAAAGTAGGAAAAGAAATGTCAGCAGCCCCTTAGGTGATTTAAGTGGGAATGTGAGGGCGTTTGGCAAACCCAGCATAACATATGCTGGAAAGAGAGGTAACTGCTTGTCAAACTGGCTATATCTGTGAATACGGTGTCCCAATAATGTGTAAGTTCTGGACAATCCCATAACAGATGTAGCAAAGTCACAGGGGACCCAGAGGCTCTTCAACAGTCCGCGCTGCGCAGAAGATTACCCCAATGGAGTCGTACTGGAGTGAGGTACCAATAGGTAACTATTGTAGTAGCAGTCTCAGTGCGTGCCGTGTGCCTTGCCCTGTAATAAATCTCGTCCCATTCTTTGTGTGCCAGTTTCCACCCAAGTTCTAGCTCCGATATCCCATCTCCTCTGCCCCGCAGTTTTACCTACAGGTTTGGCCTGTTAAAGTATAGCGTGGCGTTTAGTTATAAGACGGCTGAAATGTGCTTTTAGACACAAGCCACTTTTAAAAGTGTGTAAGCGCCTGCTGTGCTGCAGGGCGAACTGTCGGATGGGTGACCCAATGGCGACTCTAAAGGTAACGCTGCATCACTGTCTGCAGCTGTCCAAAGTCCTCGCCCAGTGGCTTGAATTGGGCAAGACCCTTGGTGTCAAAGAGGTGACCAATTGACTGGCATCCCTCCATTTACCATACCAGAAAGGTGTTGTGTTCCAACCCCGTAGTAAAGTCAGCGTTGCTGACAATCTGGGTCAGCAGGAATGGGAATGGTGTCCTAAACCCTCTGCGTAGCCACCTGATCCCAAACTGCAAGAGTGTCCTTACTGACAGTGGACCAGTAGAGGCCCCATGCTCTGTGTATACCCTATAAAAATGGGACTTTAACAAGGTGTTCACCTGCCACAACTCTCTCCATAAAGAGTCGATGTTTCTCAGATTGTGCTCTGCTTTCTTCCACAAAGTAGCGAAATTGTGCTGCGTGATAGTAATGTAGGAGATTGGGAACTACCAGGCTTTCCCATTGGTTCAAATGATAACTCTGTTCCTGGTTCATTCGGGGTCTCCCCTCCGCCAAAACAAAACAATTTAGCTCTCCTTGCAAGGGCTGAAGCAATCCAAATGGGGGCTCTAGCCGGAACGCATGAAACTAAATCTGAACCATTGGGAGAACTGTTGTCGTTAATGACGACACCCGTCTGAGCCAGGAAAGACAATAATGCTTCCATTGGGAAAGATGTCACCGCACCTGCTGGAGGTCAGTCTGGTAAGTAATAGTCACTGTCGCTCTCACTATAGTGGCGATTTGGACCCCCAAGTAAGTGATATAGGTAGACGACCACTGTATTGGATATTGGGCAGCTAGTGATATCGCTGTTACCGGCACCACCGAAAGATTGAGAGCTTGTGACTTCTGGAGGTTAATCTGAAATCCTGCAGCTTCCTCAAATTCTTCGATCTCTGTCAAAAAGGCCGGTAAGGCCCTCCGCTAATAGTCCAGCGCCACTGTCACCTCATTGGCATAGAGACTGGCGGTGTGTTCGTCTCCACCGAAGCATACTCCCTTATTATCAGGTTATCACATACCCTCTCAGTCATCAGTCATAGGCTCCATGTTTACTGAGCTAAAAAGCAGGGGTGACAATGGACAGCCCTGACGCATTCCTGTGCAAATAGGGAAGAGCATGGAGGCCTGACCATTGACGTGCACCGTCACCCACTATGCCCCCTAGTTACTAAGGGCCAGATGTACAAAACTTACAGCTTGCATTTCCTAAAAAGTGAATCTGTAGAAATCGCTATATAGGAAATGCAAAATGGAATGTACAAAAATAGAGATTTCCTAATAGGGGTTCCTACAGAGTAAGCCCAAAGGTATTAAGGGTTTGCATTTAAATGTAAGGTTTCCTAACAGGAAATTGCAAATTAGGAAATGCCATACCAAAGGTGCCTATGGGCCTAAGGCCCTCTTGGTGCTCACCCCAAAAAAAGAGGAGCAAATGTGAAGTGCACAAATGCCCTATGGGCATATGCGCTACATGGCACTTAAAAAATGCGTTTTGGTAAAAAAAAAATTAAAAAATTGCACATGGTTACTATCGACTTGGAGTCGGTGGTAATAGCATTTTCTAAATGCCTATTTCGCATTTGGGAAATGCTTTGTACATGTGCTTAGGAAATTGCAAATAGGAAATCCCTATCTACTGGATAGAAATCGCATTTTACGATTGTGTTTACGCCTTTGTGCATATTGAATGGCAGTTTTGCATTTTTTTAACAGACCGAAATTGTGATTCCGTTGTTAAGAAATGCAATTCGCTTTCATACATCTGGCCCTAAGACTTCAAGAACGAAACCTCTCCCTGAAGCCAAAGTGCTGGAGTGTCGCTTTCAAGTAGGGCCAATGCACCCAATCAAATGCCTTCTCATCATTAATGGCCAGGAACATGACGGATCCTTTTGGTATTGTTGCTGCATTGACAATGAGGAACAAACCTAGCATGGTCTGGATCCACTATCCTGGGTACTAATGGGCCTAAGCACGCATCGAGAATGCCCGTACTTAGAGATACTAAAGATAGTAGATGCTTCCATCATCGAGGGCGGCATGCTTCCTGACCCATACAAGAAGTTAGAAAGCCTTGTTGGAACTGGGGCGAGGGAAATGAATAATGTTTTGCAAAAACGAGCGGGAAAGACATCTGGGTCCACTTAGCAATGGCCGAGAAAACGTCCTGCACTCAGAACGGACGGTCCAGAGCATCTGCTTGTGTCGGCGTCAAGCGGGGGTGCGCACCATTTGAAAATACACTCACGGACCGTCCGATGCAAGGGCATGTGCGGAATAGAGCACCTGGTAGGATTTCCTGAAGGCTACTGCAATGGGACCGACCCCCTCAATATCATTACCATCATTACCAACTGGCCATACTTTTCTCCTCCCCTTATAGGAGGAGGGGCGCTAACGGAGTAGTCCATATTTGGCCTTGTCAGGTCTAACCCATTTAGTTACAACAGGCGCGTTGGGCCACAATGCGCTTATGAATGAGTTCCAATTGCGTTATTTCTCTCTGCAGGCCCTCCCACCTTACCCTGTGGAGTTTATTATCCAGCACTGAGATGGCTATCAATTCCCCTCGAATAACCACCTTGAGGGTCTCCCACAGAGTGTCAATAGAGATGTCAGGATTGTTGTTAAAAGTTGGTGATGAATGCAAGTATGGTACTTGGAGTACCTCAGCTGAGTGTATTGCTATTGTGGCATGATTTTGTTCAGAACCATGAGTATGTTTAATAATTCATTCCTGTGCTTATCTACTTTTGCTTCAGAGTTCTGTGGGTGAACATTTCTCTGAAACATGTTACATAAATGCTGGCTGCCTCAATGGCAAATCAATTAGTTTATCATGTATTTTGGAAGTGAGGGCTGCTTTTAATTGGTGTCTTTAAATTAAACATACTTTCTCCCACCATGGAGCAAAAAAGGGTTCTGTTGCAATTATTGTGTGCACTAGTTATCACCTACTCAATTAGTCCCTCAATGCAAGCTGAAGTTATTTTCTTATTAAATTAGCAATGGATCTCACAAGATGCTCTGAAGCGTTGGCTTAGTCACTGCTTTTACATCAGTTTAATACAGCTTAATATACCACAGTAATGGAGTTAAACATTTGCTCCCAATTCTGGCTTTTCACAGGTAAGAGGCCAAAAGGACCCCTGTAGTTCAGTCCCATAAGTCAGCGGGTAGTTAGCGAGGTGGGGAAACACCTTGCTTCCAGCTCCACTTCCATCCACTCTATTCCTCCGAGCCTAGGTCAGCAAAAGCATTAACCAAAATGATAACAATACTTTCTGAACAGATTGGAGCTTGAATCTATAGGCTTTTCTACAGTTTTCTTCTCTGGTTTGCACCACTCATTTTGTGAAGAGTGGCAGTCCTAGGCTTGAGAGGCCCGCCTTTACGATGTGCTTTACCCGTTCAATGACCGTAAGACTGATTTGGAATCAGAATTATCACATACTATAAGAATGGGTTTTCCATAGTCAACTATCTCAAAAATGCAATAGAAAGGGCTTTCCATTGTGAACCCTCTCTCAAATATAGTAAGAGAGGGTCCCTGAGATTATGAACGCCATGTTAAACAACTTGGGAATTGGTTTTACATTTAGAATTATTTCACTAATGAAATTTAAATGGGTTTTAATTTGTTGACTCCCTGACGAATGCGGTAGGAAGCGGATGAGTACAGAGGACCATTGTTAGGTCTGGCCACAGTAAATGCTTAACGGATTAAGAGGAGACATAATATTCATACTATTACATTGTATGGATCTGCATTACATATGTGATGGGTTTCACTACTCAGAGAATACCTGGGCATCTTTATCTTCATGTATTAGTCACTAGGCTTATTTGATCAATTTAGTGTTTTTTACTGTATGGTAAGCGCGTCGTTTTACACTCCAAATCACTTGGCAAAGCCTGTAGGCCTAACCCCACTGATCGTGAAAACCTTTGTTTTGTTAAAACTATAGCCTGGTTGTAGGCAGATTGTCCCCTTGTACCACACAGATTACATCAACTTAATACATGTACAAGTTTATTTGCCACTGCAATAATTAATTGGGGTAAGTAAATTTGAAGTCTGCAGTTCTGAGGGACTCCTTTAGGAGGATTTTCAGTTCACATTGAAATCTTGTAAATAATTACTTTTATCCTTAGTATTTAGTTCTGTTGATTGCAGTTATTTACCTTGATAAACAAGCCTTGACTGGATTTGTTGTTGCTTCAGCTTGGTGGAGAGTTAATTTTCTAGCCCATTATGCTGAGATTCAGCTGCTAGACGGAAAGGGCGATTTAAGGTCATGGCAGTATATACTTTTGAGTCTTCCTAAAATTTTTGATGGGTCTTTTTCAAGGAAGAGACCAAATTTACCTGTTTATTTATTTTCACTTTAAATCAACATGCTTGGTTTATAGGTTATTAATTATGGTGACAAAGGCAATCACCCTCTCATTTAACTATTTGGTTCATTAGGCCATAATTGAAACATTGCTCTTTTTTTTAGTCTTGAAGCCTTCTGCTGCACAAATTGCCAAATGGTACCTTGCAGATGATCAGAGAATGCTAGAGTTACAAAATTAATTGCTCCCTGTAAAATGTCCTCAGGGTACATGATTTGCATGCTGGTCAATCTGCTAGGTCTCTAACAGGGGAGTTCTAATTTATAATGCCACCTGAAATCTTGTAAACATTTGTAATATTGTTTATTTTATTTAGTTGTGTATTTCTTTTAAGTACTTTTTAAAAAAAAGAAAAATCATTAGTTCGTCAATGATTTATTGTGTATTATTTTTGTGTGTTACTAAGTTTATCATTTCCAGCCCACAACACCTCTCCGAATCAGCCTTAGCCTGCTCTGCTTCAGCTCTCCGAGTCAGGTTACATTGTTAATTGTATGATACGTGTGCTTGGAAGGGTTTTTAAATTGTGAATGCTCTTACAAATGCAAGACAAAAGTGTTTTACACTGAGAACTATTTGACAACTACAATAGGAAAACGTTCCCATCATCATCTTTTTGACGAATACCATAGGGAGTGATTTAAGTTTGGACACATCTCTGGCACAGGCCATGCTAAAGAGTTCGCCATTGTGTACATTTGTAGTTTGATGTTTTGCATTTATTTTTATATGACTTAAAGTACATTTTATTTTAAAATTAAAAACACTGGACACAGATTAATTAGGAATCATTGTGCACTTTGTAGAGGAGTTGTATAATGCTTATTTAACCATAGCTCTTTTAGTTGCTTAATATGTTCTTTTAAATTTTTTAAACTACTCTTTTGATAGTTGATTCCTATGCAACAAAGCGATAGTAATTCTATGTCAGGACCGGAGGTGAGGATTATGCTTTACTCTTTCTTTAGCCCTATCTTTCTACTTAAGCAGGTACCACATTTCCCATGAAACACTGGGAATTGGTAAAAACAAACAGCGGACAATCAGGAGCCAAAATTGCACGTTTGCCTGGGCCTCTGCTGCCCCTAGAGAGTGATGCCCCTTGTTGCGGTCTGTACAGGCATATAACCCTGAAATTTGGGAAATGTGACGCCCTTCGTGCCTATAGACCGGTGGCGAGTGTTGCTTAACAATGCCCCTGGGGTCTATATCTGTGTTGTAAGGCTTGGAATCCTTGAGGGGATATGCTCCCAAGCAGCAGTTTTTTCACCCCAATTTAAGATTATAACACCAGGGGGTGGTGTCCCCGAGGCAGAGACTCTTTTGAATGAGTGGAACTGCCCACTGTTGACTTGCTGGTCCACCAGTGGCATAGTTGCTAGTGCTCTTCACTGAACCTCTTTTACAGGCTTCCTAGGGCTCTGCGCATAGGCATACATTTGAGGCAGTTCAGCTGCCCTTGCCGGCTATTCCTTGCTTACTTAGTGGATATGGAAGATGAGGGCGACGTCCAGTATGAGAGAGATCTCCTGACTTCCCTCCAATGGGACGAGAACTTTTATGACGCAGTAGATGCCTCAATATACAGGGCGGTGGAAGAGGTCATGACCCCCATGGAGCAGCGTTTCTCGCTGCAAATTGCGCACAAATGCGCCTAACCTACCCAAGGCACTGCAGTGCCTGATCCCCCACCCCCCTGCCCTGCCTGAGGATCGTGATCCAGTCCCGACCAAATTTCCCCACAAGGCAGGGGTTTGACCATGATGCCTTTGTGCGCCTTTTAGGTTTAAAGTATTTTTATTTACCACAACATACATGAGAAACATACAAAGGTATGATGCATCGTATCAATGCGGACAAAGCCGCGACCCAGCGCGTCGACATCTGTGCAGATCTTCCATGGGCCAGTCCGTTGCGGCATTAAATGGTAATCATCGTTGTGACATATAGTAACATTCCCATTTCAAACTCCCTCCCAACACCCCAACCTCCCCACCCCCTGGACCCCGTCCCCCCCCTCCCCTTGTCCAGTGCACAGGCCCGCCCTAAAACCTTCACTTCGTTCGTCTCACGCGTGGGGTGTATGCCCCCAGGCTAGTCAGGACCAGAGGTCGATAGTGCTGGGCCCGTGAGCCGCAGAAGACGAAGATACCTGGGACATGTGAGTTCTCTGAATTCTGTGAGCAGTAGGGAATGGAATGGCTGCCAGATGTCAGTAAATTGCTCTATGTCCCCCGCTACGGTGAGCGACAGTTTCTCTATGCCAAGCACGTGCCATAATCTGTGGAGCCAACCCGTGATAGAAGGTACTGTGGCCGTGCGCCAGTGTATCAGAATATTCTGAACCGCTGATCCCAGAGCAATGGCTATTTGTCTGCCCCTGCGTGACCTGAGTGTGTACATCAGTCTATTCGGAAGTCCTAACAGGGTGTACGCGGGAAAACGCGGCAATTCTATGCCAAAGTGGGCGTCAATTTCATCCAGCACCTCCTTCCAATATGGTTCTAAAAGAGGACAGTCCCATAGAATGTGTGTCAGTGTGCCCTTGTGTCCGCACCACCTCCAACAGGTATCCTCTTTGCTACGATCCAGTTCGTGAACCCGTTCCGGTGTGTAATACCAGTAGGTAGAAACCTTTGTCAGCGTCTCAGTGAGGCCCATGTGGTATGCCGAGTGCCTTGCCCTGTAGGATATCTGCTCCCATTCCTTATGGCTCAACGACCTACCCAGCTCCCGTTCCCAACGTTCCCTCCCTGGGTTGTAGAAGTGCGAGGAGGGTGGCTGTAGCATTTTATAGAGGTCTGTGATTAATTTCGAGTCTGACGTTCGCGTCATAAGCCATTTCTCGAACGGGAGAAATTGTCTGTCGGCCGTCTCCCGTACCTGTGGCTGAAGCGCCCAGTGACGAGCTTGCAGATAGCGATGCCTCTCAGCCCAGGGAGTGAGAATTCCTGCCGAAATTGCTGGAAGGGGATAATCCCCTCTGGACCGTATAGGTGACATAGGGTGCGGCACCCCGCCGGTCTCCAGTGCGCGAAGGCTCCCTTCTCCATATCCGGGGCAAAGTCCGGGTTGTCCACCAATGGTGTGAGCGGTGACGGGAACGAGGTGAGATTGAATGCAAGGTTGGTAGCGTCCCAGACCGGCAGGGGTACTCTCGTGACAAAGGAAGCATACAGATTCCTGGGCCGGTGGGATCGACGCAGAAATGGGATTTCCTGGAGGGGCCGGCCCGCCACTGCCTGGTCCTGGAAGAGCCAGTGTTTATCAGACTCCCATCTGCTCCATTCCACCAAATAGCGTAACTGAGCTGCTTGGAAGTACTTACGGAGGTCCGGTATTCCTAGTCCTCCCGCCTCTAGGGACAACATAGAGAGAGCCCTGCGCATTCTGGGTTTTTTGCCGTGCCAGATAAAGCGTGAGAGGTCCGCCTGTAATTGCGGGATCCACCCGACTGGAGGCTGGAGTGGTAAGGCCCGAAACAAGTAAAGCACCTGGGGCAGGACCGTCATCTTGACAGCGGCTATCCTGCCTAGCCAGGAGAGAGTGCCGCGATTCCAGCGTCCCAATTCCTCCCGTATCTTTGCGCCGAGCACCATATAGTTAGCCGTCACCATGGCTGGTAAGGTGGGGGCCAGCTGAATCCCTAGGTAGGGCACCGCCTCTGACGACCAAACAATGGGGAATTGGTCTTGTAAGTGAGCCCTAGTGGTCGGCGTAAGGGAGACGTCCAAAGCCACCGATTTCCCCATATTCATTTTAAAACCCGCAACCGCGCCAAAGGAGGTCAGCTCCTCAATGCATGCCGGTAGGGCCGCCCGAGGTTCGGCAAGCGATAGTATGACATCATCCGCGTATAGGCTTATAGCGTGTGTAAATCCTCCAAACCGTACCCCTGTCACCATTGGGTTGTCACGGACCCGTTGGGCAAAGGGCTCCATGTATAGGGCAAAGAGCAGGGGCGATAGTGGGCACCCCTGCCTGGTGCCCTTCTCAATGTTGAAGCTCCTGGAGTTATAACCGTTCACGCGAACCACCGCAGTCGGCAGCCTGTAGCAGTTAAGGATCATGGATCGGAATTTGTCTCCTATACCCGCCTTCATCAGTACCTGTTCAAGATAGGGCCAATGCACCCGGTCGAACGCCTTTTCGGCGTCCACTGCTAACAGCATTCTCTCCCCTGGGATCCGGGACGCCTTTTCCAGGAGGTGGACAATTCTCTTGGTGTTGCCCACCGTCTGCCTCCCCGGGATGAAACCTGCCTGATCTGGGTCAATGAGATTGGGCAAGTGAGGAGCTAGGCGGGCCGCTAGAATCCTTGTGTACAGTTTCAAATCCACGTTCAAAAGGGATATCGGCCTGTACGATCCTGCAATGTTTCCGGTCCTTCCCCGGTTTGGGTATAACCATTATGGAGGCCCGCAGGAGGTCTGGTGGAATGGCTCTTGGAGCAGCGAAGGAGTTAAAAAGGCGAGTGAGAATCGGGGCCAGTGTAGTGCAAAATGTTTTGTAAAAAAGCGAGGTATACCCATCCGGGCCTGGCGCTTTGCCGTGTTTAAGCCTGGCGATGGCCGAAATCGCCTCCTCTATACGGACATCCCTATCCAAGTGTTCCGCTTGTGAGGGAGCCAGGGAGGGAAGAGTGACCGAGGCCAGATATGCGGACGTGGCTATATCATCCGGGTGGTCACCAGCGTAGAGGTCCGCATAGAACCTACGGAACTCATCCGCTATGTGGGCGTCCTCCATCACCAATGCACCCAAAGGGTCGGAGAGCTCCTTCACCAGTTGACTTTGGTGTGCCAGTCTGAGTCTGTTGGCTAGCAATCTGCCACAACGGTCACCACCGGTATAATAGGTATGACGTAAGCGGAGGGCCGCATACTCCGCGTGATCCAAATCTAGGGCCGCCAGGAGTTTCCTCGCTTCCTTGAGTTGCCGCCAGATTCTAGGGGCCCCTGTCCTGCGATGCATCTGCTCAAGCTCGCGGACCCTCTGGGTGAGCTCCTCCCTCTTGGCCTGCCGTTCTTTGTTTTCGGCCGAGGAGATTGCTAAGAATTTTCCCCTGAGTACCGCCTTCAAGGCCGCCCATTGCGGTGCGCGGGTGGTGTCGGCGTTATCATTGTGGGTCAAATACTCCCGGATCGTGCCTTCAATGCGGTCCACCACCACCTTCCTGTGAAGCAGGGTATCACGGAGGTGCCAAATTCTAGGAGGCGTAGTCGCTGGGGGCAGGCACAGAGTGGCAGACACCGGGGCATGGTCTGACAGTGACAGCACACCCATATCCGACTCCGAGGCCAATGCCCGTACCGGGGATGTGACCAAGAGATGGTCCAGCCTCGCATACGTCTTGTGCGCGTGGGAATAGTAGGAGTATTCCTTGTCTGTGGGGTGCATGTATCGCCAGAGATCAAGTAAGTCCACCTCCGACAGCTGTGCCTTGCATCCAGCGGAGAATTCCCCGACTTGCGGGAAACGCTGCGCTGACCTGTCCAAGGCAGAGTCACACACCATATTAAAGTCTCCGCCGAGGACAATGTGTTTATCCTGCGAGGCGGTAACCTCTACGATGGCTGATTGCAGAAAGGGTTCTTGCTGTTCATTAGGGCTGTACAGGGACCCAATCGTATAAGTAACCCCTCCGATCCTGAACCGATATGCTAACAGCCGACCCTTGTGCTCTGTGAGTTTGTGAAGGACGTCCCCCTTGAAGTGTCTGGCTACCAGAATCGCCACCCCCGCCGTCTTAGTGGAACAGGAAGAGAAGAATTGCGTCGGGAATTTATGTGAGCGTAGCCTATGTGTGTCATGCGCTAGCAGGTGTGTCTCCTGGAGGAGGCATACGTCCGCATGCGTGTTCTCCAGGAGAGACAGCACTGCTCTCCTTTTGACCGGATTGTTCAGACCCCTGACATTCAGGGTCACTACCTTAAAGGTGTCAGAAGGCATAGGAGAAGGAATAGATGAAAGCAATAAGTCCCCGTTCGGGCGAGGCAAGGTGCTTGAGCACCATTGAAGCTATCAGAACCCGTATAGTGCACTGGACAAACCCCGGCGAGCCCCCCACCCTTCCCCCCCCCAACTCCCCCTGAACCCCCCTTCCGTCAACAACCCTAAGCCCCAAAGCAACAAAATCAACCCCAACAGTCCCCCCAAACCTGCGTCATGGAAAGGCTGCATCACTCTCTCCCCGGAGGAATCTTAAGCTGTCAGCGCTACGTTGTTGGTGGCAGCGCCGCTGGCTGCCTCCTGCACGGCACTTTCCATGCCAGATCGGATGGTGGGTGAGTCTGGGCGAGTGGATGAGGCAGAAGATCGGCGGTCCGGGATCCGCTGCCAGCCGTCCCTGGTGATGCGCCTGCGACGCGGCGTAGGTGGGTCTTTGTCCGATGCGGTGATGCCCAGAACCTCGCACGTGTCCTGAAGGGAGCGCAGTTGATGCAAGGTGCCGTTCCATCGGAAGATAAGCCGGAAAGGATGCCCCCATGAGTACTGCGTTGCATGGCTTCCCAGAAAGTCTGTCGCAATCTTGAATGTCCTGCGCTTTTGAAGCATAATTGTTGACAAGTCCTGAAAAAGTGCAATCGTGTGTCCACGAAAGCAGAACGACTGGTGCTTCCTTGCTTCACGGATGATGCGCTCCTTAAGCGGGTAATCCGGCAGGAAGGCCAGGATGTCCGGTGGTGGTGCAGAGGCCCGCCTCGCCAGGCCCACTATGTGCGCCCTGTCTATTCGGATGGGAAAGTCTTCCGATTCTCCCAGCACCTCTCTGAACATGCTCTGCAGATAGCTGGCATTGTCCTCACCCTCTTCCTTGGATGGTACTCCCCTGACCCGTATGTTGTTCCGACGGGACCGGTACTCAAGATCTTCATTGTGTGCTTGGAGATCCAGTTGTTGATCCCGGAGACGGAGCACCTCCTGCTGCAAGTGTTCAATCTCCTCATCTCTGGTGTGACCAGCTCCCTCCATGGTAGCCACCCTTTCGCCCAAGTTGTCCACCTCACGCCGCACTTCTCTGACTTCTCCGGCCACTTCCTGTTTAAGCGCTTGAAAGTCATCCCGCAAGGAGCTGAATAGAGATTCGAGGAAGGATCTGGTGACCGGAGGCTCCTTGTCCTCCGCTTCTAGCGGACTTCTCGAGGGGCCTGGTGAGTGACGTCCTTTGTCAGGTTTCGAGGTCCCCTATTTAACATCTCGGGCAGTGTTCGGTCCCCCTTTTTCGGCCCTCTGTTGCCCGCCATCGTGGAGGTGTTGGCGCTTGTGAGGGCCACAGCCGGGGCGGTCGATGGCCTCGCGTCGATTAGTGTCCGGAAAAGGCGGTGTCCCCAATCCTCGCGGTGCAATTTGCCTCCCCCGTAGACCGACTCCTTCTCTGCAGGGTCACCAGTCGCCTTCGGTTGCTGTCCGCTGCTAGGGGGACTACGTCAGTTCCGTTGGGACCCTCGGATTCGTCTTCCCTGCGGGCTGAGGTGCTCGTCGTGTCTCTTCCCCCACCGGTACGTAGCTCAGTCGGCGTGGGCCTGTGCTCCGAAGGGTGCAGCCTCCGTAACTCTCCTTACCACCGTGGGTTCCCGCCCTCCCTCGGCGTGGCGTGCGGTCAGGTCGGGATGGGGGCCCGTTCCGCACCTGTTGCAGGCCGCGTCCCCAGCCTCGCGTGAAGGCCTCACTCTGGCTGCAACGCGTCGTGGTCCTGCTGGCTCTCTCCGGTCTTCTGTCGGGCTTTGGGACCCTCAGCTCGCTGAGTCAGCCCCGGGGCCACCGCGGATTGTCAGCCACTGGCGCTCAGGGTGAACAAGCGCCCAGTCCCCGGGGCCACCTCCGCCGCCAGGCGCTATCGCTGGGTGATCCACCCGAATCTCCTCACTAAACGCCCGCCGCAATGTCCCTCACCTCCGCAGGTGGCGCGCTGAGTGGTCGCTTCGTGGCGGCCCGGCCTGTGGCTGGAGGTCCGGAAGCTCCGGTGGTAGGCTGCGTCCCCGGTCTCGCGTGAGGGCTTCCAGCCCGGCGGGTCCCCGGCCTCAACGCCACCAAACGCCCCTGGGCGTCACTCCCACTCCGAACCTCACTCGGGAGTCCGCCGGAGCTAGTGTCCAGGTGTCGGGCTGCGCGGGGCGACCGGCGCCTCTCCGCATTGGGCCCGATGTCTTCCGCCTCACTGCGCGGTGAGAGCCTCGGCCAGGCCACGTGTCAGGAGCCGCCGCTCCGCTGAGACCTCCGGTCACAAATCGCCTTCAGGGCAGCTGTCCAGCGATGGGTCGTCGGTGGATAATTGACTCTGCCACTGAACCGCCACTAACCGGGGGGAGATTAGCGCGATTTCAAGGCCCAGGGGCCGGAGGTCGGAGGGGCTCGTGGATAGTGCGTCCACTCACCTCGCCATCTTGGCCACGCCCCCTGTGCGCCTTTTAAAAGAATTCCTGGACCAAGCCCAGCATCCTCCTGTGCCCGGGTACTTCCCTGATTCAGCGAAAGGGGCAACGGACCTGGTCTCGCCCCACCCCCCCAGATTATGATGGCCACAGGGACACTGATGACGATACTGGCCCTTCACAGCCCTGGCGCCCCTCTCCCACAGCCACTGGCCCCACTGCCCCGGAGGATGGGTTGGACATGCTTGATCCGGGGGAACTCCTCCATCCCCATTCTTCTAAGTGGGCTCTCTCCATGAAGGTGGCGAATTACGTAGTGGGATGGATCAGAACTCCATTGGGGAAAGAGGCCCGTAATTGCCTCATGGTTTAGTGCCCTTGCCCATCATCGAAAAGGAAGGTAGCCCTGACCCCAGAATGGTCATCTTTTTGGCCAAAAAAGGGCATTGAGAGGTCCTGGTAGGTGTGCCAGGATAAGCTCCTGCATGCCCCTGGCCCCTTAACCAAGATACTAGATATGGTGGAGGAAGCCAAGGCTTTGGGATCCCTCATCTTCCCTTAGGAACTCTCCGGTTGGGCACAGCGCACAATTGCCTTCATGGGCAATTCCAAAAGCATGCTGTCCATGGAGCCGTGCAGCTCCTTCTTGATTAAAGTGGACTCAAAACTAGGTGACCTGGCTATTTCTGAACCAGGAGCTGTGGCTCAAGGGGGGCTTTTTTGGTGAACATTTATTAAAGAACTAGGAACGGTCGTCAATACTTCCACATCACTGGAGAAAGCCCAGTCCTCCATAAAAAAGGGTTTTCTCTACCGGGTTTTCCATGGGGTTGGTTGAGGCAGGGACCGCTCAGTTGACCAATCAGGCTCCCAGTATCCTCCTAGAGGGCAAGGCTCCAGACGCGGGAACATCGAGATCAGGAACGTTTTGACAATTTCTACCCTACCCTCGGACGACTCATCAGAGGTCGAGGTCACAAGGGATTTGACGCTGCCTCCAAATCCAGTGAGTGTTTGCCCTTCTTACCTATTAAAAGTAGGGGGCCGTCTCATGAGGTGTTTCTATGTTTGGCGATGCGTGTGTTCTGCAGATGGTTCAGGTGTTCAGTATAGAGTTTTGTGGTTCCCTGCATCAAGTTACATTCCCCAGGCCACTCTAGTTCTCGCAGCAGGAAGTGGAATTGGTGGACGCACAGATTACCTCACTACTTGAAAAAGAAGCTATTTGTCCAACCACCCTCGTGACTTCATAAGCAACCTTTTCCTGGTCAACAAGACCGAGAGGGGTGCAAGGAGTGAGCCGTAATAAATGTACCAAATTCAATGAATAGCTGGTGTACCACCATTACTTCCCGCGGATGGATGGTCTGCCTGGACCTGGAGAATGACTATTTAGAGGTTCCGATTTTCCCTCGACGCAGGAGGTTTCTTCAGTTCCTCTGGTGACAACAGATGTTTCAGTTTGCACCCCTACTCAGCCTCTCCTGTGGCCCTTGGTGCTTCACGGAGTTGCTCAGACGAGCAGTGGAAAACCTCAGGGCGCAGGTAATCTGCCTTTTCATTTACCTAGACTATATTCTCATCCTGCTGCAGAATCCCCGGTAACTGTCAGTTGAACTGCAAGTGGCTGGCGACCTACTCAAAAAGCCTGGGCTTTGTGATAAATGAGAAGAAATCCCTCCTGGCTCTCGCTCAAAAAATGAGGCTGCTCTAAGTCTTCCCTCTTGGAAAGTGACCACGATCCGACATGAGCTTCTAACTACATTAGCCAGGCAAAAGTGTCCTTGTGGTAGCTTGCTTGCCTGGTGGGTCTCCAATCGCCCTCCATTCAGGCCATATTTCTGGGACCCATGCACTATTGGGCATTTCAGCAGCTAAAAGCGACACACTTGAGAAGGGGATTTTCAGTTTGGCCCCAGACCTCATTATAGAATAAGAGGCCAGCAGGTCTGGCTGGGACGCGCAGTGTGGTGATTGTTCCACAGGAGGGTTGTGGTATCCTCATGAACAGAGATTACACATTAACTGTTTGGAGCATCTGTCAAGGTTCTTTCCGATCCAATGTTGAACTGAGACAAGATCAAATCCTGTGTCGTGTTAAAGAAGGACAACATTTCGACCGTCCTGTATATCAATCAACTGAGGGGGTACTCGGTCCAAGGTACTCTCGAACAACCAATTTTTTATAGTTTTGCCTGGACCAACAGATCTGTCACGGCGGAATATTTTCCCGTTCAGGAGAATAGTGGGGTAGACTGGAAGTCCCATCAATTCCGGCCTTGGAAACTTCATCCAGACATTTTATACAGCCTTTACAACGAGTAGGGCATGTTTTCAGTGGACTTGTCTGCCTCCAGATTGGATCATCAACGGCCCAGGTTCTTCAGTTAGAGACCGGATCCTCTAGCTGCTGCCAAGGTTGGAGACCGGCTATCCTTTTCCCCCATTCGCAATGATTATAAGGGCATTAGCCCAGATCATGCGTCAGCAATCAGACATAGTTGTGGACACCCTGATTTGAAATCTCAAGTTTGTTTTCTGTTTTTTCTGGCACTTTCTTGGATTTTCCAATCCCTGTCCCCCTATTTCCAAATCTTCTTCTCAATTCAGACCGGATCCCACACCAGATAGTGCTGGAGGGGTCCCTGCGCTTGATGGCATGACAGATGACAGGGGTCGATGGTCGCTCCCGGGACTTTTGACACAAGCTGAAGATCTCTTGTCAAAGACCTGGACAATGGCACCATCAAGCGATACCGATCAGCCTGGATTAGGTGGAGTCGTTGGTGTGTGCTACGGGGGTTGTGATCCTGTTGGCACAGACGTGGTTCAAGTCCTGAATTTCCAGGCCAGTTTAGCTCAGAAGGGTATTGCATACCGTTCAATCAACACCTTCCGTTCAGCTATCTCGGCGGGACATGTACCCCTGGAAGGGTCCCCTGGGGAGTTACATCCTTTTGTGTGTCGCTGTTTATGTGGCATCTGATTGTCCTTGACCCCGGAGCTGCATTACTCAGCTCTTTGGGACGTTAATAAGGTGACTAACCTTTTCCTATCATGGCAACCAAATAAGTTCCTATCAAAGAAGGAGCTTTCAGCGAAGCAGGTGATGTTGATCTGCATGGTGTTGTGCAGACGTATCTTAGATGTCTGGGCCCTAGACATTACTGGAAGGACCATTTCATCCTCTGGAGTGTCTTCTACTCTTAGCAGGCGTACAAAATCCTATACTAGGGTCATAGAATACCCAGCTTTTCTGGACTCTCCTAAGCTGTGGCTCAGTGCCTTAAGGCATTGGTCTTTAAACTTTTTGATGCCGAGACCCCACCATCAAAAAATGTTAGACGTAAGGAAACCCTCTTGACAAAGATTTCTAGAACCTGGTATTCCTTATCATTGACAACCATAAATGTTCTCCAGAGAAACGGTCAATCTGTGGTTACACCTCATTAGTACCAGTTTTAAACCAACATATATCAATAAGCAACAAAAGGGGGACCAGTACAGCTTTACAAAGGGCCTTCTACAGAGCGGCAACATCTGTTGCTGCTTTTTAGTAACTTTTAAACCTTTTGAATAAATAATTTTTTTGGGTTAAATTCAGCAGATTATGTGGCAGATGATAGATTATGTGGCAAATCTAAATCATGCTAAAATCGCTGCGGCCACCAACACATAATTCCAGTGGCCCTTGGTATAACAGCTGTAATGCATGGTCTGCAACTTTAATGCACGGCATTAGAGGAAAACTATACTATATTTCATGGGATGCTTACAGCTTGGCAATTACAGCTGCCTGTAACTGGAGGTTGTTACATATAAAATAACATATACATGTAAATCTGCACAACAAGTTAATCTGCAAATCCTGCACATTTGTATTTCTTTCAGGCCATTAACACACTGATAGAAAGGCGTGTTTAGATGTCTGTCTGGCTTCGATTTCCCAGCACCTGAATAAAACTCCACGGAAAGCATGTTAACTATGTCTGGGACGTTTTCTTTTAGCAAATGAAGAGCACGACCACCTTCCCATGCCTCCACGGCCCCCCTGAGGGTTGCGCACCACAGATTGGGGAGGCGGCTCCAGAGGAATCCAACAGGTGAGGGATGGCCGGGGGGTGTTACACATGAACCCGGAACAAGTAGTAGAGACGCTTGCAACTCACTTCGAAGGGGTCTACACCCCTCAGCAAGTAATAACACCTGAAACGGCCAGAGCAGCTTTAGTGGGTATCGAGGTCCAGGCGCTATCCTCGGAGGCGGCAACAGACTTAGACGCAGACATCACTGAGGATGAGATCCAACGGGCTATAAGTGCCCTACACCCGGGCAAGGCGCTTGGACCAAACGGTATACCTATAGAATGGTATCAATCGGCATCTGAGAGCCTAAGTGCGCATCTACTAGTGATGTTCAAGGAATGTTTGGAGAAAGGGGTGCTTCCACCAGATCAGAGATTGGCCACAATAGTAGCTATCCCCAAGCCGGGGAAACCACCGGAAGAATGCTCCTCATTCCGGCCCATCTCGCTGCTTAATGCAGAAACCAAAATCCTCGCCAAGCTCTTGGCGACCAGACTTCTGCCGCACCTGCCTGACCTCATACATCCGGATCAATCCGGCTTCATGCCACATAGAAATACAGCGCTGAATCTGCGCAGGCTACATGGGGCGCTGGCTAGGGCGGATTCGTTATCAACACAGGCGGTGATCTTGAGCCTGGACGCCAGGATGGCCTTTGATCTCGTAGAGTGGAATTACTTGTTTGAGGTCCTGTCTCGTTTGGGGTTCGGCCCCAAGTTCATTGCTTGGATCAAGTTACTATACTATATGCATACCCGGAGGCACAGGTGGTGGCGAATGGCCATATCTCATGATCATTCCCTCTAAGGAGGGGCACTCGACAGGGCTGCCCCCTCTCGCCATTACTCTTTGCAATTTCCCTGGAACCACTGGCCACTTTAATAAGGACCTCCCCGCTACTGACGGGGATACGTTGGGAGGAGGGCTGGGAAGACCGGCTTTCCCTCTATGCAGATGACATGCTAGTGTACTTAACGAACCCCGAACAAGGGATACCGGCGCTCTTACAACTCTGTGACAACCATGGTGCGGTGTCCGGTTATACCCTAAACTGGAGCAAGTCAGAGATGTATGTCTTGAAGGGTCCGACTCCTGCGCTACCATTGGAATGCCCCTTAAGGACTGCTGGCTCCTCCTTTAAATACCTAGGTATTCATGTTACTAAGGACCCAGCAGAATTTATGGATAAGAATCTGGGACCTCCTGTGGCGCGACTCAAACAAGATGTTCAGTTTTGGGCGGGAATGCCCCTAACGCTACTGGGGAGGGCAGCGTTATACAAAATGATGTCCCTGCCCCGGTTTTTGTATATACTCGAAAATACTCCCTACCCGGTGACTCCGAGATTCTTCCAGAAAGTCGCAGCATTGGTTTCAACCCTGCTATGGGGGAACCTCCCGGCACGAATTGCGCAGACCAAGCAACATAGGGGATGGTACGATGGTGGAATCGCACTGCCTAATTTGAAATTGTATTATTGGGCGGCGCAACTGAAACCCATCAACCATTGGTTGCATACTCCACAAACTGAACCAGCGTTTCATGCTGACAGGGCTCAACTGGGTGTGGTCAGTCTGCTGGTCCCGTTATATGACCGGACCAAACTGCGCAAATTGGTGGGGCCTACTAGACTGACGGCGACGCTGTGGCATACGGCGACAACAGCGCTAGGATGGAAGGGAAGACTGACCAAACTTACTCCACTGTGGGACTCTCCGAGTCCTGGGCAACATGAGAAACAGCAAGGGTTTCTCACACTGGGATACAATAGGGATATCCACGGTGGAAGACCTCTGGGAAAGGGGAGGTGTGATACCTTTTGATAGGTTGAGAGAGTTATACGACATGGGAGAGAGGGAACTGTACAGGTACATACAGATACAACATGCATTACTCGCAGTTATACCCCCCGACACTGAGTTGCCGGAATCCTCCCCGCTAGAAGACCGCCTTCTCACGGAGTTTATGACCGACCGTGCGACTTCACTTACATACCGTAAATTACTTAACAACCTACCAGACCCAATGGCCTTATTGAAGGAGAAATGGGAGGGTGACACCTGTGAGATGGACGAACAGGAATGGAACGAAGCAATGGCATCGCCCAAAGAAGTAGGCATCTCCGCAAGACTGAGGCTAGTGCAATTGAAAGTTTTGCATAGGACATACTACACTAGGACAATGCTACACCGCATTACTAGAGCACAACACACTTACTGCCTGCGTGGGTGCGGGGAGGAGGGCACATTTTACCACACTATATGGGACTGCCCTCTCATCCAAGAGTTCTGGAGGCAAATAATGCGAACACTGCCACAGGTGCTGAAGATCTCATTGTTGCCCGAACCACGAAGGTGCCTACTGAACGTATGGGAACCTACTGACTTGCCCAGGCATGGTCGTCTTTGGGTCACGGTGGGCCTGATTATAGCGAAACGCGACATAGCACAGAAGTGGGGGGGCGGCAGACGTGCCAACAAAAACACAATGGTGCCTCAACATGGACCGAGTTATGGTGACGGAAAGAGCGGTATACTCTGTCAGGGCGTGTCCGGGGAAGTGGAATAAAATCTGGACTAAGTGGAACGAGTATAGGGGGACATTTGTGATCCCCTATCGGTAGACGAATAGGATCTGTCGGATGAAGAGGGGGAAGAGGTGTAGAACACGTCATGGAATAATGCGACAGGGGATGTACAGGAACAAGATGCACAACCACTATAGGGTGGGTTCGAGGGTTGGTGAGTGGGGGACCGGAAGTAGCGAGACCATGGAAGCCTGGCTAGTCTCACGTGCGAGCTCTACTGGGGGGATGAGGAGACCAGATGTGGGACTCAGGGGAGGGGCCTCTATATTTTAGTTGCTACGACTATTTTAGACAAAATGCTTGACCGTAATGTGATTCCTCGACTTGTTTTTGTTGTTGTTGTTTAAAATAGAAACCCAAGAACATGTACTAACACACGAATATTGACAGTACTGTACCTTCTAATTGAAACAATTAAATAATGATGCATTGGCCGTTCTGCTGAACCCGGTCTGATATCACCGCATTTTGCTAATATGAATGTGATGGCGGCCGGCCCGGTGGGTTGTAGGCCAACAGCTGTGTGAAATTGAAGGTGCAATAAAGGTTTTTGGACAAAAAAAAAAAACTATAAATCTCTAGCCTGCCTTTTTTTGTTTCGGTCTATGGAATAGGCCGCCCTCAAAGGAGTACAGACCATCTCTATCATATGTTGCTTGTAGGAGTTCTGATGTATTCTTCCAAAACATGATGGTGTGAACGCTCCAAGCCATGTAATAGAATTCTGCTCTGTAGTAATTGCATCTAGGGTACTTTATTTCATCAGAGTCAAGTATCATAATTATCCTTTTGGGGCTCATGAACTTGTTGTTTTGCAAATAATTGAACTGGGTGTAGTTCAGACTTGAATTTCTGAATATATTCTGAGTGTGTGCTAGGGCCTCCATTCTCATTCGCTACATTCTCTACCAGTATTGTTCTCTCACTTAATAGTAATATTTTGCAAATTGCACTTGTTCATATACTATATAGCTCTTTTTAGAACCAGGTAAGTGGTCTACAGCCGTTCCGTATCATAAACAAAATTTGTAATACTTTGTGTGTGCAGCTACATTGAGCCAGTCCCCACTTGGTCCCCAGGCTCCTCATCAGAGTCCAGGTAGTTAGAAATTGTAAGGCTGTAAGCCCATATTGTTCTATTGGGTTCTTCAAAGATGTTACCTCCACTGTAAATATACCAACCTCTGCCTCCGTGGCCAGGTGGGCTGTCCCGACCTATTCCTGTGTCTTCGTGAGGCTCTCCAGTGGGTTGGGTGAGGACGTATTGTGGGATGACTGGTGTTTTGTTTACACACTTCTCTTCCCACATATCTGAGATAATCTCACCAGTATGGAATATTTGTGTGTTATTCCAATTGTATGTAAGAGCAAACCTATAAGCAGTCTATGAGTGCCCTCAATTCCCAGGGCCCCTTTCTCTTGAGGAAGGTCCCCTCTTCAACCACCTTGCAATTCACTCTATCTGCGCTGCTAGGCAGTAGAGCTCGCTGTCTGGGAATCCAGAGAGAGTTCCTGTGAATCCCTGAACCATTTAGATAGGGCCCAGATTGGTAGGTTGAGGAAGTTATGTAAAAGCCTGGTTAGCGTCACCATTTTCGATAGGGCTGTCTACCCCATTACTGACAATTGTAATCTCTTCCAAAAATCGATGCTCTCTCTCTGTGATTTCAGTGCGTATACTAGGTACCCTGCCATTGTCGTCGTCCTGGTGCAAAATGTTCACCTCCCAGATATTTAAACATTTACCATCCCATTTGATATCCAAGGTCTATAAATGCTTTGGTTTTGTAATTATTCCTAGGTCTATGCGGTATGCAAACATATCAGACCAATTAACTTTAAGGCAAGATATTCTGCCGGATTCCTCAATGAATAGTACCATCAGGCCTGCCCCGGTGACGCTTTACCTCTCAGTAGCAATAACATGTTGTCAACATAGAAAGATATGTGTGTGTCCTATCTACTAAGGCTAGCACCCTTTCTTTGTTCTCCACTCTAGTTATTCGCATGTGTCCCATTTAGGTCTAGAGGAAAACACTGCCATTTTTTTACATGTACATGAGTTTCTTCCTAAAGTTTACTTCACTCTCACACAATTACTTTTGCCACACATTTGGAACTGTAAAAATGGGCATTAGTTTCTAGGAAACTATACTTGCTTAAAAACCAACTTCGCAAGAATACTATCTTCATATCTTGACACATCATGCACAAGGTTAATAGTTAACATTGTGCATATGTGATTATTTGTTTAGTGCATACGGCGATAGAGCTATCTATAACACATAAACATCAGCAGCCTGACCAAGATCTCCGCCCAAGGCAATGATGCCTTTTATTATAAATAAACATCTGATCCGTTTGTTGGCAGCGGAGCACTTTGCTGTCATTGTCAAGGTCTTTACATGCTGATGTTTTGGCCCAGAAGCCTTCTGATATCTTTACGAGAGGTGTCCAGCTTGTGACCACAACGGGGACCTACATTCTTGCCTTTCAGGTGACAAGGTTTGGATCATATAGCACTGGGATTCTTGGCAGAGCACACATACCATAGAAACTTAGGTTAGGGACTGCATAGTAGAAGTATGCCAGATTTCTATATTGTTTTATATACTTGCATATATTCAATGTTTTGGCACAATGGTGGAATTTTTCATTCTGTTCTTTTATTGGCTTCCGTCTATTGATCATTGCAGTACATATATTTTATACAAGAATCATGTTGGTTCAATAAATATTGAAAACATTCCACTGTGTATTGTTTGTATATTTCCTGGAGAGAAAGAGAGAACGAGTGACTGAGCATATGGGTTCTAGATCTGTTACTACTTAGGGGGTGATCAAGGTTGTCATGTTCAGTGGTTGCCAGAACCATTTGCTACCCATCTAGGGATGGGGGGCTTTTGATGGCACTGTGAGCTAGATGGCCTATATGGACGGCATATTCTGAGAGGGTGCATGGAATCAGCCTGGTACCATCCCAACAGTTATACTGTCCACAAACGAGCTGTTCATACCATAGGGGGACAACTACACAACATTATTTTGGCAAAGGACATAGGCGAAAGATGTCGACTCTACATGGTGCCGCAATGGACAGTCATTCTAGTAGATGGCCGATCTTTTCCCACTGGCTATGTGCTCAGGCCAGATATTCATTATAGTCCAAACATCTCAGCTGTGCTACTTTAGAGGCATTGTTCACTCTCTGCTTCTGAAGTATTTAGCTAATGTGTTGGTCCTGTTTCTCAATGCTATGTAAGAATGTATCCAGTGTCAGTAGATTTTTCTGTAACCTCTTCTGTGTTCCCTCTGTTTCACTGATACAGTACCACCAACGACTGTTTTAAATGCCTCCCACTCTATCAGAATGCCCGATGTTGTGCCTTGATTTTCTCTAATATAGTTGTAAATTGCCTCCCCTGGAGGTTCTCTAAATGTCCTATCCCCCAGCATTACGCTATGGAGCCCCCATGTGATTATGCGCAAGGTTGGAATCCCGATCTCATCCCCATTAACAGAGGGTTGTGGTAAAATAGGGTGTGTGTTATTGCCTGATCTGCCTTGCACCTGCCATGTGTCTTCTGACAGTTGCTTGCTTGTCAATGACCTGTGTCTTCTTGTACTTGTCTATGTCAGTCCTGTTACTCAAGGCTCCCAACCACTCCCTACACCTCACTTGTCTTTCCCTCATAACCATTCTCTTCTCTCTCATGGCACTTGCTTGATCTCTCACAAGTGCACACCTTCACTCTTGACTCCTTCCTCTGTGTCTCAGTGTGGTCCCCTTAATCTTCAGTATTTTGATCCCACATACCGTTCGGCTGTTGGACAAACAATGGATTACATTCTGTTTCAAGTTGAAATGTACACCCAGAATGTAGAATTTCGTTTTTATGAACAGGAGGTGCAATTGGTTTACAGCAATTGTCCCTTTTCTTCCCAGATCTGTTTCTCACATCACTATCAAGCAAGGAAATTCTGTTTGAGACTTGGCTAAACCAGGTAAGACAAAATGTGTTCTTTTTTAATTATCTTAATTGGTTGTATTTTGCGTCTTAACACAGTCACAAAAAGGCATTCTCAGCTATTTCCTATTTGATGTGATAACTCTCCAGTCTCTACTGCTTATGTGTGTGCTCGCACTGATAAATAGGACTAAAGTTCAGACTCCGTAGTTTTTCGGTTCAATTCAGTTTTCCAAATAGTTCTGGATGAGATGATTCAATTTCTCTGCAGCATTTTTGCGTTACTGCCAATTAAACCAATCAGTTTCTCCTAATGTTCATGTTAGCGGAGCTCCCGTGGTGTTGTCAGCTGTTCTAAGAGGTTATCATCATTTAATTTGTCAGCATGATGGGATGTGAAGAAAAGCCTATTTTCCAAGATTAATTTCTCAGTCTTTTTGCCTCTGGGATAATGCTTTTATATGTTTGTCGCTTGGCGTTGAAGAATTTCATGACAGTTTTGATCTGGGAAACACATCAGAGCGTTCTGGGCTATTAGTTCGTGTGGATGGTGTAACATTAGCTTGATGACCTTAAATATTTTTCTTTTCTGCAGTGAAAGTTGTTAATTCTGTGGCACATTTGTCAAAAATGAGAAAACAAATAAAAATCCTAAAATATAATGTTAGAAATGCACAAAAGGCATCTTTTTATTGAAATCGAAATAAATGCGAAATACTTTTTGGTGATTAATAATTACCAGTGGGAATCTCCTATTACCTCCATACAAACAAGCCCGCCTCCTTATTCTGCCATCCATAACCCCCGCAAGATTACCAATTCACACTTAATGGAGTACAATAATACAATCTCTCTACTTGCTTCCTACACCCCGGCTTTATTATGTTTGTGTGTGTATGTGTTTGTGTGTATTTTTTAAGCCTGGGGCTGTGTTTTGCGGATTTCTGGGAAGTGACAGAAAAAAATCCCTGCCAAGCTATGCCGAGTTCTGCGAGCGGTAGAGTGGGTTACCCTGCGCCATTCACACTGAATTTTAGTGCTGGGTCTTTTTTTCGCGCTGTAAAATCAGCATGAACGGCATCTTGCACTGTGCAAGAGGGCACTGCTTCTTTCTGCTGCTCAAGTAGAAGTTCTACCTGAGCGGCAGCTTCCTCAATGCCAACGGAAGGTTTCTCAACGTGAGCAGTAGCGACCGCCCGTGATGAGAAATCGAGCTGGGAAGCGGTCTACTGTTGGATTTTCCTTTCTCACGCTCACCAACTTACCGTTGGCAAGTGAGGAAAAAACTCTGCTCCGGAACTCCACGAGCAATGTGAAGCGCAGAGTGCACAAATCTCTGAAGAGTGTACTTCAATGCCCAGGCTTAATGTGTGTGTGTGTGTGTGTGTGTATGTCTATATTTGTGTGTATGTATATAACTATTTCAATCGTAATGGATCATAAAAGTATAAACAAACAGACACGAAAGACATACTTAAAACATATAGTTCTTAAATGTGTCAATAAATAGAGCATATTTGTTAAAATAGACACAAATAAAAAACATAGGGATTCTTTACATAATCTCTGCTAAAAATATAAAAATCGAAGAAAGTATCTAAAAATGTAAAAAAAAATCACAACACAGCACCTTGCACTTTTTAAGAACACTTATCCAAGATCCATAACAGACTGTGTGAGTTTTGCTCGCCTACTTCAAAAAGGCTTAGGAAACATAGCCACACAAAACACTACAATCTGGCTGTTATCACTCTGCAGCATTCTAAACGATTCCCGGAACACCCTACAACCCAAGTTTTTGCACAGAGAAACAATCCATTTTGCACGTATATGTCTATAGAAAGGGCAAAAAAACAAAAGATGGGTGGGCGTTTCTGAATAGTCCTCACAGTCTGAACACACATCACTGCTTCAACCCTTATCCTGGTGTCATCAGCTGGCAAATGACTTTAAGGGTAGGGTACCATACATAAATTGAAGGTGGAGTTTCCTTGCCAGTGGGGGTGTAATTTCATTGGTGGTGCCTTCATAGGGGGCCATTGCTTTCTGGTTAATAAAGCACACAGATAGAGAGCCCTTACGCTGCCTAACATTATTGATTGCCTTGTTTTCCCAAAAGAGTTCCTTTATGCTGGCCTTGCCAATCAAGCACATACTTTTAGGAGTGATCCAATATTCATCCAATTTCAATCTATAAAGTGGATCTTCATAGC
This sequence comes from Lissotriton helveticus, assembly GCF_964261635.1. NCBI lineage: Eukaryota > Metazoa > Chordata > Amphibia > Caudata > Salamandridae > Lissotriton > Lissotriton helveticus. The sequence continues at coordinate 364,580,556 of NC_136073.1, read as the reverse complement.
AAAGAGTTAGCATACTGTGGAACCAAAAGATCTTTGACACCCTCACGGTAGGACTCAAGAGTAGGTGTTGTCCATAACCTATACCAAAAAGTCAGCATTCTGCATTCTATAATATCTGCCGTTTTCTTTTGGCCGAAATCTAAATGTAAGGGGTCAAGGGTGTGTTTACGGGGAGATTCAGTAGGGTTCTTAAAAACCTATGCTCCACTCTAAATAGGCCCTCAATATGCGAATAACCCCATAGCTCAGGACCGTAGAGAACAGCCCCTAAGGCCTTCATATTAAGGATTTCCAGTGCTGGGGCCACCCTTTTTAGGTCGAGCCTAGCGCAGCACGCATGCGCTGCTCTATGGGTGGCCTCTTGGAATCACTCCAGACTTTCTCAAAACTTGTCCGTGGGTTTTTCATCTTCCATCCATTCTATTGGCCTTTGCGTGTGGTTTTAAAAAATGAAAGCACGCAATTGGCCAAAGGTGGGTGCATGTCCCACCTTTTCTGTAAATGGTCACTCCCACGGCCTCCAGCTGCCGGGAGCAAGCAACGGCACGCAGGGTGCAAGCTGCATTCCTCGTTGTGGATCATTAAACACAGCACGGTCACGCGCAGCTGGAACCGGACCACTTCTTTTCTTGTTTCATCACGCTGTGCACCACTGCAACTCCTTTCAGTGTATGGGGCAACCCAGCAGTCACTTTCACGATTTAGCCGCCCATAGGGTCTCATTGCAGCCATATTTAATTTTGGCATGAAGCAGTGGCTGCTGAAAGCATCACAGCTTTGAGGCGCTGCACTCCTACACACATGTTCACTAAGCGCCCCAAGCTGTAGGGTCGACATAAGGAGCGCAGACATGTTTTTTTTTATAATAATGATTTTTCACATGGTGTAGATTGACCCTTGAAACTTAAGTATTGTGTTGCTACTAGGTGGTACCAGTGTTCTCGACCTTGGAAGGATTGCAGGTTGAGGTGGCCTTATTTTTTGGTGTGTTTAATTTTGCAGTGTCCTTCTTTCCTGTGTATGTATGTGCTGCATGGCTAAACACTTTGAAGGTCCCAAAGGCGAGACCTATTGGCTATGCCAATGCTTGTTGAAATTGCTTTCCTATGGATTTTCCCTATATATCCTGTGTGCTGAATCAAATATAGGTGGACTTTTCCACCTGTGGTGCCTAGTTTAGATTCCCGGTCAATTTAATTCCCAAGTAGTCAAAACTGGTCACCATATTTATGGTTGATTCACCCACTAACATCCTCCTCTTGCAAAAGGTCGACGTCGGTCTAGTAAAAATCATACATTTGGTCTTGGAGCTATTAAGCTCCAGGCCTGGATCCACAGAAAAGAATTGGAAAGAATTCAGTAGTTGTTGCAATCCCTGCAGGGATTTAGAGATTAGCAAAGTATTGTCCACAAAAAGAAGTGCGGGAACCCTTTGCTCACCTATCTTAGGTGCTTCATACCCATCTTCATCTAAAAAAGCCAATAACCCCATTTAAATATAATGTAAAAAGGGTGTGCGCCAAGACACACCCCTGCCGGACCCCCGATCAATATAGATCAGGTCGGTCAATGCCCCATACTGAACCCACCTCACCTGAGCAAGTGTATTAGCATAAAGCCTTGCAATAATGTCCAACAGTGGGGCTGGTAGTCCCATCTCTTCAAGAATCTTCCATAGTCTGGCTCGAGGCACTAAATCAAAAGCTGCACGAAGATCGATAAGTGCAACATAAAGCTTACACTTGCCTATATTCACCTCTCTCCAGTACAAACATACAAAGTGGAAAATCTGATCCACTGTGCTCACATTTTGCCCAAAGCCTGCCTGCCAAGGCGTAAGTATACTCTCATCCCTAATCCACTCCTGTACGCGAGCCATTACCTGCTTGCAAAAAATTTTTGTACGGAATCAGTCAGACTTATTGGCCGGGTTGGCCCTGTCCCCTTTTTTTATTGTTGTTAATAATATTGGCTAGCTTTCAGGATGATGGCATCTTCATACCTGCCAGAATTGTTTGAGAGCAGATTAATGTATGGGTCTCAAATTTCTGGATTTTCCCTGTGTAGATCATAATATATATATATATATATATATATATTATATACTTTCCTGCATGTCTTTAAAAGAAACTTGACTTTTCGTCACAATATCCAGAAAAGTCATACGTTTTTTTATCAGGATTTAGCGGTAAGGAATATGCTAAGTCTACATTTTGCTCACATCCAAAGAGGCAGTATTAATAAGGTGAAATCTATTCGATGTATGATCTCAGACAAATCTACTGGGCTGCAAATCCTTTCCAGCTGGCTCCTACAACCAAATATTTGGAAGCTGTAGCATATCTGTTAAGTCTGCCCTAAGCCTTAAAGTGTCTGTACAGGTTTTTTGTATCACCCACCCGGTGAAGGATTGAGAACACCAATGAGAAATGCTTTATAAGTTAATCAAAGGTTGTGAGTCTGTACTAGACCTTAAGTTACTTGTCAGTTCCTTAAATTCCTTCAGTCACCTTTATATACTCACTTTTGAATCCTCTAGAAAACTGTAACACCAACACCTTCTGTATGCTCCTCTTCTTCCTTTTGCTGTATTAAAGGTAATCATTTTGATATGAATGCTGTACCTTACATCTTGAGATCTCTAGGAATCATATCCGACTCTTCATGAACCCAACCTGGACAGTAAATGAAGACCCAGTCAAAATTTTTTTTTCATCACTTGATGCTTGAAAAACATTTTTATAATTAAAGTGGTGGTTATACAACAACCCCTCTGCACAAAAGGATAATGGAGGTTTTCTGTCTGACATATTCACAGTTATTTCGGGGACTAGACTAGGTTGTCCCTCTCCCCACTACTGCTCCTGATCGTTTTAGAACCACTAACAAAAGCAAACAGGTAATTGGTTGTCATAAACTGAATATAGACTGGGGCCCTTTGTATCAAAACTGCTCTTGGACCCCGTTGGACATTGTCCTTCCTTTACAACATCTGGAACTCTGCATTCCTTGCCTTATCAGCATCATAAATGTATTCCCTTTTTTTCTGGCTTTTGTGTTAATTGGGACAAGAGCAAGTTTTTACAAATATCGACCAGGAGCAATACATTTGTGGCTGAGAAATTCTTTTTCTGATGCAACCCATCTAATCTGTAATACTTTGGGGGTCTTACTCGACAGAGGCTTAGAACAAATGTAAATGATAACTTGCAGTCCTTTATGGATAAACCAAATAATTAATTTACGATGTGGTCTTCCCGTCAACTTTCGCTGTGGATTAGGAGGGGGTGAACATGGCAGTTGCTCCAAGATAAAACTGCATATTTGTGATGATGCCTGTCCCAATCACTGCCAAACTATTGCACGTCATCATGGTGAATATATAGATTTCTTTTTTTTTTTTGGGACAGGGAACAAATGTGACTTTGTCTCTCTAAATTACATGCAGCTACTTCTTCAGGGAGTATCAGATTTCCAGATATTTTGCTGTATCGCATGGCACAAGACTAGAGAGACTCCCCTAATGTCGTTAAATGGAGAAATAGCACATATAAATCATATTCTCAACATTGATTGCCTCTATTACAAACAAACTGTCCCCACCCCCATTCCTTGTCCAACTGTACAGTCTATGCTGAACATATTAAACCTGACCTGTAACTGACTCAAGATAGACATCTTCACAGTGGGTCACCCCTTTGTAATAATCTGAATCTGAATAAGTTATTCTAGTGGCAGTTATGAGACTAAAGTGGAACCCTTATGATGGCTTCATGATAGAACTTTAAGCCTTGTGAGTGGATGTTTGAGTTGGTGTGTGGATGTGTGTGTGCTGGAAATGTGAGTGTGTGTGACTGGCTGTGTGGGTCCGTGAGTGGGTGTGGGAATGGCTGTGTAGGTGTGTGAGCGTCTGGATGTGTGAGTGAGTGGTTGTGTATGTGTATAAGTGGGTGTGTTGTGAATGCTGTGTGGGTCTGTAAGTGGATGTGTGAGTGATTTTGAGCATCTGTGCGAGTGGGTGTGTGAGTGTGTAAATGTGTGTGTCGAGTGTCAGAGTAAGTGTGTGGATCTGTGAGTATGTGTATGTTTTTTTAGGTTTCGCCTATTATCATTCGCTTGCGAATGTAATAGGCGAAAATTCAAGGGTTTGATCGACTAGTCAAACCACTGCGGTTTCCACTGCAGTTTCTTCACAGTGCATGTGAGCGGGTCACGTGACCGCACGCGCACCTCAGGCCGGCATTTCTCCTCCCCTAATTACCGGCCGGCACATCAAAGGCTGCTGCTCTCCATGCGTCTTGTTTACATTTTGTTTTCTTCGGCCTCTTTTCCTGTCCCCCCCCCTCCCATTTCATTCTCTGTGGATCTCTTCTGGTGCGCGATCTTTTGCTCCAGGTCTCTTCATTTCTCTTTCTCTTTACGTCTAAGTTTCACTTCCTCACTGTTTTCCTTTCTATCGTGCTCTCTCTTTCCTGCTCGCTCACCTCCTCTGGTTCTCGCATTGCCTTCCTTTTTCACTCCGCTTAGTCTTCTGCATTTCTCTCATCCGTGTTTCCATTCTCTCTTTCTCACACTTGTATGGTCTTTCCATCTCTTCCTGTTTATCTACCTGCTCACTTCGTCAGTCTTGCTTTCCTTCTCTCTCTCCAGTCTCACACTGCTTGCTTCGCCTTTCCCCAGCCCCTCGCCCCCCGCATGTCCTTTTTTGCTGTCATTCACTCCTTCCCTTTTGTCGTACACCCCCCCCCTCCCCACACCTCGCTCTCTCTCTCTCTCGTCACCACTTTCCCGTTTTGTCTGTATACTCCGCTCCGTCTCAGTCCTCTTCCCCCTCTCCCTCCCCTGTCCTTCTCTCCCATCCGCACCCTCCGTAGGCCCTCTTCAGTCACTATGAATTATGCATACTTTGTTGTAAAAAGAATACAACTGCTGTATGCCCGCCATCCTGCCAGGCTGATTTGCGGGCAGCAACAAGACAAGGCGGTAGGAGTGACATTAGCCAGCCACCGCAGGAACCCGGGGCCATCTTTCAGTAAACATCTCATTGGGTTAATGTGCCTGCTTCTGAGACCTGTGTGTAACTTGCAAGTCACAACAAGCACTGGCGTTGCCAATAGGTTTCGCATTTGGAAAGTTGGAGCTATTGGTTTTGTAAATGACATTTTATATTTATATATTGTAATTGACAATGCCAATAACGATATATAAATATAAAATGTCATTTACAAAACCAATAGCTCCAACTTTCCAAATGCGAAACCTATTGGCAACGCCAGTGCTTGTTTTATTAATTGGGGTCTGGATCTGCAAATCCACCAGTATCTGGGAGGACCTAGGAGTATCCGTGGCTCCTCGCGTGGTTGAAAAAAGGTTTTTGGACAATTTCTTGCCCATGAGGGGTTTCACTGATCCCTTAATTAGTCCCATGGGGTCAGGGTACCTCTACTCTGACCTCTTCTATCACTTTTTAACTTTATCTTCGCCGCTGGGAACCGAGTGCCGATGAACAAAATGGCGCCGTAACTTTCTTCTCAGGTTGCACCAAGCCATTCATGGCTTTGCTTTTGATGCGTGGATTTGCGAATCCAAGAAGGATCCGAGGAGGATCCACTTCACTATATATACAAATTTGGATTTCAGTTAGTACCTCAAAAACTAGTGAATAGATTTACACCAATTCAGAACAAGCATTTACAATGCAATGGTTTTGCCTTTGTTAAAGTTAGAGCTATTGGCATTGCTCTTGACACTCTGAAGCTCCACTCTGAAGCTCCACTCTGCACTCTGAAGCTCCACTCTGCACTCTGAAGCTCCACTCTGCACTCTGAAGCTCCACTCTGCACTCTGAAGCTCCACTCTGCACTCTGAAGCTGCACTCTGAAGCTCCACTCTGCACTCTGAAGCTGCACTCTGAAGCTCCACTCTGAAGCTCCACTCTGAAGCTCCACTCTGAAGCTCCACTCTGAAGCTCCACTCTGAAGCTCCACTCTGAAGCTCCACTCTGAAGCTCCACTCTGAAGCTCCACTCTGAAGCTCCACTCTGAAGCTCCACTCTGCACTCTGAAGCTCCACTCTGAAGCTCCACTCTGCACTCTGAAGCTCCACTCTCAGAATCACGTTCACCCAGCCTCAGTGACCCAGGGCCTGAATCAGAGCAGGCTTGCAAAGTATTATGCGGCGACTTGAAATCTTTGATACCACATTTCTTTGTTGGTGTTAATTTGCCTCACTTGACAACTCATCATCTACTGCATTATTTGCTGATAAAAACAATTTGCTTTCAGGGCAAAAAGATTATAATTTATAAAACATATCTGCATACACAGTGCAAAAGGCACCTGACAAAATGTAACGAGCCATGTTTAAGCTGTTGATTTCTGTGCTCAGGCATTAAAGAGGCGGCATCTTGTCCAATTTGGGATGTTCCCGCCCAAATTAAGTAGCTGGGGGAGGGCTTTTGACTGTAGCAGGTAACAAAAACCTAAGGTACTTAAATAATATTCAGACCTGGGGAAATGCACATTCCTTCATCGTCATGGAAATGTTTTATTTCACTGATAGTACAAATTCATGCTAACATAAAAGAACCGTTGTCAAAGAAACAGCTATTTCAAAGGGGCATCCAGGATTCAGAACTATCCCAAATATGATGCATCTTTCTAGGGACCATATTGTGACCCATAAAGGTTATCCTAATGAAACACAAATGTATTAAACAAGCAATGTACTGTAGGGCTGGTCCTTAATGGAAAGAAGTGTTTCCATTGAACATACATTATTACACTGTGTTAACCTTAAACCTTAGACAATGTATGTTTTACACCATCTTTTACTCTGCGAGATAAAACGACCAAGTTAATAAAATAGCATTCCTGTGCTTCCATGCTAAACAAGGACATCAAAAACAAGGTGATGGGATGCTTAAATTAATCTCAGCCACTGACAATGAATCTCTCGGCGCCGCATCCCAATCCATCGTTTTTTTGCCCACCATGCCACTTCAGTTTGGACCGAAACATATGCACATCAGTCTTGGCCCTGCTCCAATGTTCCCTAATAAGGCCACCATCGGTCCTCGGTTGCTTGTGCTCCAGTTCATTGAGGAAGTGGCCTGTTTGGCTGGAGTGTTCCCACTAGAGATGGGTCAAGCCTGATTTGCACATGGCAACGTCCAAACTGAGGTGACATGGGGTACAAAATAACAATGGACTGGGATGTGGTTCAGTAATTACCAGTGGCTGAGATTAATTCAGGCATTCCATCCATCACTTTTTTTTATACTTCCATTCAAAATAAATCACAAATTATTGGTAAACAATTTTAACTAGGATCTGGTGAACATGTAAAACGTTTTTCTCCTATACTTTGATTTATTAGAACGTATAATTCTTTCTCGTGAAACGTATGCATTCTGTGGGGCCCTTATTATACAAATGCAGGCTAACATGGCAGGCAGCAATGGCACAAGATGTGCCTCACAAGTTGCTGCTAATCACGCTGCCAAATAATTAGCTCTGCTACCACATAATTTGCCATTCCTTGACGCAAAATTAAGAGGACAATACCAACTCAGTCCTCCACTACCTCATAATCACAGTGGACCTTCGCAGAATAAGCTGAAATGCGGGGCTAGCGTAATTTACCCCTTTAAATATAATTTCCGCCTTAAGGTTTGCCACCAGATTTACGACAGATAAACTGTAGCATAACAATTGAATGGCGGAGAATCCCCTGGTGGAAATGACCTTCTATCTATCACTCTCTAAACCAGGCCCCAGCATTCAGCCATGATCCCACCTGCTTCCTCGTCTAGCTAGTCTCCGCTAGGGTAAGTCTCACCCCTATATCAGTGTTACCTCTTGTCAAACAATGAATCGACGCCTCTTACCCTTGACCCTTTTAGCAGTCTTTGAAGAGTTAATTCGTACCCACTCACTCCAACCAGCTGTACCCTGCTTTTTGCACCTAGATTCGCCTTCTGGGACTTGAAAACAGAAAACCTTTCGCACAGACAACGCCGAGTTGTTCTTGATCATTGTTAAACTAGAGGCCCGTGCGTGCAGGCAGTTTGGTTTGCAAAGTAGCCTCAGTGCACAATGATCGGACTAGCTCAACACTGACGAGGCAGTAACGCTCAAGACGGAATGGCACAGCAGGTAATAGGCAATATGACCTTAAGTAAGAGGGGGACACCCTTCTTCACGCTCTCTCCTGGAACTGCGCAAGTGCCGCGCACCTGCGTCATTGCACAACTTCAAACAACACAGAGGAAACGAGTGAATTACGGCAGTGAAGGGTCGATAATTTGGGGTGGGGGGTGGCATTACTCCAGTGGAGTTCGTTCAGTTCTACAGATCTAGCCCTGTGAAAATGGCAGAAAAGCGCCGGATGGGAGGCCTGGTATTGGACTCGTCTGAGTCATTCTTCACTGAGGGGCATTTCCTATGGGGGTCACGGACCCACGGGGCTGTTTGTTTGTCAGTTGAGGCTCTTTTCTGTGGCTAATAATCAGTGGTGGGTGACCACTGTTCAGCGTTCGCATTCGAGGGGGGCAGGAAGTAATAAACAGTGGGGTTAAAGCGCTTTAAAGGCAGGGAGCGCTACATAATATATTAAGGCGAAGCACTGTAGAGAAGCCCTTCTACACAGTACTATCTACCAAAAGGAAGAGCTGACAGCGGAAGGTGCACTAACCATGGAAGGCGGTTAGGGGGAGGGGGGGGGGGGGGGGCGGCGAGGAGGGTTTCACATTGGGTGGAGGTCTCAAATGGAGTGGGGGATTATGCTGGGTGTCATTTAAGTATGGGGGGTTACCGCATGGATGCCAATGTACTGTGAAGCAGGGGACATTCGATACAGAAACGCGTTTTGCACATGGCAAGTGAAACATCTCATCAAAGTGAGCATTTAACAAGCGAAACATGCATGACAACTGTGTACAGAAAGCGCGGGGACATGGCTCGTGCAGCGAGACTAGTCACTATAGCTAATCACGAGGGGCTCCTCTCCGAGAGGGCGCTATGCTCGACAGGGGTCCCTCCTGTTAGGCTAATGACGCGAGGCTATTCTTTCTTCACTCTCTCCTCCCAGGGGGGTTTTCACTCTCAGAGTCTGTTCTCTGTGGGAGGTTGAGTGGCTGACGGGACGCTTTGAGTAGTGCTCGGGCACGGACCCTACACATGGGTGCCAACCCTCACCCCGTTCACCCACCCCACAATACTTCCCATTCTCAGCCCCCGGCACTGACCTGCCCTCCTGGATCCACTCTTCTCTGCCGCCGGCACTCTGGGCCCCTCCCTCTGCACGGCGCATGCGCGAGGGGCGGGGCTCAGACCGGAACTCAACGCCGGCTCTGACAGTCCCGCCTGGGACAGAGGGGGCGACCCGCAGACGCTGCCTGGAGGCTGCCTGACCTGAGGCGAGGGGGCATGGCTCTGCATCAGCTTGGAAATTGTTCTATTAAATGATCGTTTTAGATGCTCGCAGAATAGGACTGTGTTTGTACTAGAAAGAAAATCCGAACTGTCATACGAGCGCCAGTAAGTCGGGCGATGTTTTCCTTACGCTCTTTTCCGCATTCAACTGTAGGAAAACCGAGCCCAAGTGTAACGGCGGGAGGGGGGCGGGAGAGGACGAGGGAGGCGGGAGAGGGGCAGCTAGGAACAAATAAGGAGACCCGAGCAGCAAGGGAGGTGCCGGCAATGCCGGACCAGACTCGGGGGCGTTCCCGGCGTCGCGTGACGTCGGCAAAAGGCAAAGAATGTCGGGAACGCCCCCGTGTCTGGTCCGGCATTGACGGACAGGCCCCTCGTCCAATGGCAAGGCTCCGTTTACGGAGCCAGCCAATCAATGACGAGGGCCGACCCAAAGCACCCTACAGTTCTCAACAGGATTTCGCCTGCGCGAAAAAGCTGCGCAGAGCGCAGCTTTCGCTAGGCAAAACCTAAAAAGGTCGCTTTCTGGACTAGGAGCTAACTTTCTACCAAATTTGGTGTAATTCCATTCAGCAGTTCATCTGTAGTCATGTCTAAAATCCTTATGGGAATTAACATGGGAAACAGATGAGTCACTCCAGTTTAAAATTTTAACTGTATTCTCTTTGATTTGTATACATATAACCGTTACTTCTGTATATTTGAATCAATAAGTATGTAACCGAAAATACTAATAAATAAATGCATTTAAAAATAAAATAGAGCAGTGGACACCTTGTTTTAAAATATTTCTCAACCAATTTAATTTCCAGGGATTGCTTAAATTATTTGAAGTAGTTAAGCATTCTTATGGATGCGGGTAAAAAGCTCTATAACTTTGGCGCAAGCCTGAGAAAGATTGATGACGTGAGTTTTTTTTCCCTTAAATAATTGGATTAATAGGAGATAATTTAGTTGTCAGTTCTAGCAATGTATCAACGGATTTCCTAGAGTGAGGAAGTCTGGGTCTAGGAGCTGGATGAGAGCTCCGGTGTCCTTGCTCCTTGGTTAATGTAAAAAAAAAAAAAAAATAGGGTTACTGTTCCTAAAGGGACAGTGGCAGTCAGCAGGACTGTTTCATGTTGCTCTCACACATCCCAAGGGGATATCATGCTTCATCATAGGGCTATTGCTCCTCATTGGACCGGCGTTGCAAAGCTCAGCGGGTCCCCCTCAGGGGCACTTTGGGGGACATCTTTTATTGGTATGCTGTATGAGTAATGCAAGGTAGAGTCTCGCTGAGGTGGTATCTCTATAGGAACAGTAGCCTTACTTTTTGTTTTTTGTCAGTTCTAGCAAACCTTATTTAGAATATTGAGGTGTTACAGGCCATTTCATAGGTGCAGCTGGTGTCAATCTGGAGCCATTTTAATTAATAAATAACCAGTGTCACATGGTCATATTTACGGAGATTTGAGACAAGCCTAACAGCAGCCTGGAATGTGTGGCGGGCCTATTTTTAGAAGTCGGAAGAGAAGGACATTGCCATAGTTGATTAGGGAAAGAACAAAGGATTGCATTGCATTTTTATGTCCGAAAAGTGCAAAAGGGATTACAAGGTAATCTGTCCAGGCAAAAGACAGGATGTTGTCAATAATCAGAGGATCCGGTTTGTGCAATGGGAGTAGAAGGCCTTCTTTAGTATGCATGGAATTTCGTACGAATTACAGACTGTCTCATGCTTAATTTAAGTTTATTTTTTTAGCTTGTAAATATAAAGCTTTGGGTGGGCAGATCCTTATGAGAGCCCTGGGTATGTTAATATCTCCCAGAAAGTATTTAGTATTGATTACTGGGCTTGCCCTGAATTCCCGGCACTTCTAACCAAATCTTGCAGTACCCCCAGGTGGGTGGCAGGGGGTATAACACTCTTAAGTCCCTTTGAGAGTGGACATCCACTTACAGAGAATGAAAGGAAATGTAAAAGGGCGTGAAAATGTTTAAGCCCTCCCTCAAATGCTCGAGACCTCCCTCAAATTCTAGTTTTATATAGTATTATGCTTGCACATCTGGAAGAACGAGTAGGTCAGTTAGTACCAGACAAGCTTCTTTACTTTCCATGGTGTTGTATACTACTAAAGTGTGTGATCTACCATGTGATGTGGAAACAGCCATTCCTCCTTAGCTTCCTCCTTTGTGTGTATCCCTTACTGATATTAATTAGGTTTACATTTGAGAGAGTTTTGGGTACAGGTGCCTGACGGTTAGAGGTATCCATTTCGACATACATAGTATTTGTGGACACTAGGCTTGATATTGCTAGGACACGTTTCAGATTATCATACAATTTGAGAAAAGATTCTGTGGTTGGTTCACGATGTTGTGTGATTCCACTCACTTAAGTCTTTCCAATTGGAGTGAATATTTACAAGACATTCTTGCGTTTAAGATTTGTAATCTGTTTGGCCTACTATTGCTTTTTAGAAACCAAAGGAATATTCTGCTTTAACCCCACTGTAGTAGCTAATGTCATGTTGAATTATTAGCTGCCATCTTGTTTTTGTACTGTACTGTTGGCTTTACTCGGCCCCACACAGTTTTCTCGCTTCTGATGAGGATGCCTCATTCTCAGGTTTGGCACCTTTGGGCCAGGATTCATAAATGACTAGCTCAGCGTCGGGGAGTTTACATTCTTGGATCTTTTACAAGGGCTGTTTTCGTTCTTCGAGTGAGAAAGTTGTGCGCCTACTAATCCGAGTTTGGGTTCCTGCCATGAGTACTCTCATTAGAAGCAATGTACATAGAAAACCTATAAAAGTCATGCAGGTGATAGGGGGGGCAGAGATTGGGTACGCACTGCTACAGCTGGACATGTTGCATTGTGTAGCAATATTGCACTTTTCTTGATTAGCTCAAAAACATGTGTACAGTTCATGTGGACGCAAGTATGTTTCAGCATATCTCTCCGACACTTCAGAGGCAACTACGGTATCACGTAGAGAAGCTGATTCTGTAAATTTAGTGCTATGGTTGTTTCAATTAAGCACTTTGGTTGGTTCAATTAAGCAGACTTTGGTGTAATGCAAATTACCCTAAGTACATGTTTGCAGTATGCCTTTTGACTAACCTAAGAAGTCTGTTTGCAAAATTAAAAGCTTTTAACGACCCACACGAAAACGTCGTCTGGTACTTGTATATTCACATCTGGGTACCACTTGTGTTGTTTCCGTGGAAGAACTGGCCCTGTGTGACACTCCTTCACTTGCAAGCAGAGGGCGGTCCTTGAAATTACCGTTGCTGATTGGTGTTGTGTGCACGGTACCATCCAAAAGGCTGGTTTGCTTTGCTTCCAATCAGTTTGATTGTATTTCCACCATTTTGTTGTGCCGTAATTGCTTATCGAATTAAAGACCAGCTAAGGCTGAAAGGTCTGGAATGCAGTGCTTCATTTGTAAAACATTAAGTGCCGGGGCCCTCATAAGGAGACCAATGCAGCCAACACCACCCATTGCCCCCGCTAGCGCTACCAATGACAGTACCAAACCACCTACTACCATCACACTCCTGCAAGTGTGACAATTCAGACTATTCCAGGCCCCCAAAGCTATAAGATTAGCATGGACGGCAGGTATTAGTAATTTTTAACTTATATTGAATTAGTAAACAACTGTTGTTGTGTTCACTCTAAATCAGACAAACAGCCCAACCTCTAGCAGACTCTCGTAAGTGCCAGTTCTGCCAATTAAAGTAAAGTCCACATTTGTAAAGCGCACAATCACCCGTAAGGGTCTCTCGGCGCTGGGGGCCGTCGGGAAGATTAAGCGAGCTATTGCCCAGAGTCACATGGTGCTGGGCTAACCTGCCGCCGGAGCCGGGGATCGAACCGTGGTCCCCAGATTCCAGCGTCAGTCGCCCTGGCCGCGGCGCCACACCTCTCCCTGGGCCGGTGCCAAACACTGGAAACCACCGGCTCAAATTAAGCACTGTGAATGTCACCTATGTTTCAGTTTAATGTTGTCCCAAAAACTGCTTAAATAGAAGGGATTGTTTTATCATACCCACATATACGAAAAAGGCTATAACAGTATTAATAAATGTAGCTGTAGTTTATAGGCGCCCCCCGTTCCTACATTTTTTTGAAGAGAGAAAGGGGAGCTAATGTTATTCCGATGACCAGTCAGTTCCCCTGTTGTTAATAAGACACTTCAAGTGCCAGAGCTGCTTTTATTCTCATTATTCCATGCTGTCCTTGCTGTTTAGCCCCGCTGTTAACAGCAGCAATGGCTGCTGTTCTTGCCTGACCTGTCAGACTAATCCGCCTCTTACCAGAGACGTTTAAAGTCCTCACGTCCTCCCGGTGCACGGTTAGCAGCTAACACGTTGTCTGCCGTATGTAATATTCCCATTATGTCTGTTTTCGCCGAGCCAGGGTTCTTCCTGTAATATGAGCATTCAAAGTGACACTGCTGCTTTGTGATTCAGTTCCAGCTGAATTACCTCCTACGGGTGCCTGTGGAAACCTGACTACAAAATACAGATTGCCAAACTCTCGATTCTTGACAAATGCGTCCTGGCAGAAAACTGGAGCTCTATTTAATGATTAATTCCACCCAAATGTACTATTAATATGCGTTTGAGAGAGGTAATTCGCTGTCATGCCATCACCCTTGTTAGGTCGGAGCCTACCAAGACCGCACAGCTATCTGGTTTGAAGACATCTTGGGGGCATTTAGAAAGTTTCCCTGGGAATGCATTCTGCTGTTTGCTTACCATTGGCTTTGTGGGTTGTAAGTAACTTACATTTGCTTGCTTTGTATTCACTGGCTTTACTTGTTTTAGGCTGTCCAGGATGAGTTTATTCCTCCCAAGGAGCAAAGCCTTTTCACAGCAACTCCCCTTGTATTTGTCCAATCTTGTTTTTATCTAATCACATTTGCTGTGCAATCAAGGACAGAGGTCAAATGCCTGGCTCTGTCTTCCATGGGAGCTTGGTGTTTACTCTGCTTTCTCTGACTTCAAAGTTAGACAATTTATGTGACAATCTTGCTGGACACTGGGGATATAAAAGGGTTTTTCTAGCACACAACATTTAAGTGAACTGTGCAAGAATTTGAGAATATATCAGATTTAGGAACGCACAAAGGAAGTACATTCTTTGTTTATTCTGTAGTATGTTGCCAACTAATACTTTAATATGATCAAAATATACCAATACACTAGATTATACCATTACCACACATTGTTTGTGATCTATGTATTTATATTAGTAAACCTGTATGTCTGTGCAAATGTAACGGTCATTTCAATTGAAAATATATTGTCTGTAATGGCAGTGTGCTGCCACATGTACTCCATTGTATGCTACAGCACTCTACTCAACTGTGCACCACTCCACGCCTCTGCATTCTACTCCACTTTGTACCACTCTACTCCAATGCACTCTACTCTACACCATTGCACTCTTCGCCCCTGCACTCTACCCTACCCAAGTCAAGGCCACGCCACTCCACTCTACTCTGCAAAAGTCAACACTGTGCCACTACACCCTACGCCTCTGCAAAACTGCACTCTACGCCACTGCACTCTATGCCAATGCATTCTACTTTGTACCACTCAACTCTATGCCCACGCACTCTACGGCAATCCACTCTATTGCATGCTATTCTACTGCACTCTGCGACACTTAACTGTATGCCATTACACCACTCCACCCTCCTCAAGCCCACTCCACTCTATGCCACTTCATTCTGCTGTGTAACAATCTACTCTACGCCACTGCACTCTGCACCACTCTACTCCATGCCACTGCACTGTACACCACTGCACTCTACTATGCAGCACTGCACTCGGCCACTGAACTCTGCAGCACTCTACTCTGTACTACTGCACTTTTTACCCAAGCACTCTGTCACTCTGCTCTGCATCTATACGCTCTGCAACACTGCCCTCTGTATCACTCTGCTCTACACCACTGGACTTTACTACACTCTGCACCACTCCACTCTATGCCACTCCACGTCTGCACCACTCCACTCGGCACCATGCCACTTTTCTATGCATCACTCTAATCAATGCCACTGCATTCTACGACACTGCATTGTACACCGCTGAATTCTGTGCAGCTCTACTTTGTGCCACTGCACTCTGCCACTCTACTTTGCACCACTGGTCTCTATGTCACTGCACTCTACGCCACTCTACTGCACTCTACGCCGCTCTGCGCCACTCTGTTGTAGTTTACACCACTCAGCTATAGTCTACGCCACTCTGCTCTACTCTAAGCTGCTCTACTCTATCCCGCTCTACTCTACGCCGCTGTAATTTACCCCACTCTACTCTGTACCACTCCACTCTACTACGCAGCAGTCTACATATATGCACTCTACATCAGCCCATTTTACTCTTTCACTCCACTGTACACCACTCCACTATGCCACTCCAATACACAACACTTTCTGTCACTCCACAACTCTCTTCTCCACTCTACGACACCCCATGCCACTCTCCTCTACACCACTAACTTTTAACCATACTGATCAGCAGTGGCACTGGTGTACAACAAAACTAAAACACATTGGGCAAAGCCTATAGCTCTTGTATAGGTGAGACCTATTGGCTTTGCCATTGCTTGTTTAGGAAGGTATCTATTTAACTTAATTGATTTAGGTAGCGTGTTCTTTGGGAGTCTGTTATAATAAAAGATGTGTTTTTAAGTCTATGTAGTCACACACTATCATTTCCTACTGCCAGTTCGAGCCGCGGGAAGGAAGTCACTAATGACACAACTCTTGCCATAATGAGAAGGAGTAATCATTTACTTTTTTAGGTCGAGCTGGCGTTGGAGCGCGAAGCGCTCCCGCCAGCGAGACTATAGTCACCTTCCTCCCTGTCAAGGGAGTAACAGCTGTGAACGAGCCCGATACAGACCTGGGCACGAGCCGACCCAGGTCTGTGAACGCGCTTCAAGGTTGAGCAGCTTGTGCACGTTTGTTGGACGTCAGGCGCTGCAAGCCCGCCAGACCAATTATCCCAGCATGAAACTCTACTTCCTGAGGCCCACAAGACCAATTATCCCAGCAGGAGTCTCCACTTCCTCAGGCGCCGCAACAATTATCACAGCATGAGACCCACTTATCACAGCATGTCAACAGGCGCCCCAGGCTGCTGGAGCACTCAACTATAATTAATGTGCAGTTGAGTGCTCCAGCAGCGTGGGGCGGCTCTCTGCACGCTGTGATAATTATATCTTTGGGGCCTCATGCTGTGATAATTAGGGCGGCATGCTCTATTTGCAGCACTGAACATTTTCAAAGAAGGCCAAGCAGTGACATTCATTGGAGACACTCACCCTCACGCCCTCACCCCATCACCCCTCACACACCTCCTCACCCTCACACACCTCCTCACCCTCACACCCTCACCTTCACACCCCCTCACACACACCCTCACATACCCTTACCAGCACAGCAAAACACAGCACAACACAGCACAGCACAGCAAAACACAGCACAGCACAGCAAAACACAGCAAGCACAGCAAAACACAGCACAACACAGCACAGCAAAACACAGCACAGCACAGCAAAACAGCACAGCACAACACAGCACAGCAAAACACAACACAACACAGCACAGCAAAGCACAGCACAGGACAGCACAGCACAGCAAAACACAGCAAAACACAGCAAAGCATAGCAAAACACAACACAGCACAGCAGAGCACAGCACAGCAGAGCACAGCACAGCAGAGCACAGCACAGCAAAACACAGCACAGCAAAACACAGCACAGCACAACACAGCACAGCAAAACACAACACAACACAGCACAGCAAAACACAGCAAAACACAACACAGCACAGCACAGCAAAACACAGCACAGCACAGCACTGCAAAACACAACACAACACAGCACAGCAAAACACAGCACAGCACAACACAGCACAGCACAGCAAAACACAGCAAAGCACAGCACAGCAAAACACAGCACAGCACTGCAAAACACAGCACAGCACAACACAGCACAGCAAAACACAGCACAGCACAACACAACACAGCACAGCACAGCAAAACACAGCACAGCAAAGCACAGCACAGCAAAACACAGCACAGCACAGCAAAACACAGCACAGCACAACACAGCACAGCAAAACACAGCACAGCACAGCAAAACACAGCACAGCAAAACACAGCACAGCACAGCACAGCAAAGCACAGCACAACACAGCACAGCACAGCAAAACAGCACAGCACTGCACAACACAGCACAGCAAAGCACAGCAAAGCACAGCACAGGACAGCACAGCACAGCAAAGCACAGCACAGCAAAACACAACACAGCACAGCACAGCACAGCACAGCAAAACACAGCACAGCAAAACACAGCACAGCAAAACACAGCACAGCAAAACACAGCACAGCAAAACACAGCACATCAAAACACAGCACAGCAAAACACAACACAGCACAGCACAGCAAAACACAGCACAGCACAGCGCAGCAAAACACAGCACAACACAGCAAAACACAGCAAAGCACAGCACAGCAAAACACAGCACAGCATAGCAAAACACAGCACAGCACAGCAAAGCACAGCACAACAAAACACAGCACAACACAGCACAGCACAGCAAAGCACAGCACAGCAAAACACAGCACAACACAACACAGCACAGCACAGCAAAGCACAGCACAGGACAGCACAGCAAAACACAGCAAAACACAGCAAAGCACAGCACAGCAAAACACAGCACAGCACAGCAAAACACAGCACAGCACAGCACAGCACAACACAGCACAACACAGCACAGGACAGCACAGCACAACACAGCACAGCACAACACAACACAGCACAGGACATCACAGCACAGCAAAACACAGCACAGCAAAGCACAGCACAGCAAAACACAGCACAGCAAAACACAGCACAGCACAACACAGCACAGCACACCACAGCAAAACAGCACAGCACAGCAAAACACAGCACAGTACAGCAAAACACAGCACAACACAGCACAGCAAAACACAGCACAGCACAACACAGCACAGCACAGCACAGCAAAACAGCACAGCACTGCACAACACAGCACAGCAAAACACAACACAACACAGCACAGCAAAGCACAGCACAGGACAGCACAGCAAAACACAGCAAAGCACAGCACAGCACAGCACAACACAGCACAGCACAGCAAAACACAGCACAGCAAAACACAACACAGCACAACACAGCACAGCAAAACACAACACAGCACAGCACAGCAAAACACAGCAAAACACAGCACAGCACAACACAACACAACACAGGACAGCACAGCACAGCAAAACACAGCACAGCAAAGCACAGCACAGCAAAACACAGCACAGCAAAACACAGCACAGCAAAACACAGCAAAACACAGCACAGCACAGCAAAACACAGCACAGCATAGCAAAACACAGCACAGCAAAACACAGCACAGCAAAACACAGCACAGCAAAACACAGCACAGCACAACAAAACACAGCACAACACAGCACAGCAGCAAAACACAGCACAACACAACACAGCACAGCAAAACACAGCACAGCACAACACAGCACAGCAAAACACAACACAGCACAGCACAACACAGCACAGCAAAACACAACACAGCACAGCACAGCAAAACACAGCAAAACACAGCACAGCACAACACAACACAACACAGGACAGCACAGCACAGCAAAACACAGCACAGCACAGCAAAGCACAGCACAGCAAAACACAGCACAGCATAGCAAAACACAGCACAGCACAACACAGCACAGCACAACACAGCACAGCACAACACAGCACAGCAAAACACAGCACAGCACAGCGCAGCAAAACACAGCACAGCAAAACACAGCACAGCACAGCACAGCAAAACACAGCACAGCATAGCAAAACACAGCACAGCACAACAAAACACAGCACAGCACAGCACAGCAAAACACAGCGCAACACAGCACAGCACAGCACAACACAGCACAGGACAGCACAGCACAGCAAAACAGCACAGCACAGCACAACACAGCAAAACACAGCACAGCAAAGCACAGCACAGGACAGGACAGGACAGCACAGCACAGCAAAACACAGCAAAGCACAGCACAGCAAAACACAACACAGCACAGCACAGCAAAACACAGCACAGCAAAACACAGCACAGCAAAACACAGCACAACACAGCACAGCAAAACACAGCACAACACAACACAACACAGCACAACACAGCACAGGACAGCACAGCACAGCACAGCAAAACACAGCAAAGCACAGCACAGCAAAACACAGCACAGCACAGCAAAACACAGCACAGCACAACACAGCACAGCACAGCAAAACAGCACAGCAAAACACAGCACAGCACAGCACAACACAGCACAGCACAGCAAAACACAGCACAGCAAAACACAGCACAGCAAAACACAGCACAGCACTGCACAACACAGCACAGCAAAACACAACACAACACAGCACAGCAAAGCACAGGACAGCACAGCACAGCAAAACACAACACAGCACAACACAGCACAGCACAGCAAAACAACACAGCACAGCAAAACACAGCACAGCAAAACACAGCACAGCACAACACAGCAAAACACAACACAGCACAGCACAGCACAACACAACACAACACAGGACAGCACAGCACAGCAAAACACAGCAAAACACAGCACAGCAAAGCACAGCACAGCAAAACACAGCACAGCATAGCAAAACACAGCACAGCACAACACAGCACAACACAGCACAGCACAACACAGCACAGCAAAACACAGCACAGCACAGCGCAGCAAAACACAGCACAGCACAGCAAAACACAGCACAGCATAGCAAAACACAGCAAAACACAGCACAGCAAAACACAGCACAGCACAACACAGCACAGCAAAGCACAGCACAGCAAAGCACAGCACAGCAAAACACAGCACAGCAAAACACAGCACAGCAAAACACAGCACAGCAAAACACAGCACAGCAAAACACAGCACAGCACAACACAACACAGCACAGCAAAACACAGCACAGCAAAACACAGCACAGCAAAACACAGCACAGCAAAACACAGCACAGCAAACCACAGCACAGCACAGCAAAACACAGCACAGCAAAACACAGCACAACAAAACACAGCACAGCACAGCAAAACACAGCACAGCAAAACACAGCACAGCAAAACAGCACAGCACAGCAAAACACAGCACAGCAAAACAGCACAGCACAGCAAAACACAGCACAGCAAAACACAGCACAGCAACACACAGCACAGCACAGCAAAACACAGCACAGCAAAACACAGCACAGCAAAACACAGCACAGCACAACCAAGCACAGCACAGCCAAGCACAGCACAACCAAGCACAACCAAGCACAGCACAAGCACAGCACAACCAAGCACAGCACAACCAAGCACAGCACAACCAAGCACAGCATAACCAAGCACAGCATAACCAAGCACAGCATAACCAAGCACAGCATAACCAAGCACAACAAAACATAGCATAACAAAAAATAGCATAACAAAAAATAGCATAACAAAACACAACAAAACATAGCATAGCATAACAAAACATAGCATAGCATAACAAAACACAGCATAGCATAGCATAACAAAACACAACATAGCATAGCATAACAAAATACAACATAGCATAGCATAACAAAACAGAACATAGGATAGCAAAACTAAACAGAGCATAGCATAACAAAACATAGCAAACAAAACATGGCATAACAAAACATGGCATAACAAAACATGTCATAACAAAACATGGCATAACAAAACATGGCATAACAAAACATGGCATAACAAAACATGGCATAACAAAACATGGCATAACAAAACATGGCATAACAAAACATGGCATAGCAAAACATATAATAGCATAGCAAAACATAGCATAGCAAAACATATAATAGCATAGCAAAACATAGCATATCAAACACAACAAAACATAGCATAGCAAAACAAAGCATAGCATAGCAAAACATAGCATAGCATAACAAAGCATAACAAAGCATAGCATAGCATAACAAAACATAGTATAGCATAACAAAACATAGCATAACAAAACATAGCATAGCATAGCATAACAAAACACAACATAGCATAGGATAGCAAAACTAAACAGAGCATAGCATAACAAAACAAAGCATAGGATAGCAAAACAAAACATAGCCTAACAAAACATGGCATAACAAAACATGGCATAACAAAACATGGCATAACAAAACATGGCATAGCAAAACATATAATAGCATAGCAAAACATAGCATATCAAACACAACAAAACATAGCATAGCAAAACAAAGCATAGCATAGCATAACAAAGCATAACAAAGCATAGCATAACAAAACATAGAATAACAAAACATAGCATAACAAAACATAGCATAACAAAACATAGCATAGCAAAACAAAGCATAGCATAGCAAAACACAACACAACATAGCAGCGCATAACAAAGCATAGCATAACAAACACAACAAAGCATTGCATAGCATAACAAAACAAAGCATAGGATAGCAAAAAAACATAGCATAGCATAACAAAACAAAGCATAGAATAGCAAAACAATACATTGCATAGCATAACAAAACATAGCATAACATAACAAAACATAGCATAGCATAACAAAACAAAACATATCATAGCCTAGCAAAACATAACATACCAAACACAACAAAACATAGCATAACATAACATAGAAAAACAAAGCATAACACACACAACCACACACACACAACCACACACACACAACCACGCACACATAACCACAACCACAACCACACACACAACTATCTATCTATCTATCGCCCTCACTCTATCTGTCTATCGATCTATCGCCCTCACTCTATCTGTCTATCTATCGCCCTCACTCTATGTATCGGCCTCAGTCTATCTATCTATCGCCCTCACTCTATCTATCTATCGCCCTCACTCTATCTATCTATCGCCCTCACTCTATCTATCGCCCTCACTCTATCTATCTATCGCCTTCACTCTATCTTATCGCCCTCACTCTATCTATCGCCCTCACTCTATCTATCGCCCTCACTCTATCTATCGCCCTCACTCTATCTATCGCCCTCACTCTATCTATCGCCCTCACTCTATCTATCGCCCTCACTCTATCTATCGCCCTCACTCTATCTATCGCCCTCACTCTATCTATCGCCCTCACTCTATTCATCTATCTATCGCCCTCACTCTATCTATCTATCTATCTATCACTCTAGCTATCTATCTATCGCCCTCACGCTATCTATCTATCGCCCTCACTCTATCTATCTATCGCCCTCACTCTATCTATCTTTCTATCGATCTATCGCCCTCATTCTATCTATTTATTTAGATACTGACCGCCATCACTCTATCTATCTATCTATCTATCTATCTCGCTCACTCAATCTCTCTATCGCCCTCCCTCTATCTATCTATCGCCCTCCCTCTATCTATCTATCCCACTCACTCTATCTATCGCATCACCACAGCATCACTCAGCACCACCACAGCTTCACTAAGGGGCACAACAACATCACTATGCGCTACCACAGGATCATTGAATGCCACAGCATCACTAGTCGCCACCACAACATCTCTCAGCCCCACCACAGCATCAATCTGTGCAACCATTTACCAACAACTGGGTCAAATATGATCTCTCAATGTTTCAAGCTTTATTACAAATGTCACAAAAAGAGGTTAGTATTTCACTTCTGTTCTTGGATTTTCGTCACAATAAAATACACTGAACATAATCTTCACAAAAGTTATTTACAAAAGTTTAAGCTATTGCCATTATAAATTACAATAACTTTTATTTAAGTATTATTTATTAAAAAAATTAAAAGCCATTGTTATTTGTAATATCAATACATCTAAGTCACGTGAATACAACACATATTGCATTACAAATGCTATAGGTGTCACAAGTTATAACTATTGGCATTGTAAATGACAAAGCTATTATTTTTGCTATTTTCAAAACCAACACATATATAAAAAATGTGTCATTTACAATACCAATAGCTCAAACTTTCCTAATGCGAGACCTTATGCATTGCAAATGCTTGTTATGTCACATCGTCTTCCTCCCACAGTGGTTGGGGGGTTGCTCAGTTCCTTTAATTTAACCCCTCTTTTTGGAAATTCGAAACAAGAATGTGTTAATCATTATCTCAATGTATCAGCTCTGGGTCAGAGTGCAGACAATGTGTTCTCGTAGGAAGTGAAACATTTCCCAGCTACATAATGTCTCCATTATTTGAGGGTCTCACCCAGTTTACCTCCCTAAAAATGAGGCCATACTGCTTGAAAGACTCCCTCACACTCCAAACATTCCTACATTTCTGTAGTTTCAAAACGCCCACTTCTTCAAAAACACTCTGTCTTCATCAAGACCCTACACATTGGGGGGGGGGGTTTGCTGGTGCTTTGTAAGTCAATCTTCCCTCGTCCCCAGCCATGTAACATTAAAATATGAATATCCACGCCAGGATCATGTTCCAGTGCAATCACTAAGTGCCTCATCATTTGTTAGAATAAGAGCACCACTGCGGTCTTCTTGCTCCACACCGAAACGTTTCTCATATTGGCCACATGGTAGTCACACATTATTCCACCCAAGCACTCCCTGTGGTGGAGCTTGTTATCCGTTGGCTAATGCTCTTCGATAGTGATGCGAACAGCTACACGACTGCTATTATAGTGTAATCAACAGTAGACCGGGTCGAGGGTGAGTTCCTTCTAGTAATGTCCCTCACGACCATTCTTCTGTTGTGCACGGCTGTAGGTGTGTCTTTAATCGCAAAAACTGGAGATCAATTCATTCCATCCCATTCTAGTTTTTATGAAAAGTGATATTCTAACTTCTAGTGTATTATTGTATCCATCCTCAGTGGATTTGTGTGTGTTTGTGGTTGAATTGGTGGTGCTATTTAGTAGTGCTTTGCCGTGCCTTGGATTACTGGTATGTTCCCATAAATATTACTGGAGCTTTCACTGCCTTGCTGAATGTTGCGCCCCTAAAGGGCTACCACTCCCCCCACCCTACCCCGGAGCCGCAGTACATGCAGGGACTTGCATTGCACTCCTGCAATAGCCTGCTGAACTCTTAAATCATAGGTATCAATGCTGTTAAAATTTTAAGTAAATATGTCTATATCTCGCATGTTTTACAACATTTTTTGGGTGGTGATCTACAAAGGCATATTTTTTATTAGGATATTTGTCTGTGCTAGCAAAGGTTTGAAAGGTAGTACCACGGGTTTACATTTGTATTTCGAAAGGCCAAGTTACAAACCATTATCATTCACTTTATTTTTATCAGTCTCATCCACACTGAATGGATACTGTACCTCTTCACAGAAAGTTGAGCAATGAATAATTCAACTGTGCTACAAATGAGCAACAGTTGAATTAAAAAAAAGCCTGCATAAAACAATCACTGACATAACCACTTAAGTGAGGCTCGCCTTGGAAGTCGGGTGCACTGAGCCTTTGGTGAGGCTTCCGGTCCCTCTGCCAGTTTCCTGGTCTGGCACATGTCCCATCATTCCCGCCTCAGGCATTGTCAGGCAGGCAGGTGACTGAGGCTGCGATGGTGGAGTGGGTGGGCAGGGGACTTTGCTGTTTATATTGGAGCTGCACAAAGCACAGGAAGGCATGCAAGATGTCTTGTGGAGCATGAATGATGCATAGCAGCCAGGCACACCAATGACCGATCCATACTTACCTCCTCCTGGCCCTCTGCTCCCAATGTCCAAGACATTTGTCATTTGTGAATGGGATTTCATTATGCCATACATTTACCTCTAATTGCATCTGGTTATATATTCTGAACTACTCAGTTGTGCCAGTGTATGTGTTGTGCAATTTACTATACCTCCGTCTCTAGGTTAGAAAATGAGTCACTAGTCCTCTGCGACGGCTGATAGGCAATGATACACTTCTGTATTCACAGGAAGTGTCCTACTTTCATCGTCCAATCGGAATAAATCTACGGGAAAAGTATGAGGGTCGAGTGTACATTCCAGTCAATTCGGCCTTTGCTTCTGAACGGAATACGGAGCAAGCTCCTTTATAACTTGAAGAGATATTTAACTTCGTCTGTTGGTATATCCTAGAGCTTAAGGCTAATTCATCCTTCAACCTGTATAAACTTTGAAATGTCTTTTACAACTCAACCTGTATGAACCTGGAGATGTCTTTTAAAATCCCTGTTCATCACAATAAAGCACCAGTGGTGAAAGGGCGAATTCATAAGCTGTCAAAGCAAATGTTTGAAGTTCATCCCTGGTGTCTTTTCTACTACCCTTATTGTTAAACTCTAGGTAAATACTACAGCCCTAGCTCTCCATGACTATAACTACCAATGTTGAAGGCTCAGGTGCTTTTTTGCCAACACATTGTTTAGTTTAGTGCATTGCCATCTGTTTGAGATTACTGATAAATTGGAAAGCAGTTGTTGTGGCTTTTAAAAAAAAGTGCATCATGCTGTTAGCATACATTCTGAGTGGGGGGGCGTTACTCTATTTGGGGCTATGTATAACCGGAGTGGGTAACAAAGCATATCCTTACTGGATATCGATTGACAGAAGTGTAATACTGGCTACTTTGAGGTACTCAATGAGATTACTTTATCAAAGAAAAAGGTCTATTTCACTGAGGTGCAGGCATTTTACAATAACAGTTGACGTTTATTTAAAAAAAAGTATAAAAATAGCAAAAGTTATAACCCGGCTATAGTTACCCAGACGTTTAGGTTTTGGGCCTGTTTTGCAATTTTATCTTCTTTCTACCGTTTTGTGCCCTCCCGCATTTTTCCAGCTGTTCGTATTGTCAACCAGCCTGGTATTATTGTTCCCCTTTTCATATTTTCTGTTTTCACGCCACTTTATATGTGCATGACTGTAACCATATGGCCCGCTCTAGTGTTCTCTACCTACAATGAAAGGCCTACTCCAGTGTTATCGGCCTGAGCCACAACCAAGGACCAATAACAAAACAGTGTTGTTTTAATGGCCGGTGCCCCCTGCTCCTGCTGGCTCTAAGACCATGAAATATTCCTTCCCAAGTGGGCGGAACTTTCCGATTGGTCCTTTCACTTTTCCTGGCCCCCTTGCTTGAGAGTTATTGCCATGGTCACGCCCCACAGTAACTGACCAACATGGACAGCAGGAGGTATGCATCTTAAGAGAAGCCCTCACAGCACATGCTTCTCCCTCGCCTATGCCACATTGATTTCTTCTTTTGGTAAGGCAGAGGGAGAAACGGAGAAGGCAGACGTCCTCTTTTGTTCATTTGCTCTTGTTTGTTTCTCATCCACTTCCTCTGCCTGTTTCTTTACCATGCACATGCTCCATATCCTGAGGAGAGAGAGCTACAGGGGTTATGGATTAGGGAATTGAAATGAAGATGGCGGCGGGTGTATAAAAGTGTTCATATCCCATTGTCCATTCTTTGTCTTTAATTGAGCCCTCAACATTCTAATTTGAGTTAACATGTTATTCAGTGTTCCCACGTTTTTTCTTTTGAATATTTCTCAATATAATAACCTTTATGTATCCTTAATGCACTAATCTATATTGGACCCGGTATGACAAGAACATGTGTGGACCTGTCGTTTGTCTTTCAAGAATATGGCTAAGTGCTCGTGGGCATTGCACGTCGTGTTATTCTGTTTTGTCTAGTCAAAGAGGCATGTAGGCACTTATATGCAAGTAATGCGCGAAAGACAGTCACAAAAATGTTAATTAAGTATTAAGGTTCAGTCCTCACTTTTTTCTACATTATTCCAG